>NW_026585895.1:24223689-24509028 GCF_907164565.1 Psammomys obesus
CACACACACACACACACACACACACACACACACACACACACACACACACACCATCACCACCACCACCAGGGACAAGATCAATTACTGCAGTAAATGAATGAATGAGTGAATGGATGGGCAGATGGATGGGTGAACATCCCTGGTGCCTTTGTGGGACTCACAGGGGGCACACTCGTGTGACTGACCGCCCTAGGATGCCTCGGACTTTCACTGTCCAAACGGAAACTGTCCTGAGCACACTGGGGTGGCTAGACGCCCTAGCTAAAAAACTGGCTTCAGTGTGAAGCCTCATGTCTTCTGCACGCATGCGTGAAGCTGGGGGGCGCTTTACTCTCACCGGGCGCTAGGGCACAGCTTCCCAGTGCTGGTGGAGAGCAACATTACCGAGCATTTCCCTCAGCAGCTCTTCCTGGAACTGCGGAGCACGGAGAATATCTAGCTGCCCCTCCGAGTTAGGGGGCCGGAGGGAATGGTGACTGTAAACCAGAATGCCCTGCTCAGCATGCTGCGTCTCAGAAGCTGGCACCACGTCCCTGTGTTCTTTGTTAGAATTGTTCTGATCCAGTTATCTCGTCGGGTGGGTTGTGTGTGTGTGTGTGTGTGTGTGTGTTGTGTGATCCTTTTCACGTCTACATGGTAGAGACCATGTAGATTTAAAAAAAAAAATTATAAGTGAAGTGTTTCGATTCTTTTCAGTACCGAGGTCAGACTGGTCCCTAGCTGACTCTAATTAAAATGTCCCCCAGCGGAATGACTTGGTGATCCTGCATAGTTGTGGTATGATTTGTGAAAGCACTTTTTATCTACCCAAACAATATCACAAGGCATTTACCATCCTCTGTTGGTCCTCAGTGACCTTTGGCTTCCTCCTTAAGATTCCTGGAAGATAATAAAGTAACACTCTTCAGAGACTCTTTGCATGGAGTGATTTCACATCTAACAGACAATAGAAGAGAAATGCTTCATGGTGTGTGTGTGTGGGGGGGTTGAATCTCTTTTGCTGTGAAAAGCAACACGGAAAAATAGCATTTCTCGTCATTATCTGTGTTGCCAATGGTTTTATAGATCTTGTTGTTGGAGCATGTGGTGTATTTATGATCCTTTCTTCTAAGAGTCAGAAACAATTTTCTCTAGAAGACAAAAGAAGCACATGCTTCCTTGGCTTGGTGGATTCAGAATCATAAACATCTGGGCCATTTTGAGCATGCAGAGGCCGGGGAAACATTCACATTCCGTGTGACAGGGGAATGTGACATCCCTTTCATGGGTTACAGGAAAAGCACATTTAAACTGACCGTGGTTATGAGATGATTTGAAGCTGTCTAGGAAAATGGACCCACTTGGGACTCTGATTATACCTCAGTTAGCCAGTTCATTTATGCATGGGGAAGTCAAGAATGACAAACAGAAATAGATATCCAGGGCCTCTGCTTCTCTTCAGATGTGAGGGGTGGGAGAGCCCCTGCATTGTTCTATTTCTGTTCTGAAAACTATTTCCATTTCACTCGTGAGCTCAGTTCAGTTCTTGTTCCACAAATGTAACACAAGGCTCAGTGGACTTATTGGCTCTCATCAAGCATGGGGTTTTTGGTTTGGTGTTTAGCCACAGGAACTAGAAAACCTTCAGAAATGTTGCCTATAGGGGCCACTTAAACTTTTGTGTGGCACAGTCATATGGAATCTGTATTCCTGTATCCCCCTCTGGCCTGAGTTGAAAATCCTCCAATGGCCTCCAACACTCTATTGGCTTCTATGCATAGTAAAGAAAGTATGGCCACCAATGGAATGACCATTAGCACAGCTGTAGTATTTTTTTTTTAATGTATTTGGATATTTTGCCCATGTATGTCTGTGAATCACATGTCTAGTGCCTATGTAAATCAGAAGAGGGAGTCAGATCACCTGGAACTGGGGTTACAGACAGTTGTGGGTCCAGAGTCTCCTGGTAGAACAGCCAGTTTTCTTCACCACTGAACCATCTCTCCAGCCCACAGCATGTTTTAGCTTCCTATCTATTGCTTATTTTTACACAGTAAAGGTCGATACAATATTAACATATTGCTATATTTGAAGAGCTATGTTTCTGCTTTCCTTTAGTGTCATTGTTCCAAACTCGCCCCATCTCTTAATGACACACTCCCGTTGACTGTAGCATGCTTTTTCTAAGCCTAGCCCTTGTCTTCAGACACTGTTTTGTAAAGCTGTGTTAGTGTAGTGTCTTCTTGATGCTCTCTTCAAAGGTGTCAAACTTGCAGATCCCAGTTCCTGTCTGTTCTTTTCTGTGGCCGTCACCTTCCTCCACTGTGGACCTTCATAACTTTGCAGGCCTACAGCCCTCCCCTACACTGCTTTTTGCTTAAGCTAACAGTTTCTACAGCCTCAGGAGACTACTCTGGACCAGTGGTGACATCTGTTGAATGCTGACCCCCTGATTAAAGTCATGCCTGGATGTGCTGCCTTCTGATGAACCACAAACTCAGTGGCTTAAACAGTACAAATTTGTTGTCTCTTGAGACTAAAACTGTGAAACCAGCTTACCAGCAGAGCTATAATAAATCTCTCCAGTAGAGACAGAGAATAGCTTGTTCAAGCTTTCTCCTAGCTTTTGGGAGCATCAAGAGTTCTTGGATTTCAGTTGGATATCTTCTGTGTCTCTTTATATATCTTTTTTTCTCTGTGTGTCTCCCTCTGTATCCAAACTCTCCTTTGTTTGAGGACGTGGGCAGAGAGGGTTGGTACTCATCTTAAATTTCTCATCATTAGTCAATCCCATTTCCAAATTAGGTCACATTTGTAGGTATTGGGAACACAATCTAAACCTGTAATAGTCCGGTGGCTTCAATCTTCACACTCATTTTTCGAGAAGGATCAGAAAAGCCTATCAGGAAACTGATCTTTCTGGACTTGATCCAAACACTTGGGAGGCAGAGGCAGGTGGATCTCTGTGAGTTCCAGGCAACCTGGTCTACAGAGTGAGTTCCAGGACAGCCAAGGCTATGTGGAGAGACTCTGTTTTCAAAAAACAAACAAACAAACAAACAAACAAACAAACAAAAACAAACTACAAAAAAAAGAAAGAAACAAAGAAAGAAAAAGAAATTGACCTTGGGTTGGAGAGATGGCTCAGTGGTTAAGAGCACTTGTTGGTCTTTCAGAGGACCCAGATACAGTTTTCAGCACCCGGATGGTGGCTCACAACAATTTATAACTCCATTTCCAGGGTACCCAAAAATCTCATTTGACCTCCATGGGTACTAGGCATGCATGTGGCATACACATGGCTTACATAGATTTGGGAAAAAGCTCATGCATCTAAAATAAAAAGAAATCTTAAAAAGATAGACAGAAAGACAGAAAAAGGAAGGAGGGAAGGAAGGAAGGAAGGAAGGTAGGAAGGAAGGAAGGAAGGAAGGAAGGAAGGAAGGAAGGAAGGAAGGAAGGAAGGAAGACACTGAGCTGAGGCTCAGTCCATGGATGAGCCTGGACGATTGTCTCAGGGTGGTAGAGGCACCAGAGCAAGACAGATGCCTTGAGTCACCTTTTTTTTTTCCCCCAATAAGGAGATGTTTTCCCCAAGGCCTTGGCAACCCAAGGGTACTTCCCCACGTCACTCCCTCCGTTCCCTTTTCTGATTTACACCAAAGTGTTTGACAAGCCAATCGAAGTCCCCGAGGTCCATGTCTAATTTTTTCCCCGGCATTAGGTGTGCTGGACAGAGATCCCCCACCCCCATGCAGGCATTCTGTATTTGTATTCATGAATAAGCTGTAGTTTGTTTGGTTTTTAATATATGTTCAGCCTTTGTTGTATCAGAAGTAGCCTGACTATCAGTACTTTTATGATCAGCTCAAAGGTAATTTTCTGTAAAATTTCAAGGTTAAAGAGAAAGAAACATAAGAAACCTATAGTATGCATCAAATGAACCGCCATCCAGGTAAGGAGGCTGGCTTCCTGCCACCTTCCAATCTCTCGAGCCACAGATGCAAATGTAACAAGCTGGGAGGAACAGTTTCCTCTCTTTTCACCTGCATCCAACTGGAGAATGAAAATCAAGATCTGAATTTGCTTATCATTTGCAAGATGGTAAATACATTTCACTAATGGTCTGTAATTAAAATGGAAAATCCCATGTATCGGACAGTGAGGATCCGCTCTCCCAATGGCATACTCAGCTGCTGAAGCATTTGAGTCACAGTTGAATCTAGTCATTGTCCATTAAATCCACGGGACAACAGGAGCCCAGGCTGAGCTTTCTAATTCTGGAATCTGGCAGATATGAAGAGCGTCTTGGCAAGTCCGAACAGCATCTTGGCAAGTATGATCAGTTTGGTTGGGATATGGACGCCAGCTCTGGCAAGACCAGCTCAGGCGGCATCTGCCACTCCATTTAATGCTGACTCCTCTCAGCCTTTCCATGGATTTATTTGCCAAACCAATAAGGTAAATCTGAATGGAACTGGACTCCATGCCCACAGCCTCTGCAGAGGGCCCAGCGCCCTGAGGTAATGACCTGCTGATTTAGCAAGATCTGTAGCTAATGTGCAAATAGCAGGTTGTGACTATCCTTAAGATGTGCCCAGCATTAAGTCATAAAGAAATGACAGTATAACAGAGTTTCCCAGGAGAACAGATTTAGTATTAGATTAATGCTTTTTGTCACTGTGTACTGTTTTCCTACATCAAGTCTGAGCATGTCTCTCTAGTATGTTTAGACTTGGGAGCTTTTTTACATTTCTTTTTCCGTATTCATCTAGAGCCATGGTTTATGTCCTCACATAAGAAATCTGTGCTCGTTAACCGAAATGTTCACACAAATCCTGTAATAGGGTATTTTATCATGGTATTTCTATTAACCCAGAGATCCAGACATCCCAGTGTGGCTGAGGGTTTAGACAAATGGAGTAAGTGAATAGCCAAGATCCATGCTGAATGACCTTGGGAAGAGGTAATTCTGGAGTCTTGCTTTGTAGCTGACTTCTAACACCAAGAAGGAGGGGCTGTGCCGAGCCTGTCTAGGACAGCAGAAGTCCCCGAGCACCGGCCATGGAATAGGGCCTGCAGTGTTGGCAGATGGGAGCGGGAGACACCGTGATGCTCAAGGACACAGCTGAGTGCCTGCCTTCAGACGAAGCCTGCACTGTGGTTTAGGGTTGTCCTAGGTGTCCTGTCTCTGAGCAACTCCCCAGATCGCCTGACAAGTTTGGACGCACACTTCCTGAACGTTAAGTCATTTTTGTCATCTCTAAAAGCTAGTCAGGGTTCATATCTGTTACCCTCAGGTAAATCCCAGACTGATTTTGATATTCTCATAGCAAAACAAAAACCTAACTCAGCCAGTTTGTTAAAAAACTGACACTCTTAAGCCCTATTGGGGCCATTTGTACTGTGAGCCAGCGTTAGCCTTGTCACAGGACCATAGGCGCTGTGCTGAGGAGTCTTGGGAACCATTGCACCAGGTGGAACATTTGTTCGAGAAACAGAAAAGTTAAACTTTTCACCCGACTGAAGAATCAATCATTCCTTTCTTTATATGCTGTCAAGGTGAATGGGGTCTTCTTGGAATTATATCTGTGTTGCTTGTCCCACATCCAATAGCCAGACTCACTTCATTCACATCAATTTGCCATACACGATGGTACATTTTTTTTTTATGTGCACTTGGTTGGGCTGAGGGTTGTCTAGCTACTTCACATTCTTTATAGATTTGTCAGGGTGTCTCCGGAAGAGATTAAGCATTTGAATCAGCAGCCTGAGCAAAGGTCTACCCTGTCTAACTGAACATCATTGCCCAACCATTTGGGAAATAGAATAGACCAGAAGGGTAGAATGAAAGGTCAAATTTTCTTTCTCTTCTTGGGCTGACACATCCCTTTCCTTGCCTGGAATGCTGGAGACTCTTGAGTCTTCAGACTCTGAGCCTTAAGCCGATGTGATCTCCTCCCCGAACTCTGCACAGGTTTTCCATTACTGAATTCCACCACCAGCTTTCCTGGTTCTCCAGCCTGTAAGATGGAGGACTGTGGGACTTCCAGAATTGTGTGGGCCAATTACCAAAATACGTTTCTTAAATCCGTACAGGATTACGTGTTGGGGGTTGGTCTGGTGCTACGTATTCTGATGCTAATTACTAACTCCCCAGATCTGGTTGCTGCCCAGAGAAGCACATTCTCTCACACACCTGTCCTTGTTGTGTAAGCCTTACCTAAGAAATTATTCCTGTTTGCCCAATAAAAAGCCTGTACCCGAAGGAAGGTAGGCGTGGCTAAAGTTCTCCGGCTTTGAGGACAGGAGTATCATGGGAAAGCAGTGGCCTCAATGGGTTATCGTGGAGAGGAGCACATTGCCAACAGGGATGAAGGAAAACAGCCCAAATAAGAGAATAAACAAGTATTTATGGAATTATGGGTAGATGTTTTTAGGGCAGGTGCCCTGGGGATGAGGGCTTGAGCAGATAAACACGGCTTAGGAGGTAATATCTGCCATGCCCCAGGTGAAATAAGGCTATTCTAAAATCTATCAGGTGTCTGTGTCTTTCATTGATTCTGATAGTGGGTTGGATAATACCGCCACAATATTTATAAGGCTAATAATAAACATTATTAAACCATACTTTTATATTAACCATAACAACTATAGTTGCTGTTTCTCTTAGACTCCTGGGTAGTCTATCAAGACAATCAAGATAAAGTTGGCAATGTTCATCCTGTTAAGTGGCTATTTAATTTCTTTCCTAGCAAATGTCAATGCCGTATTTAAGAAGCAGACTTTCCTAGAAGGATGCTACCTGCCTATCTTCAAATGCAGATCTAGAACTGTGTTCGATTCTGCTCACCAGGAACAGTGATATGAAGAAAAATATAAAGCCAACAGGAAAATGTTGCATTTTTCCCCCCCAGTGAGTCCATGAGTTGACAAATTCATACCTGAGGAGCATAAAGGGACACGCTCTGTCTTCACTGCAGGCATAGCATCACTTGAAAAGGGCGTTGCCTTCGCTGATAGCAATGTGTGTGGCAGGCTTGAGTGAAGGGTGCAGCCCTAAAGGGGTAATGGCAGGCCACAAGAAAGCTCCAAAGCTTTCTTGGAATGAGTACTACAGAGGGAGGATGAAGAGGAGGCCCATAGGGAGAAAATCCATTGTATTATAACACCACTGCAGTCAAAGCTAGAATAGGCCTTTAGAAAAGAAGAAAACCCAATGTGCTACTTCATTTGGCCTCTCTTGAAAGCCATAAACACTTGTAAAAGATCAGAAAATTACCTAGACAGGAGTGGGCCTTGTGAACAGTCTGTCCTTAGCTTGATAGTTGGGTAAAGCTGTAGCTAATGCGTACAGGTGAAAGGCTGACTGACTTGTGGATGTCTTCTGTGCTAAAAATAGGCTTGTGTCAAATCTGAGCAGATTGTCGGGAGAGGGGGGAAGGAAAGGAATGGCCGTGGAGTGTTGGCCTTCCTGATAAGGGGACATCCCAGTTAGGTTTAGCTGTCAGCTTGACCCAGTATAAATTACCCGAGAGAAGAGTCTCAGGTAAGGAATTCTCTAGATCAAACTGGCCTGTGGGCGTGTGTGTAGGAGATTCTCCTCACTGTTAAAAACATAGGCGGGTCTGATGCCACTGCCGGTGGTTCAGTTCTCAGGCAGTCTGTAAGGAAGCCGGCTGAGCTTGAGCCTGGGCAAGCATTCTGTGCTGTGTTTCCTTGGCTGTGAGAGAGTTCCTGGTTAGAGGAAACGCTACATAGGCAAGAAAGCCTACCTTCACGCTCCTGCTTGAGTTCCTGTCCTGATTCTCCTCAATGATAGACTTTGACCCAGAAGCATAAGCCAAATAAACCTCTAACCCAATAAACCCCTTTCTCCTCTAAGTTGCTTTTTGGCTAGAGTGTTTTGTCACAGCAACAGAAAGGAAAACAAGACAGAGAGGAACATGGAGGAAGGTGGAAGGTTGGAGTTCCTGTGGGGTCTGGACATAGAGCCATGTCATCAAGGCTCCAGCTCAGTACAGACACAGAGTGACAAAGTCTGGCAAGGAAGGGACAGGGTCCAGAGGTCTGTGTATGTTAGCCAGGCTTTGGTGTTGTTGACCGAAATATTAAGATAGTAAATTAAAAGAGGAAGGTTTTGTTTTGGCTCCTGGTTTCAGACTGTTCACTGCACCGTGTCTGGTCTGTTATTTCTGAGACTGTAGTATGGTGACCTTCATAGCGTGGGATCATGTGACATCTCCTAAGAAGCAGAGGGTGAGTCAGGAACAAGATAATTCCAAGGACCCATACCCAGAGACCTGCTTATTCCAGTGAAGTCCTGCCTCCTTGGGTTTTGAGGACATCCCAAAACAGTGCTACCATGGAGAGACCCAGCATTCAAACCACGAGTCTGGGAACCTTTAGCATTTAAATCATCCTGCTTTGTGTCAACAACACTTGAACAGCTCATACCACGAGGGAAACATGGGTAGGAGACCAGCTAGGCAACTTTGGGAAGACCTTTTCTAATTCTGCCAAGGACATCAATCAATCTTGTGACTTTGCTCCTACTCTGTTTCCACCCCCGACTCACTCTCAGTTCCTGCTCAGTGTGCAGAGCAGCCAACACAAACATTTGTGAGACTGTTCTAAAATATTTTTAGCCAATTAACTAATGCCAAAAATCTCCAGAGAAACTGTAAAGAGCATTTGTTTCTAATGATTAAAAATGTCTTGTGAAGAATGTGGCTAATCGGCTGGCTGTGGTGGTGTAGATCTTTAATCCCAGCCTTCCAAGGGCAGACACAGGTGGATCTCTATGAGTTCCAGGTGAGCCAGGACCACGTAGTGAGACCCTGTCATAAATGAATAAACAAACACATCCATACATCCATACATAAAGGCAATCTAATAATAATAATTAGATATTTATCTTATTAATCTTAGCAGACTCTAAACACGATGGAGAATGTAACTTGTATTTGCTAGAATTTGGTATCTGTAATTGATAACCTAAAAATGGTAGACTAGAGAAAATTTACATGAAGCTGTGGCATGAGGGTGCTATGGTTCAAATGTCATTGAATTGTCATGTACCAAAAGATGTTTTATGATTGAGAGCTTGGTTGTCAAAATGGTCCTATTCAAAGTGACAAAGCCTTTGAGAAGTGGACCCTGGCAGGGGTCCTTATGTCTTAGAGATGTGACTTTGGAAGGGATTATGAGACCTCAGCATCTCTCTTTGACTTCCTGTTGGCATGCCTTTACAATGGCGGCTGCTGCTGAGAGGCCCATTGCCAGAGCTGAATGGACGGCACCGTATCCTTGCATCCCTGAAACTGTGAACTAAGTAGACCTTTTGTAGTAAAGCTTTACCTGCATCAGGTATTTCATTATAGTAATAACTAATCTAGGAAGCTCTTCGATCATTGGCAAACAAGGCCACTTCCAGTTTTTGTTGTATATGGTGGCAAGGCTAGCGTGTATGAGGCTTGCCATTTCCCACTGAATGACATTTTACTTCTAGTGTTGGTTCATAATTGCTGAAGAGTGGCTGCAGTGGTTTGAATGAAAATGGCCCCCATAGGCTCACAGGGAGTGGCAGGATTAAGAGGTGTGGTCCCATTGGAGTAGGTGTGGCCTTGTTGGAGGAAGTCTATCATTGGGGGTGGGCTTTGAGGTCTCAGATGCTCAAGCCAGGCCCAGCATCTCGCTCTTTTTCTGCAGCCTGCTGATCCGGCTGTCAAACTCTCAGCTACCTCTCCAGCACCAAGTCTGCCTGCGTGTCACCTGCCATGATGATAATGGACCAAACCTCTGAACTGTAAGCCATCCCCAATTAAGTGTTTCCTTGTAAGAGTTGCCCAAGTCATGGTGTCTCTTCACAGCAATAGAAACCCTAACTAAGACAGTGGCTTTTGTTGTTATGGCCCAAGATAGAATTCTGTCTGACATTTCCACATCTCAAGAAGTTTGGAGAAAGGCGGGAGTGAAGTGAAGGACACACATTTCAGTTGTCTCTTAAGGAACCATTTGGAAACTTCCATGTAATCCTTCTCCTTATACACCAATGGCCAGAATTTAGTTAGTCTAGCTGCAAGGGACACTGGGAATTGTAGTCATTATTCACAGCTGCCTCTGGTTCAGATAAGCTGTGGGCACTCTGCAAAGGCAAATGCATATCGGAAAGAGCTGAACTTTCTGATGTGCTCCGTGATGTGCTCCCTTTCACATATCAAGCGAGGATATCCACCACTAGAGAGAACTCACTTCCTCTGGGTTCCGGGTTGCCGGCTGGCATTTTAATTATAGTTTCTTATCTTGCCCGCCGAGTGGCACAAATACCTCTACTTCAAGCAGAAGCGTCCGCTGGCGACTTAACGGGTTTGCTTAAACCGACATTTTGCTCTGTCCGTGTGAGCCATTCCGGTGAACTCTATGGTACTGTACGTGTGTTCTCTTGTCATACTTAACAGCACACAGAAGATTGTTCTCAAGGCACGGGAGATGGGAGATTGGAGGCTCAGGTTATCCCCTGGGTAACTAAGGAAGCGCAGAGAGGTGAGGAAGCCAGCAAGAGGGGGATGGAACTCACCGGAAGCCACAAGGCAAACAGGAGAGGTGGAACTTGACAGGCGCTGAGACACGGAACCAGGTGAAATATGTGGGTAATAAAGGCAGTTTCTCCGCTCCTAGGGATTTCTCATGTCAGATATTTTCTGAAGGTGAGAAAATATTTATGATTAGTGTGTAGCTGTTGGAGATAGACTGAGAATAAAGATGGGCGTTTATCATTTAAACAGGGCGTATTAACCGTGGATTCTGATTTCCTTTCCCCGGAGGGGATTTATGGTGAACTAGTAAGTAAGATTGAGGCATCAATACTTGGAGAAAAATGAAGTCCAACCTGCTTGACGCTATGTTTGAAATCTAAAAAGGACGATTTAATTTTAATTTTTTGCTTGTTTTTGCGGGGGACGGGGCAGGGTTTTGATATGTAGCCTGGCTAACCTTGAATTCGAGGCAATTCTTCTGCCTCAGCTTCCTGAGGGGTAGAATTGCAGATGTGCACTGCGTGCTAACGCTGGAAGGGGATAATTGAAAGTTAATACTTTCTTAGTCCTCTAACTTACCATCACAACAGAGAATGTGTATAGGATCTTTCCCCACAGACTTCCTCTCTGTGCTGAGAATTGCTGCTACTCACTCTACCTGACCTTTATCAGGGAGAAGTACAGAGTCTGTTCTTGACTGGAGTGAATTATCTCTGGCTGGATAGCTGCGCCCAGCTCTTTTTTTTTTTTTTTTTAAGGGAGTCAGTACTTAATGAGGCAAGTGGAATTACTGGGAGCATCATGGAGGACAACTGTGGGAGGAGCTAGGGAACTAAGAAGCTGAAGGAGGAACCGGGGGATCAGAGAAAAGATGCTAGCCTGACTCCATGGTGGTTGATTTGGAAATCACAGGGGATCTTAGAACGTAGACATAGCCCACCAGAGCAGGGCTGTGAAGGGAGGCTGGCTGGGCCTCCCTTGCTTCTGAAGGCCAGTGGTCAAGCATCCCAGTGTGGGCTGTAGGACCCTGCTAATTAGTGGTTTGGGCAACAATGCAGGAAGCAGTGAGCATGAGCTGGGCAGATGTCACTGTGTCTGTCTGTCTGTCTGTCTGTCACAATGGCCGCTCCTTTGTTCTGGCCTTCTGACTTCTACATAAATTCCTATTTAGGTCAACTCTATCTCAGAACCATAAGCGGATTCTGGCAAATGTACTTCAGCTAAAGCAGCTCAACACAGCATACCTTCCCAGAGTGGGCTAGCAAAAGGGGATGGGGATCAAAATGAGAGGAGGCCAAGAAAGCCCTGAGTAATTGTGTGCTTTTGACACGAACACAGCCATTTCAAGAACCCCAAAGCCTCATGCCCATGGGAGTCTCAAAGCGTTTTTCTGATCTGAGTACGAATGTTGACAGTGTATGAAGAAGCTATCAGCCACAGCTGTACCCTCTGAGATGCTTGCAGCCGGAAACTGCACCCTACAGACTCCCCACTGAGATTAGCTAAGCCTGCCTTGTCCTTCGGCTGTATGCTATAAACCTGCCTTCCTGATTCAGGTGTATAAAATGCAGGCGCTGAGTTTTTGAGTTGCTGCTGGGAACACGGACCACCAGGTCAGAGCTCACCTGTACGTGTGCCTGTGTGACCCTCTTTCTTCAGCCACTCACCTCTCCCAGTTAGATCAATGCCCAACTGAAGCCATGGAGAGCGTGGCAAAGAGAAAGCTAGTGGCATTAGGCCCCCAGTTCACATATTCGCAAGAACAACAAGGAACCCATTTGTAAAACATCAAATGATGCCTTTTGTTTTTATGATCATTACACTTGCCTTTCACATTCCTGTTAAGGGGCTAAGAGTGCTGTCCAGCCAGAGCATCTGTCTGGCATGTGCAAAGTCCTGGGTTCAAGTCCAGCACCACAAAAATAAAAAGCAAACACTGTTATAGGTACGGTTCTGATTTCTAGTAGCTACAGGGGGAAACCATCCAGAAAGGTCAGCTGAAGTGCTGAACGCTTCTCTGGGTTTGACAGAGTATCAAACAGGCTGCAATCTGAGGAGAGCAGGGCATACCCACACCGTTCGCCATTTACAAAGATGGCTTATCCCAGGAGCGATCTCAATAATAGTTTCATACGTGGTGCTTATTAATGCTCATTACAGATTATTCCCCTTAGCATCATTAGACTTTAATCTCTTTCTGGCACATGAACAGTATGGCAGACAAACAAAGGAAGGTGAGCCACAGATTTAATTTTACACAAAAAAAGAAACGGTCAGTGAATTAGATAAATTTGAAGACTGGAGCACTGTCCTATTGTAGTCAAAATATTCCAGAGGGCCCATAGATCTCTTCCAAAAACGAAAACCAATCCAAACCAGGGTTTAATATACCCCAGGCTGGCCACAAACTCACTATGTAGTTAGGGCTGATTTTAAGTTCTGATCCTCCTGCCTCCACCTCCCAAATAGTGCTATCACAGGTGTGCAATGGTGCCTGGTCTCCATGGTGCTGGGGGCTGGACTTAATGACTTCAGGCATGCTAGGCACTCTGCCAACTGAGCCACATCTCCAGTGCTGGGGACAGAACAGGAGCAGCAGGTCGAGGGCCCTAAGAAGTCTCTTTGGTCTTTATTTGGGGGGCATTCCGGTAATTTTGGAGAGCACAGGGGAGGCTTTCAGCTGTGGTACCGTGCTCCCTCCGTGCTCAGGCCAGGCTGGGAGCCACTGCGACGTAGGGGTCCATCCACAGCGACCCACCAGCTATTCTTGGTACTGGCTCAGGGCTGCAATGAAAGGGGAGGCCTCTCACTGTCTGTGGCCTGTCTTTCCACTCTCAGACACCCCTTCCCTTGGTGTAGGTGTTCTCATTAATCTTTGGTTGCTCTTTTTCCTTAGGCCAGCTCTGATGAGCCAATCAATGCTATATGCCTCAGACTTTCCACGGCCATTTTCTCTGCTCTTTTCCATTGTCCCTTCAAAGTCTTCAGCTAATGGAACAACATCACTAATGGGCTCAAAAAAAACCCAGTTAGCAAGAGCCTGCTTAATAATGATGGCAATTGGGTGTGTCTGCTTTCCCAGATTGGTCTGCTGGTTCTACACTGGGCTTTCTGATAGAAAGATAACTTAGGCAATCCTTTGGCTGTTCCCACTGGCCACCTACTCTGTCTACATGTGGGCTAAACCACAGACGCAAATGTCTGCTTAATTATTAATGTGATTGATGGTTACCTATTGCTCCAACTCAAAGGTCATAAATGTTTCACATCTATGGATACTTAATAAATGCCTGTTGGCTGAAGCAACCTTTACAGTGTCTACGCCCAGCGATTTTAATGTCTAAGTTACAGAGACAGGTGGGCATCAGTATTTCAGCAGAGAAGGAGCAGAAGCTGTAGGGGAAGAGATGTAATTATGGAGAGCAAGGTTGGGCTTATGAACAGGTGGGCAGAATGGACAGCAGATACCCGAGGCTGTAGGCCAGGTACATTAGCATGCTGGAGTTTGGGAAAAGCTTTGGAAAAGGTGGTGAGCCATTATTGGCAGTCTATCACAGGAGATGATAGAGAAAGTCCTGATGGTAGGCAATGCCAAAGCAAAGCAACTGATGGAAGCTAGCTCAGCCAGTGCCCGGAGGGATTTGAAGCGTCTTAGGAGCACACCTTTCTGGAGTGCCTGGTATTTCTCACCTTCCCTTCATAGGTCCTAGAAGATTCAGGCCTTAGTTTTAGGAAGCACGAGACATCACGGGGCTTCTTCATGGTGAATGAATGCATTCTTCACTAAACTATCCAGGCAGGACAAGACTGATTTTGAGGACTAAGAGTCAGGCCCAGGGTTCCATACACAGTAGGACTTGAGAAATGGTAGCTACTAAGAATCTTTGGCTGCTGGATTTGGCCAAATGGTGTAGCAGAACAAGAAGAGGGTTAGAGAGTGTCATGGTTTAGCTGACTAGTTTGCTCTAACTTTGGGCCACATATGCCTTCTCTGAGCCTCACTTTCCTTTTTTCTTTTCTTTCTTTTTCTCTCTTTTTTGTTTCATCTTTGTTTTTGTTTCTTGCTTTTCAAGACTGGGATTACAGGCATGCACCCCCCCCCCCCGTTAGTTTCCTCTTTTCCATGGCAGATCTTGACACTTCTACCCGTCTGTGAGGATTTTTGAGGTCAGAGCAGATCCCACTTATAAAAATGTCAGCTCTGGGCCGGCCACAGGGATGGCTCGGCCAAGAAAAGCACTTTTGCCACCAGACCTGACAGCTCCGTGGGAGCCATTTGGTAGAAGAGAACCTCTTTTGGTAAGTTGATCCTGATTTTGGCTGTCTGTACCTTGCTTTATTGGAGAGTCATATGAAGAGGCCCGGTCCTGATTGGTCTCTGCTGCCTAGAGGAGGTGTTCTTAGCTAGAGCTACTGGCCATGGGACATCACCAGATGTGCAAGAACTAGGTACTGTTCAAGTTTGGGCTTCCTCTCACTGATGGCTACAAAATAGCAGCACACAGGTAGGATGGAATATATTGTTTCCAAACTGATTTTTACATCTTTTTAAGTTTTTCTCAATTTCTCTGTTAAATTTCCCAAATGGATTCCCCCCACCCACCCACCCACTTGTATGGACTGTTGTTCTGAATAGTCGCTCTGATCGATCTTCAGGGGCCCTGCCCCCTCTCCTGAGGAAGCCCTCAGGAAGTAACTCTTCTTGATGACAGTCCTCCGCAGGCTCCCAAGGAGGTCACCCCCTCCAGCGGAGGCTCCTCGCTGGGAGGAGGAAGCCAGTCAGAACATGCCCCCACCTCCCTGCAAAGCTTTAGACTTAATCACTGGGCTGATTAGGAATTTTATGGGAGCTTAGACTGAGTGATAAATGGGGGGTTAGGCTGGGCAAACGCTGTTAAATGAATAACAAAACCAGCCTTGGATTGGCTTTGTTTCACAGGTGTCTTTGGAACCACTGACTCTCGTATTTACCATTGTCATGAATCCTTTCTCCTACACAGTCTCCAGACAAGTTTCTACCTGATGGTGTGGATTGAAAGGAGATGCCGGGGAGGGACCCCGGAGCTGGGTGCCGCCTTCTTGTTCAGCTACTCCTTAGGAACTTGTCCTGACTTGGTATAGAGACACCTACTTACAACCACGATGTTTGGCAATGAGATGCCAAGACCTTTGAATTCTGTTAAGGGGGCTGTTCTTCTCTGATTGATTACATTATTTTATACTTCATTGAAAATTATTGTTTCCTGTTTAGAAAAAAAAGAAAAAAGAAAAATCCTTCCTCAATGCCCAGTATAGTGTAGACACACACACACACACACACACACACACACACACACACACACACACACTTACTTTAAAGGGAAAAAAAACCCAAGTAGGTGACGCTATGCATATAGCGATCATATGCACTTTTTTTTCGTATGCACTTTTATCACTTATTATTATTATGGAAAACATATTTCTATACAATTTCAGTTTTTGTTTGATGAAAGGTCTCAATTATCTTGCACTGGCTGGCCTAGAACTCTCTGTGGAGCCAAGGCTGGCTTTGAGCCCACAGCTCTTCTGCTGCCTTAGCCTCCCAAGTGCAAGGATTATAGGCAGGAGCACCGTGCATCCAGAGGAAGCTGGATGGCTCAGCAGAACCCAGCTGAGGGTCTAGTGTTACCTGACAGTGGGCCTTGACTCTCTTGTCACGCTCTCCATTCCTACGTGTGCCCACTGCGGAGTCTGGGGCATCTTACCAGGTAACTGCAGAGCTACAGGCTGGGCTCCTGGCAAGGGGATGTTTCTGCCTGGCCAGTTTGGCAGGAAAATGAAAAAAGCCCAGAAGGTCCCTGGCTCAGTGAACAGCATGGGTTTGGTGGAAGTGCTATGGCTGTCATCTGCTTTGGCAACTGCAGGTGCTGTTTCTGTTGTGGATGGTCCAACATTAGCTGCCAGGCAGAAGCTCCAACAGCTTATCCCTTGTTTGTGGCCTACACGTACTGAGGGGATCTCATTGCCGGAGGCCTCCTTGTTTTATTCCCACCTGTACTGCATAGGCATTTTGTCTCTTTTATTTTGGTGGGTGAGGGGCATTGTTGTCCTAAGTGACAGTTATAAAGGACCTCTGTGCTTTCTCTCTCTCTTTCCATTCCTGTGTAGAATGGTCTCTGAACAATTTCTGGCATTTACAGAGTTTAATTCTCCAGACCAATGCTCTTCTAAACAATATTTCTGTGGTGGTGACTGCTAGACCTCTCCACACCCTGTGCCCGTCAATCTCCCCCCATCTCCCTGGCATGTGCCCCCAGGCTTCTGACTGGGTTAGACCATCTTCCTATCTTCCTTCTACAAACTCCATCTCAGATCTCCCTCACATAGCAAATGTAAGCTCATTATTGTCTTTACCAGAAAAATATAGATATATTCTTTCACCATTTGATCAAAGACTTTGACAAATAATAGAGGGAAGGGTGATGAGGCACCAAGATTAGCCAGGACTGGGTCATGTGACCACTCCCGATAAAGCCCTGTGACTCACTAGCCCCGGAAGGATGACACAGGGTAAGCGGAACTTGAAAGAAAGAGCGGTGATTGACAGGCCCACGTCTTGGCTGTCCACTCCAAGTTCGTGTTTCTGTGTCAGGATAGCAGCTCCTTACACGTGTCATGGGATTACCTTTTTTATTCTGCTTCTTAATTGGTTATCTCTCTACTGTCTACCGAAGTTCACAGATGCCCGTCTTACTGGATCAAAAGTAGAAGAGACTTAAAGAACAATTGCTATTCTAAGACCAAGCTTCCTGCATGATGGTATAAGCACGGATCAACCTGCTGGTTCTCGCTCAATAGGACTGGGGCGGGAGCTAGCGTTTCACATTTCTTATACATCGTTTTAGTAAAGTACCACAGATGAAGTGGCTTAAATAACAGGACTTTACCTTCCTCCCATTGCAGCAGGGAGTAGAAGATCAAGGCCAGCCTCTGGTAAAGGACACTCTTGGGCTGCTGATGGCCTTTTCTGGCCATGTCCCCACATAGCTGTTCTTCTGTGTAGGCGTGAAGATGGGCATAATTCCTCTTCTTACAGGGCAGCAGTTCCCTGGGAGTCCCTACCCTGTGTCCTTGTTTAACTTTAACTAATTGCAAAGGCTTTATCTCCAAAAACAGTCACACTGGGTATCAAGGCTTCATTTTACGAGGGGTTTTTTGGAGTAGGAAAGAGACACATTCTGTGCCCACCCACCAACTCATCAGCGCTGAAGAAACAAGCCACAGTGTAGTGGAGTTTCAGGAGTCAGATCCCTGAAAGAGACGCCATGCTGGGAGCACAAAGGACCAGTTTAAGAAACGGGCCACACCTGGGTGATCTCCCAGTTTCAGTAACTGGCCAACAGCTTAATCAACATATGCCTATTTCCTGTAATAGCCAGGCCAGGTGGAGACAAACTGAGATTTTCTCTCTAGTTTTGGCCAAATGATAAATTGCTCATTCATTGTGTGTGTGTGTGTGTGTGTGTGTGTGTGTGTGTATTTTATGTTGTTTTCTCTTGATGCAGGAAAGTGGTTGGACCTTCCGCTAATCTTAATGGTAACAGTGTATAAACTATCAAATATGAATCTTTTCTTTCAAGTACTATAAAACTTGTGTTTAGCATAGGAATTAGACTCTTGTATCTCCCCAACCTTGGAAATGCTCCCCACCCAGTGAAAACTTTGTTTACACAAAGGCCCTCTATTCTGACTCTGACTCTGACTCTGAGGTCAGACCCCAGCCAATGAAGAAAAGACGCAGCCAGCACCTGAGTTGGAATAAAAACCAAACATTCGTCCTGGCTCAGAGTGCTAGGTCTTCCTCACACCTTGTTAATCACCAGTGAAGTGTGCCTCAACCAGACACTATAGTGGGAATGTTGCTCTCTTTTACTGGGACCCCTGACTTATTTTCAACACTAGGAGAACCCAGAGCAGCCAGGCAAGATACAGATGGAAGCCAGAGCCCCTCTCTCTGGGCTCAGAAGGACCAACACACTGTGGTGGGGTCTGCTCTCTGGTGAACGCTAGGGCTAAATAGTGTCTAACGTGGTGATTAACAGCTGCTTGCTCCTCGTGTTCTAACTGGCTTCAAGGTTATTTTCAAATAGCTTTCCTTCCGTTCTGAGAAGAACACTTTTTTGTAAAGGGTTGTGCACACTCACCCAGCAGCCTCAGCTTCGTTCTGGGGGAAGCCAGCTGATGATAGAGGAGGGCTGGTGCCAATGCCATCTTCCAGTCTTGGTTTTTTTATACTCCGAGGGCTGCATAGGCTGTTGGGGAGGAAGAGACACCACAAACCATCACAGCATCACAGTGAACTGTTTAATTTGATAAACTGCTGTAGACCTACTACAGAATGAATTGTGTTTCTCCAAACTCACACCTAAGAGTTCTCTACCTGGCATTTACTGTATGTTGTATCTGGAGATAAGGCCATTAAGGTCCTAACCCAATGTGACTGGTGCCTTTAGAAGAAAAGGAAGGGACACCAGGAATCCACTCACAGAGACAAGGCCAATTCACTCAACCAATATGTACTGGGCTGATATTGTACTCACACAAGCCAAGCCTCGTCCTTGCCCTGGACTGGCAGGGGAGACACCCCAGTAAGGGAGCAGGGCAGTGGAGATGGGGCTTAGAGAGAAGAGAGCCTGCTGTGCTTGGGAAACCTTGAGCCCTGAAGCCCTTTCTTGATGACAGATGTTGAGGATGGAAGGTCCCCGGAGGCAGACGTCAGGATTTGGAGGCCAAGTTGATAAGCGATGGCTTTTGGATGGCAGTGATGAAACTTGCATCGTACAAAGGGTTTATTAGTGGAACACGCAAACAGCGACAGGGGGCCTGTGGGGGAGGTACTGAAGAGAGCCAGAGTTAGTATAGATGGAGAGTGAGGCACGTGATTAATAACTCGGGGAGCTCCTTGTGTCTCTAGGGGGGGAGGGAGGTTCTTAAGCTTGTTAAGGTAGAATGCACAGGCGCAGCACATCACTCTGAAAGGAGCTGTGTCCCTCCTCTGTTATGTGTCTGCTAAGAGCAACTTCTGAAGCTTTCTCCTGTAGATGCTCAGTCTGTGCCTTCACCACACGCACAAATGCACGCAGTGCACACTTGGGTAATCAGGGCGGGTAGCAAACCTGGGCTTTGTTGGTGGTCCATATGCTTCACTAAGCAGCCCTTCCTTGACTTGTTCTAGGAAGAGAAAACCCCAGCCGGCAGGTGAGCCTTGCCATCCAAGTTGCCTGTGAAAAGCCGGGAGTGTGAACACAGTGGGCGGCTCCCTCCTGCTAGCTTGTGCCCTAAAACCCACCATCACAGTCACATTCTCCTACCCCCTCCCTGCCTTAGTCACATGGCATCCCCCAGGCCAGCTCCCTGTCTCTGGCCTTGCTGAGAACAGAGACAGGTTGAGTTGGCCTCTGGGTTTCCAGTCCTTCCGTCTGACAACAGCAGTCCATCCGGGTGAGGAGAGAGGGCTAGATGCCCTCCCCCTCCCCCACAGTCAGTCTCTCGTGCAAGCTTGTAATGCAGGGGCTCTGAAGGTGCCGTGGCTGTGGCTTGTCAGCAGGACAAACCGTGGCTATCCTTGGAGCGTTTATCAGCCTCAGTACTAGACTGTCCCTCAACAGTGTTAGCTGCATTTCTGTTCACTGGAGACCCATGCAGGAGTCTGTGGCATAACAAAAGCTGAGAACCCCAGGCCTGGACAGCAGCTTAAACTGAGCACTTTCCCCAGCAACAATAGTGGTCTCCTGCCTTGATGAGAGGTCTGTCACTTTCATGATTCATTTGATCAGGTGGTGATTGGAACCTGACCTAGGATGGAGCATGTCTGAGATGAATATTCCTTCTGGCCCTTAAGAGACCTGATAGCTCTGTATCAGGTTGGGGCAGTTCCTTTGTTTGGGAGTCCCTGCACTAATGTAAATATTTGGAATTGCCTTTCACAGGATATACACTTAGTGAAAATAAATCCACGGTCCTGTTTGCCATTCTTGGCAAAAATGTTTGCTGCTTTTTTTTTTTTTTTTTTTTTTTAGCGAAGTAGACAAGTGTAAGAAATGGCTTAGCAACCTAAGCCTCTACTTGTTTGGGCTGTACACACCCTCTGATAAGGCTCTTGGCAGCCTGAGATGCTTACCTGTAAGGACAATGCACACACATCTTCCCCTGAACAACACGCCGGGCGAGCAACCTGTTAGCACCTGGGACCCCAGCTTGTATCAACCTGTCACGTGCTTCAAACAACAGAACAAAATTACTCCTTAGAGAAGCCTCTCATAATTCCCTATTTCTAGTCGAACATGTCTGGGAACTAGTCCTGAAACCAAGAGAAATGGTCTGATCTGGCCTGAACTGGCTTTGAGTTTGTGTGTGCGCACCCAGGCCAACGCTGCCCTCCTAGTGAACTCTCGGGGAGAGCCTCCTGTTTACCGCCCTGTGCATAACTGAGCATGCACAGGGTTGCAACCGGATTCTTTACCGGAAAGGACACGCACAGTAAGCAGGGCCTTATGTAACTCAGATCTGTTTCCCAGAACAGAACCGCCCAAGCCACGCCACTTCGGACCCAGCTCCACCTCCTGTTGAACGCATTACAAGAATCCCCAGATGAGAATCGGGGCTCTCGGGGATACTGCCACTCCGGTGGCCCCCTGTCGCTCTTGACAGCATCTAATCTGTACTGTCACTTTGCTTTGAATAACATTTCCCTGTTAGATCTGCGTGTATCTAAACCATGCTTTTAATAAGACGCCAAGAACCTGGGAGTAACCGGCTTAGTGACTTCGGCCACCAGTATCAAGTGTCCTCTCCCAACCTCAGTCCCCACGTGACCCACTCGAATAGTACATAAGATAACTCAGGGCAGCCCCTGTGTTTTTGACTCTGTACTATCTCTTTATTAGACTTCTACTATTACTACTTCCTTATACCCTTTTTAATTACATATTGTCTCAAAAGCCCCCTTCTAGGGCATTTGTCAAGATCCCGTTGCTCTGTTATCAGACACCTGTTGTCTAAAGCATCATTCAAAATTTAACTGGGGTAAAATTCCATAACATAAAATAGACTATTCCAAAGCGAATGATCCCAAGGCTGACACAGTGCTACCTCCCCAGCTTTCATCCCTCCCCAGTCCCCAGTGTTTCCCCACCCCCAAATATGCTCACTAGACAGTCAGTGCCTAGCCAACACTGCTTGTCCCCGGAAGCTATCAGCCTCTGTTGCTTCTAAGTTGCATATTCTATTTCACACACACTAGATTATACAATGATGCCTTTGCCTCCAGCATCTTTCACTAAGCATGATATTTTTCTAGGTTGACTCAAGTGCCATCTATAGTTCAGAACTATAGTTCTTTTTCTGCCTGAGTAATATTCCGCAGAGTGTTTATCTGCTCATCTGGGGACGATAACCTTGCTGTTTCTACCCCTTGGCTCATGAAATAGTTCTGTGACTAAGGCAGTCTTTTCTGAGCACCCGCTTTCACTGCCTTTGGAGTCTCTGCCCACTTTCCTTCTGCTCTTACCGCTGGCCACTCCAAGCTGGGTTGTTGGTGGGTACAGGTGAAGAACTAGCAGGACCAGGGACCACACGTGGGTGGCTGTTGAGGGAATGAATGACTAGGAGGGCACAATGGCGCCCCTTGTGGTGAGCAGGAGCAAACCCGAACCTACCTTCCCTGGTAGTGCGGCCAACGTAACAAGTTTTTCACTTGATAGGTTGAACCAAAGACAAATAAGATACCAGGTGGGTCGGAGTACAGAGATCTTTGGACAGAAGAAGTGCTGTAAATCTATGTCTTTTATTGACCAAACGGGGTAACGACTCCAGATACTCTTTGTTAGGCTTGGAGAAAAAGAAGTATAGATGATGGGAACGGCATTTGGTATGAACTGAATGGGTTCGTCATGTAAAAATCATAGGACTTCTGGGTAAACTGTGCCTTGGTGGGCTGTGCCGTATGCTAGGGAGTGGCCATGTGTACCCTGCGGGGCTGTGTCCCTTTTCCTCTCTTGCTTCTTGCCGTAAAGCTGAAAAAGCTCACAGGTCCTTATTCTTATCTGCCCATGCCCCACTCCCAATAGACACCAGGAGGTCGGACCCAGCACAGTGAAGATAAAAGCCACACCTGGCTCGCAGTGCGCTCTAGTGTCAGACTGCGCATGCTCTGAAGCTGCGGCCCGGCAACACCGTAGAAAGAAGGACTCTCATCGGAGGGGCTGTAACGTTTATTCCCAGGCACGCATGAACAATACAGGGAAGAGCTGCGCTGTGACCGTTACTTGGACTTTATTTGGTCAGCCGGGTCCCATCCTCAGACAAAGAGCTAAGTATTTTTCAGATGTGTTGGCAGCTTTAGAGCTCTAGCTCTAGCACTAGCTGAAAGGTAGTAGATTAGGTCAGAGAGGAGCATTTGACTGCAGCTTCTCTCAGCGCAAGTTATTTCGCCATAAAGAAAGAGGAAAGATGCCGTGTGCTGTGAGGGACCAGGGAGCGAGGCTCAGGTTTGCAGCTCCCGGTGCGGAGGGGGAAAGACTCCAGCGTCCTGGTCCACCTCGGCTCTGGCATTTCTTCCTTCCTCCTCCCCTCTGGGGAACTGGAATAACTTCACCCAAGCAATGCCAGCAGCCTACTGCATTCTTCCGAGATCGCAGATCTGTACCTGAATCCCAGATTCAGTTGGCACGGACCATTACCAAGGTTTCTTATTGTTTTGTTATTATGATGTGAGTTGGCCTCCAACAGTTTTGGCTGTTGTTTCCAAACACCACCACCTGAACATCTGTTTCCCTCGGATGCTGAAGATGGCAACCGGACCTTTCATGCACTCACGGAAGGAGCAAACCGCAGGCCCGAAGCGCTGATTCCAGTCTTGCTTCTTGTGTCCATAACTTTGGCAGAAACCTGATTAAAATTGGCCTGCCCCAGTTAATGGACAGGCCGCCTCCCACCAGTTCCCCCCTTGACCCTCTAGGCAGCCCCAGGAAGTATTTTCAGCCCAGGCTTCCCTCCTCGTGTGCTCTAGACTGTTTTCAGCCTCGCAAAGAAGAGCTCCTTTTGCGCCCCTGAATAATCCCACCAACTAACCCGACCCCAGCAGCCCCGGCAGTGTAGACTAATCAGGGGCCGGTAGGTAGCCCATCCCTGGCAGTCTGCCTTTCTTGCGTTTTCTTTCATCCTCTTCCATTTCACAGGAAGCAATAAAAACAAACCCTTCTTCTTCTGATCTAGTTTCTTATCAAATAAGAAACTTTTTCTTTTTTCCTTCCCTTCCTGGGAGGAGCCCTGGGGTGTTGCTCTCCCCTCTCGCCAATACCCTCCGCTTTGGGATGACGCCCAAGTGCTAACAGGTTCAGGGTGCCTTTAATATAACCAGCTAGGATTTGTGAAAAGCTCAGATGTCTATTTTTACCCCCGTGACCTATATTTGATTTTTAACGATCAGTGGCTTCCCACCATGACGATTTTTAAAGTGTTCTCTTTTTGTCTCACGTTGCTGGCTGTTCTCTGGCTGACACTTCCGGAAGATGACCACTAGAGGGCACATGATTTCCAGTTTATAAGATACTTTCCACAGCAGATCTCTGGAGCTTTGCTGAACGCAAGGACCAGTTTGGTTTGTTTGGTTGTTTGTTTGTTTTCCCTTAGAGGCAGGAGTGAGGCACTTGAGATCCCCTCCATGCAGCTAAGACATTCTCTACAGCATTCATTTTTGAAATGCTGGCTGGCCAGCAGAGGAAAAAAACCATATTCTCTGGTGGTCCTACCCAGGGGAAGAGAAAAGAACTGAAGAAAGCTGCACCAGGAATCGTGTTCTTTCTAGGTTTGCTAACGAGCATATGAGTGTAGCTTGTGTGTGTTATCTAGTCAGGTCTCACAGTAAGATGCTAACACTCCCTGGGGCCTCTCCCCCATGCCCAGGCTTTCTGGTAACACAGCGAGCTAACACAGGTAGCTGGCAACATCTCCAGCTTGTCAACTTGGTTGGGTTCCAAGGCAAAGCTGATGAGAAGTGAGTAGGGCAGGGGAACCGAGTGGCATGGGAATATATTGCATTAAAGTTCCATGGACCACTAAGGGCTCTGATCTCAGACAGGGGCTGGTGTGGGTGCTGCACCCTAGTCAAAAGATATGGACAGATTAAGTAGACTTAGTAACTATGAATATAGGTCCAAAGTGAAGATTGAGCAGCACAAGGTCAAAACTAGGATGGCGACTTTTAAGGTAGCAGGTGAAAGGTCAATGAGAGGCCGAGGCTACATCTCAGCAGTTTAGAGCTCTGTCAGGGTTTGGTTCCATCCCAGCACTGGAAAGAGAGAAAATATGAATTCAATGGGAAGTAGCGAAAGCAAGTTAAAAAAAAAAATCCTGTGCTATGGATGAAATGTCTGAACTGAAATATTAAAGACAGTAATGGATAACACAACAAGTAAATGTGACTCAGCTTTGGCGCTTCCTAACTCCATGGCCTCCAACAGGACACAGTCTTCTCTGGGCTTCAGATTCCTCGGCTCTGATGGCACAGCTTCCGTGGCCCCAGTTATTGGCAAGATTTCACATGATGACACATGTTAAAGGAAGCCCTCGCCTCTCTTCCTCCTGTACTATATTTAGTGTGTAGGACTTGGTCATTCATGTTTCCTAGTGCCTGTATTGAAGATGAACAGCTTCAAGAGACATAAACCAGCCGGGCAGTGGTGGTGCACGCCTTTAATTCCAGCGCTCGGGAGGCAGAGAGAGGAGGAGCTTCGTGAATTCAAGGCCAGCCTGGTCTACAGAGTGAGTTCCAGGACAGCTACACAGAGAAACCCTGTCTCAAAAGATCCAAAGAGACTGAGAGTGAGAGCGAGCATTGTGTAAACAAATAATAAGGAAAAGAACATGACTCTGAGTGAGATGTTATCACTGAGGCAACAGCACTGTCAGGCCACCAACACAGGCATCGTGAATGTCATCTTACCCTAGTTGTCTAGTGGGGACAGTGACAGGACTGATTGGTGCAGTCTTAATGAAGTCACCAGGGACTTCGTTCTCAGCAGACTGACATCTGTTCCTGCGCTCCCGGTACTGGGGCTGCTAGGGCCTGGTTTGGGTCCCTAACTTCCCAGCAACTCTAGACTGCCTCGGCTAGCATCCTGGAGTCACCCTGGGAGACCTTTCGTGGTGTGTTGCTGGCTATTGCCCGTCCCCTATCAGTGCCTTGGAAAGTAAATACCCCTTGGGTAAGTAGTTCCATGGAAAACCCAAGGCGGGGCTCTGATCTCAGAGGTGGCACAGTGTGGGTGCTAAGTTCTCCTCAGGATTAGGTGCAATTGGTGATTCACTCTAAGGCGCCTACCCTGCCATCTTCTGGAGTTCCTGATACCAGAGAGAAACCAGGGCTCAACTAGCTTAAAGAAAACGAAAAATAGCTTTTGAGCAGGCAACCACGAGCGTCTTCCAGGCCCCGCAGTTGCTGTTGGACACGGTAGTTACTACGTCAGGAGCGCTGAAGAGCAGGGGTTCGTAGGCAAGCAGATTCGCAGAAACCACATAGCAACAGATAAGCCTGCAGGAGGGCTGAAGCTCTGTGGCTTGTCGTCAGCTGTTAGGGCAGTCTAACCAGAAGGCTGCTGTTCAGAGCAGACCTGAAGGACGGCTGTAGGATCAGCACAGCAGCACAAACAAAGCCTGGAGGTTTTTATCAACTCCATGCAAGCCCGAGTCATCAGAGAGGAGGGAGGCTTGATTGAGAACATGCCTGGCTGTGGGCAAGCCTGTAGGGCATCTTCTTAATTAGTGATTGATGCGGGAGGGATTGATGTGGGTGGGGCTATCTCTGGGCTGGTGGTCCTAGGGGTCATAGAAAAGCAGGCTGAGCAAGCTTCGAGGAGCAAGGCATTAAGCAGCACTCCTTCCTGACCTCATCAGCTCATCAACTCATCAGCTCCTTCCCAGCCTGAGTTCCTGCCCTGACTTCCTTCATTGGTGGACCATGATATGGACAATAAACCCTTTCCCTCCCAAGTTGCTTTCGGTCATGGTATTTCATCACAGCAACAGTAACCCTAACTGAAGACCGTGACTGGTAAACAGCATCTCAAGGTAGGACGAAAATGACAAATCCTAAGAGCCAATGGCTGTATTAAGTTTGTAGAGCTTTACTTATGCATTAGTGTGACTCTCACCATCTTCCAAGGCTGGTTCCACATCATTACTATCCTTTTGCAGATGAGGACCTGAAGCACAGGTGCAAGGCTGCTGTGGGTTGAACTCTGTTCCTTTAAGACAGACCCACCCCTGGGCTCTTTGGTGTGTAACCACACAAGAGATGAGGATGTACCTAGTGGGGTCTAGCACCCTTCCAGGAGGGCTGTGCCCTTGTAAAGGTGGCTCAGAGATTGGGGTGCACCACTCCAAGCTTGGGAACACCACAGACTGCCTAGAACGCACTGGGTGAGGGCACGTGCTATCCGGAGGACTATCGAAGAACAAACGGTGAGGCACGTCGTGAGACTGCCTTAGATGGTAGCCGCTATAATGCCCTTGTTCTCCCGCCCACCCCGACGAATGGCTGCAACACCAAACTCCTCCCACAGGGTCCTCACAACGCTTCTCCCTCGATGTCTGTTCCACCTCTGACTGCAGCTTCACCCTGCCTCTCCTCCTCGAGATCAACCCAAGGGAAAGGGCACGGGTGAGAAGCTGAACATTCCTAACAGCCCCGAGCCAGCTGCAGGGGCTCGCGTGACATTTGTGGATGCCCTGAGCTCCGTTCTGCAGGATGGATGGTGGCAGGATGCACAGAGATTAGTCTGCTAAGACCATGGCTCTGTCCCACAGTGACAGAATTAAATAAACATGGCCTAGCTAATAGGAAGTCTCCAGGGGATTGATTGTCCAATATAAAGAATCGTGAATCTTCTCACACAGCCCATTCTCAGCCTAACATCAATTTTCCTCCATAGGTGGCAGGATTAATTCAGGCTTTTTTTTTTTTTTTTTTAATAGGAAGTCGATTCCATCCTTAGCCCTAGCAAGACTGACAGCCACCAAGCCTTGTCCATTCTGAGGGTGCATTCTGCTGGATGTTGGTGGCTCACAGTGCAACAGGGCAGGAGTGCTGGCAGTCACCTAGGGGATTGCCAAGCTCATTTTGTGGCATGGACAAAGAGCTGAACATCCAGGGAAGACAGAAGACCAAGAAGCAGAGAAAGGGAAAGTAGCATGTTTATCCCTTAAGGCCTAAGGCTGGAAGCCAGTCAGCGTGTGCTGGCTTAAGAAGCATTTTATGGGCCCCTGGATTCTACCCTTTTCCTATTGGCCTTGTTTGGATGCCCTTCTTATATCTTCTTGTTGTTTTCTTCATAATGTCTTCTGGGAACAAGAACCTACTATCTCAGGAAGCCAAATTTTGTCTTCATTGTCTACCTATGTCTCTCTACCTCTCCTTCAGCAGGTTCATCACAGTGACATAGCTGTATCCATGTTTTGTACTTGGAGACATGGTCCCTGTATGTGGGAGAAGCAAGAAGAGCCCAACCAGGATAATCAACTGTTTTGGTCTCCCCAGTCTTTCTTTATATGGGAAGTGTCCTGTCTGAGGAAACCCCAAAGTCTTTAGCAAGGTCACCCTAGCTTGTCCCCTCTACCCTTGGGCAGGTGGACTATGAGCAACATTTAGACTTCCCCGTGACCTGGGCCCTCGCTAATGGCAAGTTACATCACATATATGTACCCTGCTTTCCTCGCCTGTAAAGTGAGGGTAGCGAGAGTAACTGTCTCAAGTGGTCACTTTTAATGATTAGAGACGTGTACAAATAAGCAAGCACATAAACAGACACATTTAAAAAACTCCAGCAGCTGGGTGGTGGTGGTGAGTGGTGCACGCTTTTAATTTCAGCACCCGGGGGGCAGAGGCAGGTAGATCTCTGATCTCGAGGCCAGCCTGATCTAAAGAGCAAGTTCCAGGACAGCCAAGGCTGAACAGAGAAACCCAAAACAAACAAACAAAACCCCACACAAACAGCAGCAGCAGCAACAACAAGAAGAAAACCTCCAACTAGCTTCGTCATGCTAAGTATAGGAGCCAGCACTGATTCCTGGGTGACAGGCGCTATGACTGACAAATCATCCCTCTGCTACAGAGGAGAACATGGCTAGCAGCAATTCCCAGTGGGGGCATGGGACCCACAGCTGTTTATGTTAAATGCAGCACAAACGCAGACCACGGCATAAGGCGAATGTAAAATCTTAATTAGTAGTTAAAGTGGGCCGGGGGAGGTGACGTACTTGCTACTCTTGGGGATCCCCAATCAGCTCCAAGGACTCGCATCACAGCACACGGCCATCTGTAACTGCAGTTCCGGAGGATCCCTGTTCCGCTGCCCTCTTCTGGTCGCCTTGGGCACTGCACACACATGGTTCACAGACACACAGATGGGCAAAACACCCGGCACATGACAATAAATAAATAAAACATCTCTGAGAGCTACTAATTATGCGGGCAAGTCGTGGCAAATATCCACGGTGGCAGACAGACCTCTGGCTGCCAGCTGAGGACTCCTCGCTGCCCAGCTCCACCCCTCTTCCCCACACATGTCTCAGCGTGAGTCCAACTCCATTCAGGCTGAGGCAGGGGTCTCACGTCACCTGCGGCTCTCCAGCTCCCATCCATCCCGTAGCGTGAGGATGGAGACCCAGCTCACTTCCTTTATTTCTGAGTAGCCCGGTGCCTTTTACACCAAGCCTCGGCTCTGCCCGAACATTGTTGTTTGAGACATTCCTAATGCTGTTTGGAATGCTGCCATAGAGAACACAGAGTCCGGGTCTGTGGTTGTGGTAGTGTTAGGTTCAGGAAGGAGAGAGGCCAGGGGAGTATGGAAGAGGTCACTGGGACTTTGGACTTGAGTCAAACAGGCAGAGAACATTCATCCCCGGGGAATGGGGCGTGGAAGGGAAATGGGGCTTGAAGGAGGAAATTATACATGGATAAGACAGGCATCTCAGAGTCAAATCCAAGAAACACAATTTAAAATAAGCATGGCGTGTGTTAGCACTGGCTCCGAGTGCCAAGAACGGAAGGCCACAAGTGGCTTAGACGGCGAGGAGGCTAAAGTTTCTTCTGGAGCAACTGTCCAAGCGTTGGCATGCTAGTTCAAAGGTCTGAGGAGCCGTGGTGTCTACCTTTCTGCTTTGTTAACTCTTATCAGTGAAGTAGCACTTTTGAGGACGATTCACGGTCCAAGATGGTACCGGAAACTCCAGGCGAGCTTCTCCAAGCTTTAGGTAGGAGGCAAGAGAAAAAGGCCAACAAGGGTGTGCCTTGTCCCAAGTATTTTACGTAGCCTTCCCAGAAGATACTGTTTAGAGCCTCTGCTTCACGGAAGGAGCCTAGCTGAAAAGCAAGCCTGGGATTTTTTTTTTTCCTTGCTGGAATAAAACCAGTTCCTCTGGAAGAATATTCAGACAACATGAATAGGGAGTGGGGTTAGGCAACTGGCAACCATTTCTGTTTGAGCTGAGGCAGTGATCAAGGAGAGTCCCCAACAGCAGAATACCGGGGTTAACGGTTAGGATCTACCATCTGGCAGCAATAATCTTGGTGACAGGGCATTAAGCCTTTCTGAGAGCTGCTCCTTCATCTGAAAAAAATGAGGAAAGTGCTAGAAACTGCTCAGGCCTTGTGAGAGTCAGATGCAAGGAAGTATCAGGCACAGGGAGAACAGCCCAAAGCAGAAGATAATACCACGACTCTAACACACAGGCGGTGGGAAGCAAATTTTTGATATGTAATAAAATTTGAGATTTGTTAAATAAACCTGCCACCCAAACAGTAATGGAGGGGCTTCCACACCCGGACTGATGGCTCCTTATATGTGTGAGCTCTTCAGGAAGATGGCTTGAGGGGTCTCCGGGTTTTCACGTGAAGATTTCGACTAGTTTGGGAGACCCTATGAGTGGGTGGGCCAGCGGGCTGGGGGAAGGGGCATGTGGGTTCTCCCCACACTTGTTGCTGCCAGCCTGGTGAGGCTGGAGGGCAGAAGGTGTACATTCCACTAGCGTACACTGCCCAGGGAGTGCTGCCATTAGACCTATCCCGAACCCACCTGGGGCACACACTGCTCCGCTATTGGGGGTCTCTACTGCCACAGCAGTTTGGTTCAACAAGAAAACAGGGTAACCAGGGTTGGTTCCAACTTTGAGAATCTGACCTCCCAACCCCCGAGTAATTTTATTTTGGGCATGTTTAAACACAGCACAATTTGGTGACAAATTTCCTGGTGACGATTGGTTTAATCCTGTGTGCACAATACAGCTTAAGACATGACTATATATGAAACTTTTTATAAAGTAGGTGTGACGCCTCCCGTAAAGATAGGCACCGTAGATTGACAAGCTCATGATAAGAGTCTTGGGGAGGGTCTGGCACGATTTCAGCCACACGGCACAAAGATTTCTGGGCTATTGATTGTGCCTGCTCCTGGCTATCTGGGTAGGAAACAGGCTGTACATGTCTCCTTTTGAAGAGACAGCCCTGTGTTTAATATTTCTAGTTCCTCGTGCTTATCCGTGAGCACAAGGATTTCTGTGCCTCCCTCCCACATCTCACCCCATTTTTACTTTTTAAAGAGAAAACTGTGGCTGTGGTAGAGACCACGTCTGAACGTATTGCCTGCATGCCTAATCTAAATGATATAGGCAATCGTGAGAGAATTAGAAGAATATCTAACAGAGGAACGAGGAGAGAGGAATGCCATCTTGACCATGATGACCATTCAAGGATCACTTGAGATATTTTATCTCTCTATGCAGATCGTTACATTTTTATAAGGGTTTATTTTATGTGTGTGTTTTGCCTGCATATATGAAATCAGAGCACCTGGATCTGGAGTTGCAGGTGGTTGTGAGCCACCATTGTGGGTGCTGGGAATTGAACCTGGGTCCTCTAGAAGTGCTTTTGACCACTGAGCCATCTTTCCAGTCCCACAGATCATCAAGTAGACCATCGATAGCGTGAGAGAAATCTGACATTTTAAAGCAACACACGCCAGGAAATTTTTGACTACCAAGATTGTGCTTGAGTAACAGATAATCTATGGTGGCTTTTTGGTTTGTTTTTATGAAACTGGTTCTCAGTTCAACCATCCCTTGACTAATTTCTGCTAATATTTTTGATGTAATATTAGTAGTAGTTGTCTAAGAATTTTATTGCTGTGAAGAGACACCATGACCACAGCAACTCTTATAAAGGAGAAGATTTCATTGGGGCTGGCTTACAGTTTCAGGGGTTTAGTCCATTGTTGTCATAGCAAGAAGCATAGTGGCTTGCATGCAGACGTGGTGCTGGAGAAGGAGCCGAGAGTTCTACATCTGGGTCCACAGGCAGCAGACGAAAACTGCCGCACTAGGCCCAACTTGATGATATGAGACCTCAGAGCCCACCGTCACAGTGATATACTTTCTCCAGCAAGGCCACACCCACTCAAAGGCCACACCTCCTAACAGTGCCACTTCCTGGGGGCTAAGCATTCAAACACATGAGTCTATGGGGGCTATTCCTGTTCAAACCACCACAGACGTTTTGAAACCTCTCTCTCTATTCCAGCAATCATTTCTGGGGCTGGTTATTTAAAAAAAAAAAAAAATGCAACCCCAAACAGTCCTTAGCATGGCAAAACAATATCATACTGTCCCCTACCACACCTGTGCCTTTTATCTCTCTTGACAAAGGGCATTTGGATTGTGCGTTGACAAGCTGAGAATTAAGATGTAGTTGGCTCCCTAAGTCATTAGCTTATTCTTCCTCTGGGGACATCTCTTCTTGATGGGCTTGTTCTTTATCTTCAGAGGATTTATTTGTTCAGTGGTCTCTGGGATGCTATCCAGGTCAGATACATTGGAGAAGTGACTTCACTCATTTTCTGGAAAGACAAAGCATGACCTCACCCTGATTTTAGAACATCAGGCCTTTCCATTGATTACATTCTGGATCTTTCCATTTAACATACATTTTATGGCAAAATGCTTTGGGGTAGCAGCAGAAGCATTGTCCTTCAAAGTGCTAAAGTTCGCATGGCTATAGGTAGCCTTGTATGCAGGGATTTAGGTGGGTGTATGCTCCCCTCTTCTATTTTTAAAAAACCCTATTTAGATATTTGATGGTGTCATTCCACAGCAGCTTTACCCTGTGGACTGTAAGGGATTCCAGTAACATGATTAATATTCCAAACAGCATTGCTAGTATAAGCAGGCCCATATTCAGTTTTCAATTTTAGTAGGAGTCCTAGAAAGCAAATGCACATATAAAGTCCAGCTGTGATGTAACGGTATTTTCCCGGATCCCCCGGGGCCTCATGCTATGCCTGGAGCCATGCTCTGCAGCTGACTAGCTGGGGAGAGGCACTATGCCCAGCCATAGTGCACTCTGAGCACAGCCTCTATACCCCTGACAGCGGGGACGGCCCCAGACAGACAGCCCTAGCTCCAGATGTCAGGCTGCTGTGAGATCATTCACTCTGCACCAGAAGCCTGAATACTGTGTAAAATATGTCCTCAAGAGAGGATGGGCTTCTGTGAGCCTCCTTTCCCTTCTTCCCGTGCCAGAGTTTGACCACTTATGTCAGACCAAAACTAAAAGCGCAGAGCTAAACACAAACAAACCAAGCTGCTTAATTAACAGTGGTCACTAATTCCTGAAGATTTAAACCTAAGGCTATTTACGTAAGATTTTGGGATCTTCACTATTCAGGGCAATTTAAATTCTGAGCTCAAAACAACTCTCCTTTTAGATAACCAGATACCCAGAAGTACCTGAGAATAACAGAAGGAAATCCTAAAGGAGAAAACAACTGGGTTTTCCCATGTAAGCATGAAAGGGCATAGCCAGCCGATACTGCCAACAAAACAAACAAACAAAACGAGAGCATTATCAAAGCATAACAGCTCCATTGAGGAAGAACTCACCGACGGCCCCAGTTCTTACTACATTTTACAGGTTCTCAGGCTGTACCAAAATAAATTTAGGTGAAAACTTCAATGTCTACCTCCGACTGATTGCAGCTCTGACTTAACCCCTTCTGCCTCCAAGGGAATCTAAGAAACATGCAATTATGTATACGGTTTTTTTTGGCCACCAAATTATCCAAAAGAAATGATCTAAAAAAAAAAAAAACGTTCTTGGTTTTAATTTATCCCCATTTTCCTTCTCAAATCCCTCCCAAGCCCTGCTCACATTGTTACTTTTAACTTTTTTTGTTATATTGTAAAATAATTCAAATTAAAAAAAGAAGTTTCAGTAATCATAAATACAAAGAAATCTGGGTGCTGTTGGGGCTCTCAGTGCCCAAAAGGCTTGGAATGAGAAAATCTCTGCTTTTGATGGAAAGGACAAGGTAAAATTCCTTATTTTGCTAATGCTGTGAGTGCATTATGGGTGAGTGCAAATGGGTGTGTAATCTGATCATCAGCAGGGAAAAAAATCTCCTATGGTCGGCTGGTAAGAGACAACCCACTGGAGGGACCTCCTATCAGCCCATACCTGAAACCACGTCACAATGTGCTCTGGCCCACAGAACCTACCAAGGCCTCCACGGCTCCATCGCCTCCTTACCAGCATTTGTGCAGAGGCTGCTCTTGTCATCTTTCACAGTGTATTAATTACCTTTTCACTTCATTGGTGTGACCAAGTCCACTGTGGTTGGGTGGGGGATAGGCGGGAGTGGGAGTGGGAGGAACTCAGCTATATTGAGGCAGGTCGGGAGCAGATAGTGAGACTCCAGTGATAATGTACCAGTTAGGCCCTCTTCCCAGGTAGGCCTCACCTCCACCATCTCCCAAAACACTGCCACCACGTGGAGACCAAACATTCAAACTATGAGCCTTTGGTGGCAGCGTTTCATATTTAGGCTATAACACACACTGACGGCCTTTGCTGGATCCCTTTCAAACCAGCCAGGAAATACCAACTGAGGCCTGATTCCTCTAAGCTCAAAACAATAGACTCTTCCGTATTTTCAGATACTTGAGCCTGGAGACTCCTTCCTCGAAGGCTAAATCTGTTTCTAGTGTCACACCCAGCCAGAGAGGGTGGCCAGGGTCGGGCACAGGCAAGGTTTAAGTCAATCATGCTCCTTCTTTCCCGGTTTGTTTACAGAGAACGTGGAAAAGGAAGTCAGGCCTACAGCACTGAAGTCAATTGGCCACAACTAAAATTACTTGGCTAAATCAGGCGCAAAGGAACAACAAATGTGATTTAGCTTGTGTGTGGCACCTGGGATAGGCAAATCCATAGAGACAGGAAGTAGAATAGAGAGTCCCAGGAGCTGGGAGGGCGAAACAGGGCACGGGGAATTGGGGTCTCATGGAGTAGAATTTGTTTGAAGCTAAGTGAAATGTTTGGGGATGGATAGCCATGTCACCAGACAGAACATCTGAGAACACCCTGGATTCCTTTAACTTGTATATCAAAGGTGGTCAAAATGGCAAGTTTTGGGTTGCGTTTACTTTACCCTGGGGAGGCAGACCAAGGAACACACAGATGCGTTTAGACCTAAGATGGTGTGTCACCTCTGTGGGCAGCTCCTGCTGTCAGTGGTGTAGAAAGAGGCGTGGTCCTGGGAGGGCGGTTCCTGGAAAGGAGCTTCAGTCCTCCGCAGTGGAGACCCATAGAGGAAAATCACAGCGGGAAGTGCTTCTCAGCTGTGGACGGACAGCTCCTGCTCTGACAACTCCTGGACTGTGTGTGCGTGTGGGAGGGCGATGGGCACAGGGACTGGGAAGTCCCGCTTGTTCAGCTCATTCCCTTAAGTAGCGTCCTTGCTGAGAAGACGTTAGAGAAGGTCTTTTGCTTTGGCAGGGCTGGAGCACGCTGGAAAGACCTGGGGGGGGGTAGTTCAGGCGCCCTGAGAGGAGTATGTGGGATCACGGCACCCCAAATTTGGAAAGACAGGGGCAAAACCAAGCATACGCTGAAAACAACAGTGGTCTGAGTTGAGCCGTCAGCTAGGGCTGCCCATCGGGCGAGTTTCAGACAGAGGCCTCTAGGTGGCGCACAGACCGCGATAAATACGTGAAGAGGCAAGGCCTTCATCAGTAACTGGAGCTCAGCTCCGAGGCAGGGATTTTATAACAGGCGGCTCCCCACTCCAGCCCAGCGACGCCCCCAAGCCCCCTCTGGATAGCTTCAAAGATGGAAGCTGTGATCATCTTGAAGACAGTGGTAGAGGAAGGAAGCCGATCTACCCGAGGATGCCATGGAGCCATGGGCCGTGGCCCTCTACCAGGGATGCATAAACTCAGAAAGGGTGTCATTCACCTAGGCTTTAGGAACTCAAAGGCAAAGGCCACTGAGCACTGGTTGAGCGCCATGGGAGAAGGGACAACTCTGTCAGTTGTGAGGAAAGACTGGTTTCGGGTCTTGAGTTTTGGAAGCAGTGGGGTTGGTTTCCTCCTGTTTTCAAACGCGTGTAACCTCAGAAAGAGTCACGAGAAAGCAGGGGACAGGCTGGAGCTGTAGAAGGCAGGGCCAGGCAGACAGGGCTGGAGCACTTCTTCTGCCTGCCAGGGCTGTTCTTTCTTATATGAACAGCTGACAGGCACCCCGTGGGCCCAGGCAGGGACAGCCTCCACCGTGGTCTATGTTGTGCTGCAAGGCCCCGGGGCTGTAATTAAAATCATCCATTTAACTTCTAAGTTCTTGTTTTTATATTCATTTATAAATATAAATTTATATTTTTATTTGCGTTTTTATATTTATTTTATATATTTGTATATGTAACATATGTTTTATTTATATTTTTATATTTATTTCATAATTTATTTAGTATTTATCTGGCATTGCAGAGCATTGTATTGGACAGCACTTGGTGGTGGTTGTCTGACTCGTACCCTAGAGTTCAAAAGCAGCATCGTGAAGATGTTCATAAATGATCATCGTTAGGCTGAGGCATCCAGCCCAGAGGCAGTCGTCGAATGATATACTTCATGCCACAGCAAGTCACTGAAATGGCATGTAGGCCAGGCCTATGGCACAGGCCTGAAATTCTAAGTACAAGGAGGCTGAGGCAGGAGCATCATGAGTTCGAGGCCCGCCTGAGCCTGCCTGAGCCTGCCTGAGTGGTGAAATGCTTAGCCTGCGACTAAGTGGTGAAATGCTTGTCTGACATGTGTGAGGCCCTGGGTTAATACCCAACACAGAAAAAATATTTGTGACTTCTTTGGGCCATCAGGAAATGAAAGGAAGTTTCCAAGTATTAGGCTTCTGAGGCATAGTGAAAAGACGGGAGGCCGGAAGAGACTGGAGTCTGGCCTTCAGCAGCTGGGTGAGCGTTTATCAGCACACACACTGAGGAGCAGCCTCTCTCTGGAGGGAAATTAAGGTATGGTTTGCCAGGGGAAAAAGCTGGCCATGACCCTTTATAGGGGCGGGGTGAGGCCCTTCGGAATGAGGAAATTGTTGCAGCCACAGAGTCTACCAAGAGTCTCTCCTTCCTGAAACTGTTTGCCTAAGGCAGGACAGACTATCCATTCTGGGGTGGCTGATACAGCTGAGCAAGGTCACCTTGTAATCTCCCAGAATCCTGTTTTATAAGAGAGGCACTCTGTCACCTAGGGCCTTGGAGGGAAAGTTTGCCTTCCCTGCAGAAAGCGACTGCAGGGGATGGCCTTTTCCCTCCCAGCCTTGTAGCTAGCTTGTGGGCACAAGTCTTGGAAGTGTGTAGCCACCCAACACACGCTAAGGCAGAGAGCCAACGTTCTCAGAGAGGAAGGAGCAGGAGCGTGCCAGGCTCTATTGCCTGGCTTCTGGGCCCACTGCCCCAGGCTAGTTAACCCCTGATTGCTTCAGTGTCCAGCCTGCTAGGCTTTCTGTGAACCTCACATAATTATCTCCTGCAGACAGTAAACTTGGGCTGAGGGGACACTGGGAACTTGCCATAGGCAGTCCACCAAGCCAGTAAAAGGTAGAGCCATAGACCTGGGTGTTTTCCATCCCAAACACATGTTCTTTTCGTTCCATTGGGCACACACGAACTGTGTCTACATTTCAAAGGATCTGGGGGAGAGACCATGAGAACAAAACCTAAGAGTGAAGCATGTGCTGGAGAGAAAACAGTATTTTGCCTTGGCTATTGCTTGAGAATGCTTGGACAGCCTGGCTCTTAGAGGCACTTGAAAACTGTAGGTAGACTAACATACCTTTGGCAGCTACCTTCAGTGGGCCTTTCTAGCTCTTGCTTTTCCTTAGGGGGCCTGGGAAAGTCTCCCGGGATTTTTGTCTTCTTTATTTTTATTGCTCTAGAGAATGGGTGCAAACCTTCCAGAACGAACCGATGAATCCCGGGGGGGGGGGTGTTAAATGAAGTAGTTCTGCTCCTCCTAAGAACTCAGCCAACTGTCTCTGCAGCCAGACCCCACCTTTGTTTACTCCTTACCGGGAGCCTGCAGGTGAGGGAGCCTGCTGTCTTTTGATGCCAGGAAGCGGTGGACATGGCCCAAGAGAAAGTTCTCAACCTTTCTGGATTCAGTTCACGCTACTGGGGGGAAGGGGGACAGCTGTAATCCTCTTCTCTTTGTTTCCTGCCCCCATCCCCCAACAGTGCACCTGATCTTACCAGTTAATGAAGGTCACCTTTCCCCAGCAAATATCATGTTTTATATTCCGGGCTCTGATCAACTAAGAGCTTTCCTAGCAGAAAGGTCACAGCAGAGAAGCGCCATCCTTCCTGTGCCCTGGCAGTAGTACCAGAGGAGAAGCCCTTCAGGAAGGAACGGGGAGCTTGCAAGGTAAAGCCCTTTGGAATGTGTGGGATCAGCATCCTCCTACACTAAACAAGACCAACCTTTACCTCAAGCAATGCCCTGGTGGGAAGGGGAGCCAACACTTGAAAGAATTGCTTTTCTCAAGGCTTGTTTCTTGCTCCTGTGTCAGCTGGCTTGATGGCATAGGTCAGGAGTCTGGGGCAGGAGGGTGGCAAGTTCAAGGTTTGCTTGGCTTAGGGGGTTGAGTTCAAGGGTATCTTGTGCAACTAAATTTAAAATTAAAAAGCCCAGCTGGGAGTGGTGGTGTATGCCTGTAATCCCAGGCAGAGGCCTGGCCAGCCTGGTCTACAAAGTGAGTCCAGGACAGCCAAGGTTACACAGAAACCCTGTCTCAGCCAGAGCTCAGCCTAGCATGTGAGAGGTTCTAGGTTCAATTATCAGCACTGCAAATAAAATGAAATTTCTGACGACACTGATGCAGCTAGTCACAGCTAGAGAATAGCGCGTGTTTGCGTGTCAGAGGATACGGGAGTGTACAGGCGCCTTTGCGTTCTTTCTGGTCTGTGTAAGGGGGAAAGGTTCTCAGAGGCTCGTATGCAGATAAATCACAGCCTCTCTCTGAGACAGACTTTAGAAATGGCTTCCGCTTTCTTTCCCACCTCCAGGAGGCTCAGTGACTGTTGACCCACGACCCAGCTTTTCCTGGGAGCTCTTTACCCAAGTTCTGGGCTCCTGGTGCAGTCAGCTGTGTCCACTTGATTCCATCCCTGGTTCTTTGTCCCTGCTACCCAGAGAAGCTCTTTCCAGCTTGGCAGCATCCCATGGGTCAGGCTGCCCTTCACCAACGACTTTATAGGCACCCGTAGGAGTAGCTGCACACCATCTTCTAACCTCATGAAGGGTTTGCCACCCCCACTCTCTGAACATTCTTTCAACCGTGCCTCCCTTCATCCACCAAGAGCTTCCCTCTGCCTCTACCCACAATCCTTTGCTTTTCTGTTCGAACAAAGCCATCTTAACTCTTTCAAGTGGTCCTTCTTGCTAAGGCAAGATCAGTGACTCCTAAGAAAGTATGTAATTAAATCTTCCAAAGGGCTCTGCAGGAGAGAGCTGTTGTGAGCAGACACACTCCAGGAGAGGGGGCAATGGCTTTTCCCTTACCGTGAGAGTGTGCATAGGATTGCATTCAGCTGGTGCCAACTGTGGTCATGTCAGGTGTCTCTCTTCTGTGGCCCCAGTGGCAGGCACAGAGAGGGGTCCCTGGGGGTAAATTGCTGCCCAACTACTTAGAGGCAAGGAAAGCCCAGAAGCTTAGCCTTAGGGGCACTCCTGTGGGCATGGGCAAGGGCAGAAGCTGGCTGGCCGGTATGCTCCTTGGACTTTGGACTGCCTCTCTCCCCTGCTCCCAGAACTGTGTCCCAGGAAAGCAGAAGTGAAGTTCTCTCAGCTCTCAGGTATGCAAGGCTGGTATTTCTTTCTTTCTTTGTTTCACCAGCCATATTACCTGCCTGGAAAATTCTAGTGGTTCTTGTAGGTCACTAAATCACGTTGGTGATATTAGCCACAAAGCCCCCTTGGTCCCCAGTACCCAGATTATTCATTCCAACCCTCACCATCATATTAGGTAGATGGGCCCTCATCGCCACTTCCCTCCAGTGGGAAGTTGTGCGTTGGCTCACTTGGTGCCCTGTCCTCATGATCCAGCTATGGAAAATTCTGGATTCTTCCACAGACTACAGAACTCACGTCTCAGCCCTTCCACTCACCAAGGGATCGCAGACAAGTTCCTTTGACTCTGTGTGCTGCAGGTATATATAAGGTTGTGCTTTTTTAGTATCCACCTGGTAGTTACAATTAGGACTAACGCCTGCTTCTGGGATGTGTCTGCGATGGACAGTAGATAGTATTGTGGGTATTCGTGTCCTGTACCACAAACAACTTCCCAGAGAGTGGATGTCCCTGCTTTCTTTGCTAGCTAATGCAGGGGTAAATAATTGGGTGACTTGTATCCTATGACAGCAAGGCTGATACCCAAGGACCCCTATTTTGCCCCTGACATTATCAGCATAGACTGTGGTATCCATAGACTATGGTAGAGTTCCTTTGACTTAATATGACTGCTGCTTATTCATTAGCGTGGAGGACTGGGTGGGAAAGAGTGAAACTCAGAGAACTGGGTATATGTTGAGCACCGCTGTAGCCTGGCCGGATGTTGGGCTATGAGTTAGTTGCCTTGTTTCCCTACTGGTAAGAACTTGGCTGTCCTAGAATGAATGCTGATAGATTTCTTGGTTTCAGTGAAGGAGAGAACAGATATTGGGGCGAAATGCTGGTCAGTTACTCTAGTGGGCTCTACAGACCAGATGGTGAACTCTTTATCAGGCAGGGAGATGTCTTCCTTGTCAACCAAAACCATCTCCTACCTCCTTGTGTCTATAGAACTCTCCTTTGTACAAAGGCTCCAGAGCTCGGGGATAGAGGACCTGTGGTGACAGGCAGGCCAGCTCCCTTCCTTGGGTTTGATGCACCCCCATGCCTGAAGATCAGTACTTACAGGAATTATCTAACTCTTCCAAGCCAGGCACCAGAGGGTCAGTTAGTATAAGTCTAATAGGGACATCCAAAAGTTGTCTCTGGCATGTTCCGCCAAGAGTATTTGTCTGAGAGCTGCCTGGAAAATTCAATGCTTGGATCAGATGAAAACACCCATCTCATTTTTTTTTTTTTTTCCTAGCTGAATTCAAACCTCACACTCAGCAGTTACCATGGCTCCATTCTCCAGGGCCATCTCGGGGTCATCATGTGTCCAGGATGAGGACAGCAGAGCAAGCAGGCACCAGAAGTCCCCACAGCCTGGCAGGGAGGCACACAGCTCATCACCCCAGAACAAGAAGGGTTCCCAGTGGACTGCTGAGCCCAGTTCTTCAGGTAAGCAGATTCGATGTGCAGAGTTCCTGCCTACCCTAAGGCCTGGAACGTGGTGGGGCAGCCTGGGCTCTGTTCAGCCTTTCCCTACAATCCCAAAACCCAGTTCTTTGGACACTATTTTGTACCCTTAAACATGAGAAACCGTACTGGCCCTATTTCCCTGCTGGTTCATTATTGAGACTGATTATATGGGCAGCCAGCAGGGGGATCTTAGAGAAATGCAGAGCCTGGAAGCTGACCACCCCTCCCTAGGTCTAGGGTGAGTCTAGACCTAAGAAATAGAGTTCAAGCCAGGCATGGTGGCGCATGCTTTTAATCCCAGCACTCAGGAGGCAGAGGCAGGCAGAGCTCTGTGAGTTTGAGGCCAGCCTGGTCTACAGAGAGAGAGTTCCAGGAGAACCAAGGCTAAATAGAGAAACCCTATCTTAAAAAATAAAACATAAGATCTAATTAATAAATAACAGTTATCATTATTATTTTTACCAATTAATGATAATTAATTATTATTAATTACTAATTAATAACACTTTGCTTTAACCCTGCTATCTTCCAAAATAATTGACACAGAAAGACTGTGATTTATTTTACAAGCTTAAAGTATTGAAGCTAGGCAGCTATCAACCCCCTAAGCTATATAGCTATCTCTCAGCTACACAACTCAAGTGACTTGCAAATATGTTTCTTGGCTGAATCTTCTCCATCAGGCCATATCCTCTTTCTCCATCTCCTCCTCCTCCAGCCTCATGGTCCTCCCCTCCACCAACCGCTCCTCGCCTAAGCCCCAGGCTTCAGCATTTTTATTAACCAATCAACTTTAAATTAAGACAGGTGTATGTGAGAATGCGCTCTCCTGGGCAGCAATGGGATCTTGGAGGCCAGCAATTAGCATTAGAATACATAGCACCAGACCAACCCCCAATAGTAAAATGAAACAAAACAAAAGAAAAAACAATAAACAAACAAACAAAAATACCCCAACAAAATTGAAACAGAGTTCATTACTGAGAGGCTGTGGGTTATGAAAACCAACTCTGCTCATTCCTCTTCAATGGACCTCACAGGAGAGGAGCCTTCAGGGCTAGATCTTAGCTACTCACAAGGTTCTCCAGCGCCTTGGAGCCTGCCAATGACTAGTGAGGAGTGAAACATCTGCCTCGCTTCTGCAGATAGATCTCACAGACGCAGAGGGCTGCGCTGTGAATCATAGGCTCTGACAGCCACGTCAGCTGACGAGGCTGGGCGCCGGGCAGATCCTCGGGCTGGAGAACATCTGCGGCCTTCGTGAGCTTGTCTCTTCTCAGAAAAGGCGTGTCATAGTTATTTGCGAAAACAGGTGGAGTGCTTTGAGGAAAGAGCGGTGTACAAACAGAACCGACACAAACAGCAGTTATTCTGCCTTCAAGCTAATCCAACCCTATCCCACCCAGGCACAGGATCAAGGCTGCAGTTGTCCTCAGAGGCCATTGGAGGCTCTGGGCAGGGAAATATGAGTGCATTATCCGGCTCACAGGACCTTAATTCGGCTTCTGATATGACCCTTATGTACTGTCTGTGCTGTCACTCATCGTGTTCCCTAGCCTTGTATTGTCCTCCGGGGAACAGAGGAAAGCAAAGCCACTTTTGTGCTGTGTCAGGATGAACTAGATAATGGTGATTGCCAGGGGTGATGTGATATATGCTGTTGGACAAAAGAAGTTTCCATCACTTCAACCATTTGCAGTTTCCTGCAACTTGTCTTTTTGGTGCAATGTGCTTAGCACCATGAGTCCTTTTTTGGGTGTGTGTGTTGGGGGGGGGGAAATTAGCTTGTGTCTCCAATTTATTTTTGTTCCTCCAAGGCCAACACTTATTTTAAAGATACAGCAATGATGTGGTCCAACTCTGCCTCACGTACAGATAAGAATCCTGGGGCTTGGCTATTATAGTCTAGGTTTGGGCAGAGTCTCCCAGCTAACTAGAGCTGGAACCAGAATGTGTGCCTGTGTGCTAATTCCCACGTTGGCTTTGTCCATAGGAGGAAGGCTCACTGCCATGGCTGCAGGCACAGGCAGGTAAATGGGAGCGGGTCAAACTCATTCCCCCAAACCCCCAATATAACCACCGCCCAGTGAGCAGCGGCTTGCCACCATCTCCAACGATGGAGAAGCCCTGCAGCTGCCCCTGTGTGCAGTCACCAGCATTTCTTCAGCAATGAGAGGGCAAGCATTCAGACAGTGGAAGGCAGGCAGGCACTCACGGGGAAAACCGAGGGAGAGCCTTCTTCTCATTATTATTATTATTATTATTATTATTATTATTATTATTATTATTTAATGAACTTTTTAAAGTATAGCCTGTGGCTCCCGAGGGGAGAGCTGACCATGGTGTGCATCGCTGCGGTGAAGCTGTGGCTCTGCACTCTCTGGAGTAAGCCGGACAGTGAGACTGAACACAGTACATCAGCGTGTAAATAAAGCAGGCTGGACTGTGGGGCCGAGCTGCAGATCTGCAGTCTGGGATGCAAGCTGTAGTCTGAGGCCTGCGGAGCACTGCACGGCGGGGGCCCCGCTGCACTTTTGCAGTCTGTACAGCAAGCTGGTTGCTTTGGCAGGGGCAAAACCAGCCAGCAAGGACCAAGCTAGAGGAGGCTTTCTGCAGTCTTTCCTCTGGATAGTTAGTGCCTAGCATGTGACCACGTGACTGAGGGAGGCCAGGACCTCCCGCTGCCTCACTCACAGGCCAGCAGGGTGCCTGATACCAAAGAGGAATGACAAGGCCAGTGTGTCTGCACCTGGGTGATACACACACATGCTAAGCAAAACGGAATTCCCCAGGACCGTCTCCTGGGTGCCCCTGGGTACCTGGCATCATGAGGAAAAGGGCTGAACAATCTATGGGTCCCATCAAGAACACTGCAGTGGTTTTAATTACTGTTTAACAGAAATAACCCAGCCTGTCCCTAATCGGTAACCAGTGAGGTCAGGCATAGCCACGGCAGAGACCCGTGGAGCGGATAGTGGATTTAATCATGAAAATGGCTGGGCTGATCTCTCCAAGGAGGGCCCAAATGATGCCCTGGATGACTTTCATTCCTTGCCAAGACACCATTCTTCACTGCGGTGGTTGAGCTGGCTGGCCGTGCAGGGCTGCTGTTTCTCGGTGTTTGTGGTGCCAGGGGACGTGGAGGGGAATAAATACTCAGTAACCAGCTGCACGAGAGCACAGGGGATCTCAAGAGAACCTGAGTGGTGCTGGAGGTGCATGGGGCCGTGTCTTCTAGGTAGGGGCTGAGAACAGAAGATCCTGAGGAGGGAATGAAAGGGGACACGCACCCCCTGCCTTTCTGTACTCCCTTTCATTTAGGCCAGCAGAGGCTGGAGGTCCAAAGCAGAGGTGGAGCTGGCTAGAGGAGCACTACGAGGGACGGGGCATGGGAGGGAAGAGAAAGCTGAGCTTGGATTTGAGGGGAGATGCTGAGTGACGGTGGGCTCTGTTGCTGGGCTCTGACTGCTTGGCTGGTTCCAACCGTGACAGGGGAACGAGGGGGCCCAGACAACTCCAGTGTCTACACACGGGCCCTTCAGCAGGACCTGGCGTTGCCAGGTGGAGCCACATAGGCGGTGAACTTCAGAACAACGATGTCCGGGGAGGCAGGCAACTAAGGCGCATACGTGGCAATTAGCAGGACCGTAGTGTGAGGAAAAGCCACCCGGAGTACAGAAGAAGGGTTTTATCCCTGCCCTGAACCTTTCCTTTTGTCGTTCCATCCATCCAAGGCAGCCCAGCTAACCACTTCATCCCACTACCCAGCCAGAGACGACTTGGCTCCTGGGCCTCCTCCCCGTCATCTGGGCATTGTCTCCCTCTCCCCCCCACCCCCCAAGCCCTCTACAACCGCTCAAGACAGCCTCAAGTCCTTCCTTTCTGTGTGTTCCTGTGTCTGTGGCTTTACGTTTTCTTTCCTTCTAGGCTAGGTGCGAGACACATTCTGGTGAAGGGCTGGCTTGTTTATTTCTCTTTTCCCGTCTGGCCCCTCTTCCTAGTGAGTACTGTCTGAAGCAACACAACTCCTGCTCCTGAGCTCATGCATCCCAGGAGGGGCTGGCCATCTTCCTCCTCACACAGACTGCACACACCTGCAAGGGACAGAAGGTGCCTTACTCAACACATCCCTTGAATCTCTCCCTTCTCCAGCTTCTGGAACAAGTATATACACAGGTGTCTATGCATTGGCCAGTTTTTGCCCACCTTAGGAACAAATCACCCCTGACATTTGCTTGTATCTCCGCGGGATCCTCGAGCACCACAGTGAAGTCTTAACCCGGGCGGGAGGTGTGCATCTTGTCTGGAGCACAGAGCTGGACTGTCTAACCACACCCCCGGAACAGCACAAAGGTATCTCTCTGGAAGGAAAGCCATTGCTATCACTTGGGTCTCCTGTGTGGGACACACGTGCAGCTCAAAAAAAAAAAAAAAAAAAAAAAAAAAAAAAAAAAAAAAAAAAAAAAACAACATCAGTTGTCTTTCCTCTGGTAATCGCTCACATTAGAGATATACCTCGGGACCCTCCCCTCACAGATCAATTTAATTACAGGCACGAATGCCCACTTGGGTTAGGGAGCCAACTGGGAGCCTTGGATTTCAATAAAGTCCAAACCTCTTTGAAATCTAAATACCGCCAGCCTTCAATTATCCACGCCGAGGAAAGGGAGCATGGATAATCCCGAACAGCAGATGATTAAAAAATCATTTCTTTTGGCTTTTGGGAGGTACCATATGCTATTTGCAACAGAGTAGCAAAATTTCCTCTCCAGTTGTGTTTTGCTCCGATTAATAATGCAGTGAGCTTGCGTTTCTCCTCCCCCGGTTCCTCATGGCAGAGTGACTTGGATGGAAGGGGCTGTTCAGAAGTGTGTCGGACCGTTCCCACCGCGGCATGGACCGGGTAGGCGGGACTTGACTGACTCATGAAAAACCACGTTCAGGTCTCTGAGAGAGAAGAGGGAGAAGAAGGAAAGCAACAAGTTAAAGTCCAAACTCAGGGACGGTAGTTTCCCCTGGGGTGGCACCTTGGTCTCCTTAGCCTCTCCTGCTGATACCTGATCTGGTTGCCTCGGACAGGGATTCCCACACCAGGACTACCGTGTCTGTGGCACACGCTGCTTACAGGCCTGCCTTCTTCCTCTGCGCATGCGTCCCACCTGCCTAAACCACCCAGCGTGCTTCCCACTTTCTTGACAAGTCCTTTTTCCGACCCTGCCCAGCTGGAGCAGCCCTTTTCTTCCTCTCTCCCTCTGATTGCCCACAGTAGCCTCTAACTTAGATGGAGCATGAGCGTCATAGCGGGGTGGGGAGGGAGAGCTAGGTCAGATCTTTTAACGCAGGCCTATTTGCTCCTCGGTAGGCAGGTCTTCTTCCATACACAGACTGGAGGACACAGTCCCACACGAAGGTTTGTAAAGATGTTAAACTATTGCCTTTTCATGCCGAGTTGCCTCAGACTGGGGAACGTGGAGAAAGCTTAGAGGATGGACCCCAGTGGTGCTGCTTTTTTGCAGGGTGGGTGGAGCTTAAACACTAAAAAGTCTTCAACAGGTGAGTGCTCAGGCTGGCTCCTGGGAAGTCTGTTAGGAACACACATATCACCAGAACTTACCTTATAGAATCTCCAGCTCTGTATTCCATTCTCATAGGGGAAGCCAAAGGGGGACCTGAGAGAAGGTCAGCAGCTAGAGGCACTGTAGGTTTTTTAGCTAATGGCAAGCCTGGCAACCTGAGTTCCTTCCCCAGAAGGGACTTCAAGGTGGAAGGAGAGAGCAGACTCCATAATGTTTTCCTCTACACATGCACGCACAAAACAAAAACAGAAATAGACACCCAGAAACATACCAGGGTGATGGCTGTTCTCTGTCATAACTCCCAATGCATAGTTTAGCCTTGCTTGTTTGTTTTTCTCTTTATAAACCTGGCTGTCCTGGAACTCACTATGTAAACCAGGCTGGCTTCCAACTCAGAGATCCACCTTTCTCCGTCTCCTGAGTGCTGGGATTAAAAGGCATGTGCCATCAATGCCCTATGTGTGTATGTGGTATGTGTGTGGGGTATGTGTATGTGTGTGTGTACGCTCGCTCGAGACACACACTCAAGTACATGTGTGGGAGTCAGAAGACAGCTTTGGTAGTCCTCCATTTCTACCTTGAGACAGGGTCTCTTATCCCCTGCATCGAGCCAGGTTAGCTGGCCCGAAAGCATCTGAAGATTATCCTGTCACTGCTGCACAGCCTGTGCTAGGAGTGCCGGGATCACACGTGTGCACGGCGACTATAACTCAATAGATTATGTGAATTGCTGGTGGGAGCCATGGCTTGAGTTTCACTGCCATTTAAGTGATTTCAAAAGATTGGATTATGATTTGGCACTGCAGTGAAAATTGCTTTCAACATAGACAAGCTTGGAAACAGGGAAAATTTGATATCAGCAAAACAAAACCTCTGTTGGAAGAATAATCACTCCCAGAATTTCTTGCAAAGAGGCGACCAGTTAGGTCAACTGTGTTATGGCTTTGTGGCCTAGGCTGGGGTCCGGAGGCCAGGGGGGTCAGCCTTACCTAGGAGGTTGTAGGTTTCGGCTCCAGCCCAGACCTATGATAACAAGATTGCCGGATAATCTGTACGAATATGAAGTTTGAAAAGTTTAGCCTTGTAAGACTTACGAAGCAGTGATACCCAGAGTGGCTGTGTCTGAGTTACATTTTGTTACCAAGATTATTGTCTGTCCCAAACTAGGCAAGAAGTTTACAAGAGGAAATATCAGCATCTCAGAAGGAAATATGGGTGCAAATAAGAAAGGATATCACCAACTTTCTTGAAAACCCCGAGTGCCTTGTCGTGTGAAAAACACGAGTATGGCTGACTGAAGAGGGACCGAGGAGCAGAAATGTGAAGAAGTTTGATGGAGCACCTTAACCAGCTCTTCTCACTTGCTTTCCTTTTTAGAACTATGCAAGATGTATGGTAACAAGAGATGCGTAAATAACTCTAAAGTGCGGAAAAGCACATGAGAAAAGACCCCTCAGTTTAATTAAAAGCATGGCCTCTCCTTGTCAGATGAAGTGACTGTATCTTGGAAAGCATTTTTGACCTCACAAAACAGGAAACCACCACCTTTCTCTAAATTACCCTTTGCCCAAGGGCTTAAGTTTCAGTTGCCATTCTGACGATTATTTAGTACCTAAAGATATTCTACATAGCCAAGCGATGGTGGCACACACCTTTGATCCCACCCAGCTCCAGTGGCAGAACCAGGTAGATCTCTGTGAGTTCGAGGCCAGCCTGATCTACAGAGGGAATTTCAGGACAGCCAGGGCTACACAGAGAAACCCTGTCTCTAAAACAAAAACTAACAAAAAACAAAGCCAGAACCAACCGAACAAAAAACTAAAACAAACCACAAACCCAAACAAACAAACAAACAAACAAACAAACAAAAAACAAATAAGTTTTGAGCTTTTGATTCTACTTTTCAAAGATTTTTTTTTTTGGCTTGCCTATTCTATGCCATTAATCTTCCAGTTGTTCCAGGGACTTTAGAGTTTGTTACCAACATATACCCTAAACCATTGTCTGTCACAAACTATACACAAACTAGCATTTTGGGAGAAAATACAGGAAGAGTAAATAAGAGGAGAGAAATAAGCAGATCAAAGATGGGAGGGAGACTGGAAGATTTTGGTATAGTCATATTTTATTTTATTTTTGAGACAGGGTCTTTCTGTGTATCCCTGGCTGGTATGGAGCTCAGTATATAGCACAGGCTGGCCCTTGAACTCACAGAGATCTACCTGCTTCTGCTTCCTTAATATTAGGATTAAGGAATGTGCCCACCCTGTCCACTTTAGACTGGCACTTTGTTGCAGTTTGTGTTGTGGTGCTAGGGAGCCAACTCGGGGCCTCACTTACACTGGTCAAGCGCTCTGTGCTGGCTCATATACCTCATCTCCAGACTGACTGTCACAGCTTCAGCAGCTGTCCTCCTCCTCCTCTTTCTCCTCCTCCCCCTCTTCCTCCTTCCTCCTCTTTTCCTCCTCTTCCTCTTCTTCTTGGACACAAGCTGGAGTTATCTGAGAAGAGGAAGCGCAGTCAAGAAAATGCCTCCATCCGATTGCTTGTAGGCAAGTCTGTAGGGCCTTTTTTTGATTAACAATTGATGTGGAAGGGGCCAGCTTATTAGAGGTGATGCCACCCTTGGGCAGGTGGTCATGGGCTGTATAAGAAAGCAGACTGAGCAAGCCAGGAGGAGCATGTCAGTAAGCAGCATTTCTCTGTGATCTCGGATTCAGTTTTTTCTTAAAAAAAAAAAAAAAAAGTATATTAATAAATAAAAAAATAAAAATTTGCCTTCAGGTTTCAGCCCTGATGTCTGTGAATGAAGGAGGGACGCATGTAATCTGTAAGGTGAAATGAAATAGCCCCTTCCTCCCATGTTGCTTTTGGTTATTGTGTTCATCACAGCGATAGAAAGCAGACTAAGGCTGCTTTCAGTTGTAATAGGTACTTGCCTGGTTTTCACAGATGGAGGAGGGGAGGCCCAGAAGAGGAGAAGGGTAAGGACGGTGGAGGTGCTGGGTCACAGCAGCGCTACCTGGGACTCTGTAAGGGCTGCGCTGCTTTGGTGGAATCTGCAGGCTGGGAGGGACAAGCATGGCCATCTCCAGGGGCAGACTATTCGAAAAGCTTTGGACCCTGTCTCTGTCCGAGGGTCCTCAGGTGAGTTATGCATAGTGCTGCCTGTTGCCTGATAATGCCCAGGGATGGGAGCCCTGGCCCTCCCACACGGGAGTATTTGCTACCTGCTCTTTACTATAGAGAAGCCTCATGTACTGTAGATTTTCTTCCCATTTTCTTACAACTCCTATTTCCTTTTAAGCGGAGTTCAGCTTTCTTTGAACTGTCGCTGTGTGACTGGCCCCATGCCCGGCTTTGGGAATGCCATCTCATTACTGGCCATGCTTCCTGACCTTGCCGAGATAACCTCAAGAACCTCACTCTTTTCTAAGTTAACTCAGAATCTAGTTATCTAGGTTATTCCTCTTAGGCTTCATAATTACTTAGTGGCTTTCCAGATTTGCTGACCAGGAATCTCACCTAGGGCATTAAAAGCTCTCTGGGGTTTGGGCTATACTTCCTGCCCATTGAATCAGAATGTCTGCAATGGATTACAAGGCCAGTGGATTTCAAACTTCGAAAGTGATTCCAATATTCAAACAAACGTGCAGGGCAGAAAATCATGTTACTCGCCTCCTTTGGTCTTTTCCCCATGAAGTTCTTCCCTTTAAGTTAAAAGCTTTTCAAAGGTCTTCTCTCACCTATACACGAACACTTTTGAAAAACAACTTTTGCTTTATTTAAAAAAAAGAAAAAAGAAAGCCAATACTTACCATTCATCTAGTCTTAATACAATCAGGCAAAGATGCTGTAAACCACTGGTGATCTTTTCAGGAGGTGCGACCAGCACTGATGATCTGGAGGTGTCCAGCATCTTCCCCTCCAATGTGTCTCCGGTGTGTGTGTGTGTGTGTGTGTGTGTGTGCACCTTCTTGAACATTCCTTTTTAAAATTTCCCTTTCTTGTCTTCTCAACTAATTCCCACCTCTCACCATTCCTTTGCCATCAGTATTTCCAGTGAGTCAGTCTTTCTTGAGCCTTTCAACCCGACCTTCGAATTGTGAAACTTCCACTTATCCTAATGGCTGATTTCCCTCAGAAGCACTGAACATGCCCCGTCTGGTGTCCCAGATGGCTCTACCATCTGGCTCTCCAAATGTTCGAGTCAGATGTACCCAAGTTCACCTTAGGTCCTTTGAGCACTCCAGTCTCATGTCTATCATAGCATGTCCACTTCGGTTTATCCATTTTTTACGATTCACATTCCGCTCCCCATTCATGGTTTTATTTCTGTTCAGGCTACAGTTGTTTGCCTCAATTGCTACAGGCTCTTTGTGTCCACAGTACCTGGGTGATGCCATAGAGTCATCTTATTGCCTTCAAAGTCCACAATCCTTAGCACCTGATCCAATCTTTACCTAAATACTGCCACCTCTATGTCATCCTATTTCCCACCCCTCCACCTGATCCACAGCCTTTGAGAGCACACACTGCTTTTTTTTGTTCTGCCTAAAACACTCTGTTCATTCTTCTGGTGGATGCGTACTCATTGTGCGGGTCTCACGTGGCCCCTTGGAGAAGTTTTCCCTAGTGCCCTAGACCTGGATTAGATGTCCTTTGTGCTCCCCTGAAGTCCTCCTCCTCTACAAAGCACCCCACACAGCTAGTCTCATTGTCCTCTCTGCCTGCCTGCCTTGGCTTCAGATGTGGACCTAAGGCCATGTCTGTCCCGCTCACCATCATGTCCCAGCATCTAGCAACACATGCTGAAAACACGAATGGCTGAGTCCTGCCATCTTTTCAGTGTGTTCAGTGGTGTGTACTGTGTTCAGCATGGCTGGGTGTCCAGGCCCTGAGATGAGAATTTTCTTTTCTACCAGTCTTTGCTTCACACTCCTTTTCTACCTCTTTTCTCTCCTCTTCTTGGCTTTGCAGCATTCATTTCAAATTAGCTAAATTGAATTTTGCATGAGCTTAGTTTTCTTTTTCTCAGTGGAAACTGCTTATCTCTTCATTAATAATGGATACTATTGTAACCCAAAGGCCTGTAGCTTTTCAAGTAGAATCATGTTAATAAGTATCTGGTGTTAGCTTGCTAGCATTATCAATATCTCCAACACTTTAAATTGGTTTTAAAAAAAATAAGGGTTGGTAACAACAGAGACAAGGATGAACAGCTTGTAGTCTTTATTGCCAGGGGTTTGTTTCTTTCTTTAAAATGTGACTTTTTAGTCCCTCTGATTTAGCTGAGGTAACTATCTGGGCATGGACCAGGTTTTACGGTCTTAAGTATATGTAATTTGGAGGTCTTTAGGAAAAAAAAATAAGCATAATACTTGTAGGTTTCAAAAATAATTATGCAAGAGGCCCCCTGAAAATCAAACTCCATCAGAGAAATCAGCTGTCCACCTCCTGCCTTTTGTAGTTAGAGATTTTGGGGGTCAGGGTAATGGATCCCTTTGAAGACTGTTGGCCAGCCTTTCCCTCTCCTGTGGCTTGCTATGGAGCTAGCGGAATGAAAATATTGGTGACAATCACATGGGTTAAACAGCAGGGGAAAGAAACGCAGAGGTGTTTAAAAAGGGAGGGGGTTGAGAAAGGACTCAATGGTTAAGAGCACTTAGTGCTCTTACAGAGGACCCAGGTTCTAGTGCCAGCACCCACATGAAGACTCAAAGCCACCTGTGATTCCAATTGCAGAGATCTTATGCCCTCTTCTGGCCACTGAGAGCATTTGCATGCAGCTGGTTCACATAAACTCAAGTAGGCACACACAAACACACATAAAATTTAAGTCTTTAAAATGAAATAAAGAACGTGTTTGACAGTAGGAAGAACCCTGCATAAAAATGTGGGAGGAGAAGATTTTATTCATACCACTGAACAACTGTGAAAATAGACCTGCTTAGGATTTTGAAGCTGATCTGACCTCAGCCAGATGACTCATCTCTCTTCCTTGTTAACAGGGGACAAGATCTAGAATTGTCCAGTCATGTCAACAACGTAGATAACTCTCCAGGATTTGTGTGTGTGTGTGTTGAGACAGGATCTCTCTATTATGTAGCTCTGGCTGTATTAGAACTCAGTGTGTAGAAGAGACTGGCCTCGAACTCACAGAAATCCACCTGCCTCTGCTTCCTGAGTGCTGGGGTAAAGGCGTGTGCCACCATGCCAGGCTCTCCAATTTAATCTAGAGGAAGATAGAAGGAGACAAGAAAGGGGTAAATATAGGCAGAGTGTTATATGACTGTACAAAAATGTCATAGTGAAACTCATTTTTTTGTGCAGTTAAGATGCCCTGTGCAAAATGGGAAGGAAAGGAGGCAGAGGAAAACATCATAGCACATCACTTAGCAATGGCAAGGGACTCAGTCCTCAGGAGGGCTGGGGCAGAAGCCTGCTTCTGAGCGCCTCCCTGCCTAAAAGGCAGATTCAGTGCCAGCAGAGCCCTCAGGCCTGGGTGCCCCCTCTACCTCACCTCTTCGGAGATATCCTGGTCAGTCTATACCTATTGCTGACTCTAGCTCTCCTGACCTTCTCCTCCCCTAATCAGCTCCACAGAATCCCCTTGTTCTGGGAAGTAGAGAAATCCTCAGGGAAGCAGAGTCCTCTAGGTAAGACTTCAGGATTGTACCTTGTCATGGAGCTTGTCATCTTGTGAGCAGGAAGGATAGGGACTTGGGTGTGGCGTGAAGAAAAACTCCAGTTCCCGCTGTGTGCCTTAGGGAGGAAAGGAATTAAGTGCCCTCCTCCCCTAATTAAAAAGCTGAGGTTTGACCTCACCATCTCAAGACCCTTTGGATCTCCACCCTCTGCAGATATTTTTAATAAAAATAAAGGAAGGTAACCAGGTATGGCAGAACACACCTACAATCTCAGGTTCCCCAAGGCTAATGCAGGAGGATCATGAGCCAACCTAGGCTATATAAAGCAAGACCCAATCTCAACAACAAAACCCAAAGGAACAGAAGCAAAATAAAACACCACCCCAGCCATATATGTATATATATATAATCTCCTAGGCCAGCCTGGTCCACAAAGTGAATTTCAGGACAACCAGGGCTGCATACAGAGAAACCTTGTCTCAAAAAAAAAAAAAAAAAAAACAAAACAAAAAACAAAAAAAAAAAAACAAGCAACAAATTTAACAAGAAAATAACGTAGAAGGTTCAGCTGCTTGGTAGGAATGCATATTTGCTTAGTTTCTGATGTCAAGATAAACAGGTCTAGGCTGAACGGGGCATGTTGCTATGCCTGCAGTGCTCTCTGCTTTAAAGGATGAACTCTGAGATACTGTCAAGTTGTGACAAACAGAGAGGGGGTAGAGGGTAGTGGCGGGAGCTGGGAGAGATTCTGGGCCCGTGCTCAGTGGCTGCTGACGTTTAGCCATGGTTGTGGGCCCAGGGCAGTGCTTGGCAAGGAAGCAGCAGGGAGCTGCAGACTGGCAGCCCAGATCCACTGCACCCTCTCTGAGGACCAGGAGAGAAGCAGAAGCAGGGCAGGAGCTATAATGCCAGGTTGGGGGAGGGGTGGGTGGGCTGGTCTTGAGAGGAGGTATAGCCTTGGGGCAGCCTTGTAGGGTATTTTCTCAAGCCCCTCCCCTATGATGGGAGAGTAGGGGTGGCACACAGCGTCCCCTACTGCAGTGTCCTCTGTAGAGGGGAGACACATCCTTTCCCAGTTGGGTGTGAGCTTTCCTCGTGAACCCACTGCCAGGCCTTGGGCGCCTGAGATCACAATGGTTTCCCTGTGGATCCCCCAAGCTCGTGACCTCCAGAGTCAATGTTAGTCTGGCGACTGCCACAGCAGTTCTGTTCTCTATAGCTCTTTAAACGGCTTCTACAATGGCAGGCCTGTCCCACAGTTGGCGTCACAGCTTTGAAAGACACCCTTGTTCAGAAGGAGCCCCTCTAGAAGCCTGGGGCACGGAAGGGGTCACCCTTGCTTTATTCAGTCTGGCTGCTGGCCCACACTGGCAGCCGGTTCTGGGTGTGAGGCTGATTTGCCGAGAGGCTCCAAAGGAGCCGGTCTGGAAGTCCTTGAGGTTCATCCAGATTCAAGTTGATAGTGATATGGTGTGGAAGGGGGAGGAGAGCAACTATATCCTTCCTCTGCCCACCCGTGCATCCTCTGATTTTCTGAAGTGGGTTTCGTAGGGAGGAAAAAGGCAAGGATGAAAAGGGTCCAGTTTTACCACCTCAGGAGGTTCCTCGGTGGAGAAACTTGTCCTCACCAGGCCAGCTCACAAGCTGCAGCTCACAGCAGAGTTGAAGCTCTTATGCATGCTTGCCCCCTCCCTATAGGGCAGGGAAGGAGGAGCCTGGCGGGGCAGGCCCAGGCCGGGCTGGCACTGTTGACAGTTGTTATCTGTGTGCCAAAGACTTCGGGAAGCATTACACCGATCTCCATGTTTAACCCCCTCCAGTGGGCACCCCCACTGGCAGTGCTTCAGAGCATGTAAAGGAGGCAGGTCATGTCCAAGGCCACATGGCCAACCAGGCTCAGGCTGTGGCCAGGTCTGTGCAGCTTCACTTGGGGTCTTTCACCTTTACAGGGCTCTGGGGCTTCCTTGGCACACAGTGAGAGCTCACTTTAGCTCTCTGTCCTTCTTGTGTCCTGCTCTCGGAGGGACACAAGCGGTCAGAGTAGGGATACAGTCACTTCCTGCCTCCTCTTCTTCCCCAGAGCATCTGACCATGGTGTACCTGGGTTCCTGTCATGATTTGCGAGGCTAGGAAAGCGACCTCAGCATTCTGGCTGCACCTCAGCCTTCCCGACAAGCGGCTCAGTCTTGAGCCTAATGCTTCCATGGGCTGGCAATGTCTTGACACCAGGAGGCTGGAGAGGGGAACACTCACTCAGGCAGGATGGAAGTCCTTCGCCGGTGCTGCCCACCCCACTCCCAAATCCTAGTCTGTGATTTTCTCTAGTTCTTGTTTCTTTCCCCATATTGGTTTCACTCTGGGAATCCTAACAGACAGTGCGCATTTGGTTCTAGAACATGTTCACTGAAGCCTGCGGCTATTACCTTGCAAGGTGGAAAAGGGCTCTTTGGGTGTGATTAAATTAAGGACCTTAAGATGGAGACATTGTCTTGAATTATTTGGTGAGGCAGGCACATCATGCTAGGAGAAGCAGCCCACAGAGTGAAGAGCATGATGAGAAAGAGGCATGAACTGGACAAGCCAAGAATACTAGCGGCCATCAGAGCTCGAATAGTCAAAAACACTCTCTCTCCTACCCCGTAGACAGGACAGAGACTGTGTCCCTTCGATTGTACCTAGCAGCATTGGTGGTATACATCCAACCTACAGAACTGTGAGAGAATACAGTATGTCAGGGCATGCATGTCTTAGTAGGGGTTCCTATTGCTGTGCCAAAACACCAGGACCAAAAGCAGCTTGAGGAGGAAAAGGTTTGTTCCATCTTACAATTCACAGGTCCCACTCTGTCACGAGGGAAGTCAGGGCCGGAACTCAAAGCAGAAGCCGAGAGGTAGGATTTGAATCAGAGACAGTGGAGGGGTGCTGCTTACTGGCTTGCTCTTCGTGGCTTGCTCAACCCACTTCCTTAAAACACTCAGGACTGCCTGCCCAGGAGTAGCACCGCCCACAGAAGCTGGGCCCTTGCACATCAATCATTAATCAAAATAATTAAATTAAAAGTCCCACAGGCTGGCCCGCAGACTAATCTGGTAGGGCCATTTTCTCAAACTGAGGCTACTTGTTCCCAAACGGCTCTTAGCGTGTGTCAAGATGACATAAAACTAGGCCGCACAATGTGCTCGGGCTCCACGGTACTGATCACTTTTGTAGCTCGGTGGCGCGGGTGCTTGTGTATTGTCACTACTGACATTTGTCTTTAGACTTTTCTCATAATCCCTAAATTAAGCGCTGTATGCACTGGAGAAACATTTCACCTGGCCCTCCTCTAATTCTGTTAAACTCTGGGCTGCTTTCTACCCCAACTCTGTCTACTCCATGTACCTCCTGTAGCTGGAATAATTCAACATTTGTCTCTCTGTGTCTACGTTATTTCATTTCTTATGATTATAATGTCCATGAGGTTTACTCATGCCGCAACCTACATCAAAATTTCCTTCCCTTTAAGGGCTTGATTGTCTAGATGTATCACATTTTATTTCTCTGCTGCTCACCTTCTAGGGGGTATTGGGCTTGCCTGTATCTTTTGGCCAACATAAACAATGCTGCAAATCTGTGGCAATTTGTTCCCGAAGCTGTAGAAATTAATAGAGATAGTAACGTGACCGGAGGCCTTCCTGAATTACCCATCAGAGGTCATGTAGGAGAACAGCTTTTGCAGGGCCTAGGCAGCTGATCCCTACTTTCAGCCACCTGGGGGAGGAGTAGCAGCCTGTAAAAGCACAGAATTCCTAAATTTTACATAGATCTTAAGAATCAGATTGCACTCAGGATAGTGCTCTGGACCTCGCCTGGGCAGCACAGAAGAGCAGGCCCCGGTGGTGTGGGGGTGGGAGAGCTGGAGGCCTGACCAACTCAGCTTCCACTCAGGCCCAGATCCAGGGCTATAAGTTGGCCTACCCCAACATCGACCCCACATATATGAACTGCTGGAACATGTGGAGGAGCTGGTCCTGCAGATCCAAAGCTGCAGGATCTCCTTGACACAGGGCAACAACAGAATATCCAAGAAAAGTCCTGGTGAGGAGCCAGTATTGACAGTGTAGCAGAAGCCAGAGGCCTCCAGCCAGACCAAGGAGTCATTGCAACGAACATTTGCATGGATTGCTGTTTGGACAAGAAAGTGTACTGTGAGACACACTGTGACAAACCCCAGCGTCCCAAGAGAGATTTTTGTTGTTGTTGTTGTTGTTTGTTTTTGTTTTCTTTTGAGGAGGAGGTTTCAAGGGCAGAGGGTGAACATGAACAGATGCAGCATGAGTGGGATTGGGATACATCATGTGACAATCACAAAGAATCAATAAAAAGTAACAACAACAACAGAAGAATGAGATTGTAGCAGGATGAGTCAGATGTATAGGTTTCCAGTAGATTAGATCACAAGAAAGAATAGGTTAGTATTCCCACAGGAAATGTTTTTCAGGATTTGGGATGTGGTCCCTAACCTGGAGGAATGGGGCTAAAACGGTTCCTCTGAGTTTGCTCATCACTCAGCAGAGTGAACAGGCGACTGGAGTTGAAAGCATGGTTTTTTATTGGCCCAGAAAGAACTGCCCTTCTTCCTGGAAAAAAAAAAGACAATCTTCACCCCCCTCCCATCCCCAGAATTGAAGTCCCCAGGCTTGAGTTGGATCCATGGTAAATGGAGTGAGAAGGTTAGATTGCTCATGGAGACCAAATTTTGTTGGATCAAGCCAGGGGGCGGGGGGGAGGAGCTGAGCAGTCAGAAGAACCCTGGGACTCCAGCAGTCAACGGAACGGGATTTTCCTCGGTGCCAAGGCTGTTTTTATTTGGTATTGAGGGAAAGGGAGGATACAGACCCCATGGAAAGAAGGTTACACGTGGAGCAGACTTGTCTATTTGAGAGAATGGGTCCATGCAGGCTGTCAGGCAGGTAGGTATATGGCTTCAGACTGCCATTCCTAGGCTAGCTAGCCCTACCCACACATTTCTGAATTGAGTTTTCTGGTACCACAGCTGGAAATCCTTGCTAACCTGATAGAAGGCTTGTGTTCATGTGCGTGTGCTCGTGTGCATGTGTGTGTGTGTGTGTGTGTGTGTGTGTAAAAGGTTCATCAAATTAGTGAGAGCTTAGTAAAAGCTTTTCTGGAGGTGACAATTAATAAAAGACGCAAGCTTCTCTTTTCGATATTTTTTTTCCTACTTCCTCCCTAGGCCAAATGCTTAAGAATATGGAATTTAAATAATTGTCTTAAGTCAAGTCAATTTGAAGAGGGACAGTTAGAGGTTTATAGACTCCCTTGGTTGGCAACGGGTTGCTGATTAATGGTGCCGAAGCCTGTAATTATCCTGCTGTCAGAAGGCCGAGCGTCTTCAATAAATCCAGGCTCATCTGCCTTCCCTAGGCTCCAGAGGGGAGCATCTTGATTTATTTCCCAATTGGCACATAGTCTCTTTACTGTACCTTAGGGAATGCTCAACTACTTGCTGGCTTGAGAGGTCAATTTTCATACTGCGGATGTATATTGAGCCACCTAGAACGGGAATATCCCTGCCCACGGCTGTGAGGAGAGGAGCTGAGCTTTCTTTCTTCTTGCCTTTGCTGTTCATTTTCTCTTTCCCTAACTAACTGGTTTCATTAGGAACCTAGGTGTGGTGAATGGAAAGCCAGGCTTTCTTGAGTCTTTGCTCTTGAACCTGTGTTCTCCCCGGGAATGTGGAGCTGAGCTGGTCTTGCCATTGCAGCTGAGAGGATATAGCGGGAAGTGAGTGTGCCAGTTTCAAGGCTGGCCTTCAGGAGGGCCTTTTGCTCTTCCTTGTGTGCAAGGACCCTGCCAGGCTTGAGTTCTAATGAAGCAGCCCAGACTTTGGACTAATGAGATGCACGTGGCCTCTCCCTCCTCAACCCTCCCCATCCCTAGAGGCAAAGCCTGAAAGCCCTGAGCTCAGCATAGACCAGAAGGACCACCCAGAGGAACTTAGCTTAACCGGTTGAATTGCTGATTAAATCGTGCACTAATGAAATTACTGTGTCAAGTTTGTTTGTCTTCTTCTTTTTTCTGTGCAGTATTATTAGGGCAATAAAGAAGCGGAGAAACAGTGCTGGATAAGCCATAGCATTGGCCTGTAAGGAACTCACTGTCAAGGCGAGCAGCCTGACTAACATGTACTTCTGATGGAAAGTAATGAGAACTTTTTTTTTCCTTGAACATCACCTGTTCAAGGTGTTCAAAATGACAGGCATTTTATCCATAACTCCCTCAAACTTAGAAACAAGCCCATGAAGCTGACACTAGGGGATGCTAATGATGCTGCTACTAGTCCCTGGCTTCTGCCAGCCCCGGTGCCCCTCTATAACTCATAACTTAATTGAAGAATTAGAAGGAGGTGCATCTAATCTTAAGGGATGGCAGAGAAAACCTTCTTAGGGCATGGCCCAATGGAGGGACCAGAAGCCTGAGTTCGCAGGATACCAAGTCACTGTTGAATGAGCTACTGTGCTCAGGAGCAAATTTGGAGGATGCATGCTAGTGACGGACTAGAAAACCCGTGGCTCACTTTGGGATGCAGGCTAAAGAAGGCAGACCATGACTGGGGATGGGGCCGGGGTGCATAGGACAGAAAAAGTTTTGTCTTCTCTGTGGAACCAGAAGCATTTCTCTGATGCAGAGTGCTCAACACCAGACTGATGGAGAATTTCTACCTGCAATGGATTAAAAAAATAAAAGACACTATTTTTAACAGGAGATCATTTTTTCCTGTTGCTTTTTTCTGATGTTCTTCTAATGTGTTTTTCTAAGCTAATATAAAGCTTTTATATTGTATTTAAATGTCTGTCCATGTATTCTGATGTGTTTGTGTATTCAGTGGACCTCTTGCAGGAATCTGTTCTCTCCTTGTACCATAATGGTCTCAAGGGTCTAGCGGAGACATTGGGCCCCTCCAGCTTTCTCCTGAGGACTCAGCTGGGCGCTCTGACACCCACAGTCTTGGGTGGCTCTTTACCCATCTCCACTAACCAGTGTCCTTTCTCTCTGCAAACGTCCACATGGGGGCCATCGAACCAACATGTGGGTCTCTAGGTTTTCGGGACTCAGGTTAGGCTGTAAGCTCCCTGAAAGAAGTGATCGGGGCTTCTGTGTTTATCATTTTTCACTGTAAGGGAGGTCAGCTGCAAGAAAATCAGTGCATGTGGGCACAGAACCATGTCTGGGCACTGTGGCGTCTGGGAGCTAATTCACAGAGCGCGGACACCGCTGCTGTCCCAGTTTTGTGCATGAACAAGCAGACAAGTGGGGACAGCTGCAGCCAAGGCCTCGCAGCTGGGAAAGGGCAGAGTGTGGGTTTGACCTGGATCGTTTGTTTGGTTCTGGAGCCCATGATCTGAAACTCTGCTCCAATAAGCTGGAAATTAAACCAGGGGGACAATGACCTAGGGGCAGGGGAGGGGGAGGAGGAACAGCTCGGTGGTTGATGAAAGGTCCTTCATCCCGAACTTTAGACACTTCCGTGGTTGTTTGGAGGAAACACGGAACAGAGAAGCTTCTGCTGCGACAGTGACGTTCCAGTTCCTTCCTTTTGGCTCCACCCAAGGACAGGCCACTTTAAGTGCCTGCTGCTGGGCTGGGCTCTGCCTGGCATTTCTCAATTTCTCAAATCAATTTGCCCTTACTGGGTCTCCCAGGCTGCTCCTGGTGCCCGGAGCTCTCAGGCTGGTCCTGGATCCACCACAGAGATTGGCCACTGCCTAGGCCAGCTGTTTTGGACATGATAAATGTTTTGTTTTGTTTTTCTCATGTTCCTCACTATCAAATGTACATGGTGTCCACTGATGATTCTTCAAGCCCCCACCCCAATCAAACTGTAAAACCGAACTCAAGCTAGAGCATAAACAGCTGGTGCTGTTTCCCTCTTACAGGCTGGAGCTAGCGTTTACAGCTGTAGCAGCAGGCAGGCCTGAAGACCGGGGGGCATCTTAGTGTCCTTGGTGTCAAGAAGGGTTGCTCAAACAGAAGAACTAGTCGGAGGGCCACATCGATTTCATTTCCTGGCAAAGCCCGTCAGGCCAGTGATGGCCACCACAAAACGCCTTGCTGTCAGTTAGTCATCTCCTCCCTCTTGGAAGAGCTGCCCACTCCTCTGACAGCCTAGAGAAAAGAAGGGCTGTGATAAGCCGGAGGCGGATAAATAGCACCTTTCAGACAATCTTGCTGGGGACAAATGCTTCGTTTTTAGTGTCATCCTGTGCCACATTTTCTCTGGTGACCTTTTGCACCCATACTGAACTGCCTTCAAAACAAGAGTAAGTGGTCATTTCCTCCTCTGACTGCTGAAGTGCACAGCACACAGCTCTCTATTGTACAGTCCCGGGATTGAGGCCACATTGCTCTTTTCCTCCCAGTAAACCCCACTTTCAGAGGTCTCAGCTCCTTCCGCTCTTGACTCGGACATCGGCCTGCCGTGGCTGAAGAGGAAGTGAGGGTCAGGGAGTGATTTTGATCCTCATCCTGTATTTAGGATTTGAGTTTCCCCTCACCTCCCTGGAGGTCTTGTTCTGGAAAACAAGCTGTTTTCCATGGAACAAAGGCTTCTGGAGAGCAGGAAGGCCATCCCAGCAGAGCCCTGTGTGGGGAAGAGAGCAGCAAGTGATCTACCGGAGCTCTCGGGTTGTTTTGGCTAGGGAAGATCAGGATGCAGATCCTGGAAGGCTGGTGCTAAAGGTCAGGCTACACCTACTCCTGGCAGGATGGGGCTCTGGCCTGGCTCAGTGAAAACTCAAGCAATATGACAAACCTTTTGGTCAGTCTGGCTCTGGTAGGAATACTCGTACATTTTGTTGGACCATTTCACCTGCAAAATGGAGACAGAGCTTTCCCCTTGGATCTTGTAGGATCAGGGATGGATATATATATATATATATATATATATATATATATATATATAATCTATTTATCTGTCTGACATATATACTATATAAATATAACATAATATAATATTAATATAATATATTAATAAATATTTTGGGTTTTCTAGACAGGATTTCTCTGTGTAGCCTTGGCTGTCCTAGACTTGTAAGACCTGGGGTCTCACAGCTCAGGAGTTCAAGATCGCGCCCTTCCCAGAAACTCCCCCAGACCAAGACTCATTGCAAAAGCAAGAGGTTTATTAACCATTGCACAATGGGATCACCCCTGCTGGTCAGCAAAGAGTGGCACCCGGAGACAAAGGCCTTTAGGTTTTTAAAAGAAAAATTGCGGGAGATTTGAAGTTGCAGTCTTGGCAATTTAGGATTGGATGAGGAAGCTATAAAGTAAGATAATTGGTTAGTCTTAGGTGCTCAAGCTTGGCCAGTCCTGCCAAGTGTGGATGCAGCTGCAATTGAAGGTGGGGGTGGTTAGCTCATCCTTGAAGATTAGGAGCTACAGACTTTTGGCTGGAGGTCAAAAGCTACTCAGAAGAAGTCTAGGTTTGTTGCTAAGAAATGCTATCTCAAAGACAGGAGTTTTTCTTTTTGCTGAGTGAAGGTCATTGCTTGCTTGCCCCCTTTCTTTTATCTGTCCTCATAGATAGGGTCACATTTTTCCATTCTCTGGAAAGGTACTAAGAGGCTTTAGCTTAACCTGAACCTAAAACTCAAAACTATAGGCTTTAGAAGACATACAGGTTACAAAGTTAGTCTAACCCTTTCAGACTCACTCTGTAGACCAGGCTGGCCTTGAAATCACAGAGATCCCCCTGTCTCTGCCTCCCTAAGTGCTGGGATTATGAGTGTGCACCACTGTGCCTGGCTATAAGATATATATTTTATTTATCTATATTTAAGGAAAAGGTTCAGAAGTTACCAGAGTGAACAAGATGCAAAGAATTAGTGTTTCTCTCGCCCTGCTGGGCATGCTCCAGCCGATTGAATGACCCCCACCCCTTTCTAAAATGTAGTGAGATGCCGGTTCCCTCCCCTACAGAGTCTGTCTGAGTCCTGAGCTGGTTCTCTCAACCTTCTAAAGTGGCTACTAGGACAGGACATCACTAGATGCCTGCAGAAGACTCTTCTGTTTGGTTTAATTTGGGAAACACTGGGTTAAAAAGCAGGGCATGTTCTTTACCCAGAGCATTGAATGAGGATTCCTTGAAGTACGTCAAGGGTGAGGATCAAATCCAGCTTTTCTGCTCACTGGAGAGATGGCTCTGATATTAAGAGCCTGCACTGTAGAGGACTTGAGTTTGGGTCCCACCCATGTCAGGTGGCTCAGAACTGACTGTAACTCCAGACCCAGGGGGTCCGATGCCTTCTTCTGGCCTCTGTGGGCTCCTGCACTCACATGTGTACACAGACACACAGACACACATACACACATACACACAGTATTTAAAACATAAAGACAAATGAATCAAGCGTGTTGGGGACATGCCTTAATCCTAGCACTTGGGAGGCAGAAGCAGGCAGATCTCTAGGAGTTCTAGGCCAGCCCAGTCTGCATAGTGAGCTTCAGCCAGGGCTACCTGGTAAAATCCTATCTTATTATTATTAGTCCTCCAAATGTGGCTTTTCTGAAATATTTTTGTCACAGCGGAATTTCTTTTTTTTTTTAATGGCACAACTGCTAAGATGTCTCCAAATGGAGTGGAAAATGCTGATATTTATTTTTGTGCTTCTGGCTATACAAAATATCTATAGTCTTTGTATTGATTTTGGCTTAACAAGATTATGCTGTTTTTATCAGCCTCATTAAAAGAATCTTTCAGCTGAAAACCATTTTCTCAGAGTTCTACTTCGGGGGAAGATGAAGTAAAACATGCTCTCTCCTATTCATCCCTCTAAATGCAATTTAAACTCACGGACATTTGATCTGTTATGTAGCTACTTCCTTTGAACTCAAACATCCCCTCCCAGAAGGGGGAAGGAGTCTGGGGAAACTCACTTAACTTAGGATGCTCAGGAAGCTCATGAAACTTGCAAGACCCAGGAAGTTTGGAAAGCTACAGGACTCATGAGACCCTGCTTTTGAGTTATGTAGGCAGTAAGCAATGGCTGCGAGGAGGCTCTTCAGTGGGGCTGCCTGCAAGCTGAACAGGAAGTTCCAGACACGTCACTTTTATGAGACATGAAGCATGCTAGGATGGGTTTTTCAGTGAAGGAGCTGCCCAAGAGATGTCCATTTCCTATAAGTAACATCTCCTCCATGCTCAGAACTTAACCCCAATAATCTTACAGGTTTTCCAAGGAGACTTGGGTGGAATACTTTCTGGCCCCTTGAACCCTATCTGTGGTGAAAAGACATCTTGCTTTCCGAATCTCCTTAGGAAAAGTCACACAATTATCTAATTTAAGAAAGCTCTGGACAGTAGAGGGAAGGCAGACTGACTAAAGGCCAGCCCTGGGAAGTGGTGACACAGGGGTGGGCTCGGGGCCCTGCGTGTGCCTCACATATCCTATACTGCATGGGCACAGCAACAAGTAAACAAAGAGCCTTCATAGAGGTCACGTCACTGTAGCCAAAGGCCTGAGAAAGAGTATCCTCACAGACAGGGTCTTTTGGACAATGCCATCAGGATGTCCAGTAGGACAGCATCCTTGCTACCAAATGCCAACTGAAGAATCCAGACTTGTGTATCTTCACAGAGTGGTGCCAAAGATGGCTACACAGGGAGCAAGAGTGTTTGTCCTTGCTGTCTGGCGAAGATACCATCACCCCACAGTGTGAGTGGAACTGCACAGGAAGTCTGGACTCGGACCCCACCCAAGAGTGACCGTGTGTCCTTTGACCCTGTGCCTAGTGGACTGTCAGGACTATCACCCTCTCCTAGCGGTAATAAGATGAATGAGGGGAAAATCAAGACACTTTGAGAGAAAGGAAATGGGCAGAATTTACTGCAGGCAGATGTAATCTAAAAACGTAGCTGGAGGAAGCTTTCCACACAGAAAGGGTCTCATTTTTTTTTTTTTAAAGAAGAAAATTTGAAACATTAGGAAGGAGGAAAGATGATAGTTGAGAAAGTGTAGATAATTATGACAGGTTTTGCCTTTCGTCATAATTTTCTAAACTATGTTTGATGTTCCAAGTAAAAGCCACAACTGTTTAGTAGGATTCTAAGGAGTAGGAACTACCCCTAGTTTCTCAGCTTTATGCACACTGCTAAAGTGATACCAACAACCGTAATAAATCACTCGTATGTAATGAAATGCTTACAGTGACTGCTCAAATGCTATACCAAGGGATAGATATATTGAAAATGATACAAAAATTCAAGGGGAATTCTACAGAATGCTCAAGGAATCCTCTAGGAGGGCCAATAAGATGGCTCAGCAAGTAAAGGCGCTCCTGCCCTCAGGCCTGGTGACCTGAATTTGTCTCTACAGCTCACACAGAAGGAGAGAATCAACTCCTGCAAACTGTCCTCTGAACTCCACACATGCACGGTGAAGCGTATGCATCCACACCGCTACCCAAATGAGCGAATAAGTAAAATTAAAGAAAAAGAATTTAAAGAAAAAAACTTGAAAACTTGGCAAGCCAATAAGATGTCAGACTTAGCCTAGTGTGTTGCTAACTGTAAGTAATCTAACATAACAACTAAGAGACAGAAGTTAGGTGAGTGCGTTGGTCACTTCTGTGCTGCTCTTGCCCAAAAGCAGCTGGAAGAAGAAAGGGTTTATTTTGGCCTAGAGTTCCAAAGGGATAGAGTCCATCGTGGCATGGGAGGAACAAGCAGCAGCCATGCTGGAAGGAGCAGAAAACCTAAGAGCTCACATTGTTAAAAGCAAGCAGGAAACAGAGAGAGCAAACCAGAAGTAGGACAAGGCCACCTCAGTGGCTTATTCCGCCAGCGAGGCCACATCTCCTAAACCTCCCCAAACTGTTCTGCCAACTGAGAACCAAGTGTTCAAATTCTTGTGCCTATAGAGGACATTTTTTATTCAAACCATCACAACGAGTGAACAAAAAATAAATAAATTCAACTATATCACGCCTATGAAAATTTCCCTTCAAATATCATGATAAAGGAAATTTGAAAGTATCAGAATAGAAATAGTCTACACCTGTGGGGATGACCATTACTGACACACACACATCAGAAAATAGCATTACCAAAGGTGCAGGGTAACGTTGGAACTCTTGCCTGTTGATAGTGGCGATACAAAATGGTGAAAGTAAAACAGTTCTTCAGATAAGCGTAAGATTACTAAAACCCAGCAACTCCATTGCTGGGAATACACTCAAAGAAATGAAAGTGGGATCTTGAAGAGATCGATGTGTACCCGTGGTCCTAGCAGCTCTATCCCTGATATAAAAACATAGATGAGAGAGAAGTTGATTCTCCTCCTCCTCCTCCTCTTCTTCTTCTTCTTTGAGAGAGAGAGAGAGAGAGAGAGAGAGAGAGAGAGATTCTGACCTACAGCATGGATGGGACTTGAGGACAAGGAGCTAAGTGAAAGAAGCCATTTACAAAAGCACAAATGCTTTCACTTACCAGAGGTGCCTGCACTAATCAAATTCCTAGAAATGGAAAGTAGAACTGTGGGTGTCAGGATCTGTCTGGGGAGAGAAGCAAAGTGCGGCTGTTTAATGAGTTCAGAGTTTCAATTTGGAAAAAAAAAATGTAAAAGTTCTCTCAGGGGTAGTTTGTGGTGAAGGTTATACAGCCCTGTGATCAAAGCAGCCAACAAGGAAGCAGATAGACAATGTGTATTATATGAACAGGAGACAAAGAAAAACCAGAATGGCTCTATTAATAGGAAGCAGTGCAGATATCGGAGAAAACACCAGAGAAACATAGGGATACTCTAATATGGCTAGTTTTCCAATTACAATGTGATAATTCTAACCATGCATGCATCAAACAACAGAGACACAAATACAAAGAATGTTCCCTGACTGAATAGAAATAGAGAAGTCTGCAGTTATGGGTGGAGACATTAACACTCCTCTTTCAATAATTTATTTCAATACCTAGAGAGAAAATGAACAAGGATATAGGAACAATATTAATCAGCAGGATGTAACTACCTTACGGAAAACTCCCCTCAGTGAGAGCAGACATGCAGCTGCCCACAGTTTACACAAAAATGGACCATAGCCCAGGCTGAAAACGAAACGTAAATGTGAAAGAACTGAAATCACTCAGATTAGAACCACAGTGGAGTAAAATTAGAAATCGATAACAGAAAGACAACTGAGAAATTTGAACACTTGGAAACTAAGCAACACATTTCAAACTAACCCATGGGTCAAAGAGAAGGGCTTGAGGGAAAGAAAAAAATATCTCAAACGAAGGCTTATAAAGGATCTCATGACTAGCTCTATGTGTGTTTGACAGCACAGGAAAAAAAAAAAAACACCCCACTTCTTAAAAAATCCAAACCACCATCTAACAAATATATTCCAAACCACCTACCAGGGGGGTTATAGTCTGAATAGTCCTGTAATATTAAGAGACTTAAATTTATAGTTAAGTCACCCTTTTCCCCACCCAAAAGACATCTCCAGGCCCAGATGGTTTTATTGGAAAAGTCTATCAAATATTTAAGGAATTTTTAAAAAAGATTTATTTATACATATGGGTGTTCTATCTGTATGTATGACAGAAGAGGACATCAGATCCCATTGTAGATGGTCATGAGCCACCATGTGGGTGCTGGGAATTGAACTCGGGACCTCTGGAAGAGCAGCCAGTACTCTTAGTCGCTGAGCCATCTCGCCAGCCCCCATTTAAGGAGTTATTAACAGCAATCCTATACACTCTCTCTACTAGAAATCAAAGAGGAGGGGAAAACTGACCAACTCATTTCGAGAGGTGGGCATTAGTCTGAAATCACGCACAAGGAGACACACACCAGTCAGAATAGTTAACATAAAAAAATACTGATGGTATTGGTATTGGTGACTGGAGGCCGTGAGGAGGAGTGAGGTCTCTCCTGAACTGCTGGGGTCACAATATGGTACAGCCACAACGGAGAGCATTTTGGCAGCTTCTTAAAGACCTGGAAACTGCCATCCAAACCAGCAACTGTGCTCGTGTTTGACCCAGAGGGATGACAATTTACGTCACACCAACCACTGCAATATAATACCCTCCAAATCGGAAACATTCCATATGTCAACGGACGAGTAATTAAATTGCAGAGTTTCTATACCATGGGGTACCATTCAGTAATAAAAAGAAATGAATGATTGATAAAGGCAGCAACCTAGATTATCTCTAGACAATTAAGATGAGTAGAGAAAAGCAATCCCCCAAAATCATATACTCGGGGACCTCATTTATATGAAATGATACATGTATCAAAGGAGATGATATTAATGTATGCTTACAACTAAAAGGGGCTGAGGTTGGGACAGCTTCAAAGGGCAGGGTGAGGACAGCCCCATATCCAGATACAAACTGTGTCAATGTCATGTGAGGAGACTGTAGTAGTTTTATTAAATGCTGTCATTGGGGAAATTGGGTAAAGTATACATGAGATGTTTGTGTTTTCACAGCCATTTATGTCAACAATTACTTTTATGTTAAAAAAAAATCCAATCAAGGAAATCTATTCTGAGCCGATCATCATATCATCTATCCATCAGATCCCAGAAATACGTACAACCTATAGCCATATGTATCAATTGAAAAGAAAAGAAAACTTAAAATCATCCTGTGTGGTTGTTTAAAAGAGCAGATTAAATTAAAATTTTCCATCTGCTTGGCATGACTGGCATTCACTCGGGGCTGGTGATTGTCTCCAAGGCAACTTGCAGTGAGATGCTGAGCATCATGGATGGCTTAGCAGAAGGAGCGTAGCGTAGAGGGGGGCGATGGTTTTGAAGCCGAAAACCTGGATGTGAGTTTCAGTTTCCTAGTTACTGATGTTAGCTTGTGGTCGTGGGAACTTAATGAGCGCTGCTGTTGACAACAGGTCAAATGAAGATAACTACATCCTCCAAGACACTGGGACTCACACGTGACAGCTCCAACTCCAACATGGCCGCCATTAGCACAGGAGGCACAGATTCAGGCTGACCCCAGACTCCGGCATTGCTTGGACAATGTGTATGGAGGACTCAGTGCATTAGAAAATTAGAACTATTAGTAAGTGAACTCCTAGCAACTATTAACAGGGCCAGAGTTCTATCCCACCTCGGAAAAGAAGCGTGTCTCTCTAAATGACCCAGATAACGTTTCGGCTAGGCGATCCCAGGGAATAGTGAAAGTTTAGGTGCTTCAGAAACCAGTTCGCCTTCAGAAGAGGCCGAGAAAGGGCTGATGCTACGTGCACACGTGTGTATGTGTGTGTGTGTGCATGTGTGTGTGTTGTTGTTGCTTTTTGAGATGGTCTTATGTGCAGCGATCTAGCCTTGAGCTCACTATGTAATCCGAGTAAGCGTCACACTCACAGAAATCCTCCTGCTTCAGCCTTCCAAGAGCTGAGAGTAGAGGCATGCTTCACTGTGCTCAGTTCTATTTTTAATTTTTTTTCTTCAGTGCTCAGAATCGACTTAAGGACTTACACGTTTTTTTTTTTCAGTTGCTCTACCGCTGAGTTAGATCCCTATCCCTTGGGTCATTTTTTTAAAAGTCAGCTGTAAAAGATTGGCTGAGAAAATTAAGATACAGTAATTTAGTGGAGTATTAAAGATGTTTCAGAAGACCTTTGATGCCTGTTAATGTACTCTTAGTGTAATGAATGAGAAATGCATATTTTCAAAGAGTAAATTCAAAAGCATCATGTTTTGGGAGCAGCTTCAGACTTCCAGAGCATTGGATGGATTTACAAAGTGCGTGTCTTTTTCCCCCGCTGCCGCTGGTTTACATCCCGCACCACTGCGGCACATTTCTTACCACGTCTCTATCAGCCGAAGCCGTGGCCCATGTCAGGGTCCTTCTTCACGTGATCATATGGGTTTTGACCCCTGTGTGCTGTCCCGTAGCCACTGTTACAGCAGTGTGCAGAATACCTTTGCTCTAAACAGGCCCATGAGTTTTCTGCTCATCTGGGCAAATGTCTGGGCGGGTGATCGCTGGATCTTAGGGGCAGAATATTTGAGCCATGTAAGAAACTGCCAAGCTATCTTCCAGATGGCCAGCAGCATTTTATATTTCTACAGGTGGGGCACGGAGTTTCCTGTTGTTTCATAATAGCAGCCGCAGCTGGTACTGTTTATTTGTTTGGCTCTTTTATTTTTTTTGGGGGGGGGGAGTGGGGAAGGGGTGTTCTCCATTCTGATGTGGGTGAAGCGGTGTTTAACTGCAATTATCCTCCTATGCTAGCAGGGACAGTTCTGGAAATTTAGCCACCAAAACGCTGCCGGTGCTTATGGCCGGGCAGGATTTTCCCAACCTTGTTTTTGTCCTTGCTTGTAGATGTATCCACAGTAGCATTTATTGTACATTTAGTTGTAAACATTGTTTCTTGATCTTTGGTTTTTGACAGTTTGAACCTGATGTTCTTGATTGTCATTTTTTTTTTTTGGAATTATTTTGCTTAGTATTCTCTGCTTCCTGGACCAATGTTTCACTGACATTAATTTTAGGAAATTTTATTCTGCTGCTGCTGCTGCTGCTACTCCTTCAACTCCTCTTCCACCTTCTCCTTCTCCACTTCCTCCTCCTTGACCTCCTCCTCCACTTTAAACTCCTCCTCCTTTTCCTTAAACTCCTCCTCTCCCTCTCTCCCTCTCTCCCTCTTTATCTCATTATGTATTGTTGCTCCTTTCTTAACTTGTTGAATAGTCTTTTATATTCTGCTCAGTATTTTCTCAAATTTTCAAGCTCTTATAGGCATATTACCAAATTTACTATTTTTTTCTTTAGCTGTGTTTATCGTAAGCATTTTTATTTCTATTACAGTATTTTTAAATCTGTGGTCTTTTTAGTTTATTCTTTAGAGCGTTCACCCGTCTGCTTCCGTTATCCATCTATCACGTGCTTGTGGTTTGCCTCTTCACCAGGAGCTTTGCGATATAAATCAGAGTCACCTTGGAGCCTTGGTCTGACTCCATGAACTAGGCTCAGCTGCTTCCTTTGTCTTCGTCAGCTGTACGTTTTGCTTTTAGCATGCCCAGTAACTTTTTGGTAGAAAGCTAGACATAGGGCACCTGATAGAAGAGCGCAAGCTGTGTGATGAGAAGGCGAGGGAGCAGCCCTAAAACCAGAGGGGGTGGTGTGAGGGAGGGGGCTTGGAAGGGGAGGGCAGGATAGGAGGTAGAATTCTAGTCCCGAAGTTAATCTTGACCTTTTTCTGAGCTAGCGCCTCTGGGCCTGACCTTCCCAAGTACGGCTCAGTAACCTGCCTCCCCACACACTTGGGTGGGATGGAACATAAGGAGAGTCCACCCCAATTAGCTAGCTCCTTTCTCCCTCGTGCGTCTGGAGTTGACTATTTCCCTTTCTCCCAGCAGGCCAGGCCCTGGGGAAGTTGGTTTTCTTGAAGGTGGATCTTGCTAAGGGCATGATCTTTGGTGTTTCAGAAACAGCTCTGTGCAGGGAACACGAGGGGATTTTGTCTGATCTTCATTGTAAGATCCTGGCAAAGCTCTTTGAGATGAGCCTCCCAAATCACGGGGTTCCCTCAGGCTGGGGTTGCCTGGAGTTTGTACTTCTCAGCTTTGTCTACCTTTAGGCCACAGCAATCCAAGATCACAGTTTAGCGTCTCTACCCAAGAGGCAGCTCCCTGGAAATTCCTCACGGATTTTCCTGGAAGTTGTGGTGCCCAGATCTGCTCTCCTTCCCTTCAGGATGAGGAACTGTGTTTGTTTGTGTTCTCACTTCTGTGACAGATCTGAGAAGAGCTGCTCATCTGGTTTCTCTAACTTTCTACTGGTTAGGCTGGAGCAGCGGTGTGAGGGCTTGTCATGTGACAAAGCCATCAGAGGTCCAAAGGGCTGTCTGTGATGGGTGTAAACCTGCTGTTTCTTCAGGTCTCTCTTTCACAGGCCATGTGACCAAGCAGCTACTTTGACTTTCCTTCTGGACCGCTACCATCAGGAGATCTGAACAGAAAGCTTCACAGGGAAGCTTTGGAAGCTGTGGAAGGGCAGAAGGACTTTGTAAAGGCAGCAGCCATGAGGCTTCTCTTCCTCCCCCTGTTCTCCCTCAGGAAATCTGCTTTCCACAGGGGATAGATAGACTTGGGAACAGGCCCCTGTCCCTTGTTCTTTCATTGCCAAGGAAGAAGATATTTGCTTGGAGCTTCAAAACAAAACAATCTCTCGAGAAAAGCAAATGAACAGCCTGTGCCGTCTTGGGGAAAACACGCCTAGGGATGTTTTGACACGCTTAATCCTCCCAGAGTTGCCGAGGCTCTTTCAACAGTACTTTAATTTCGTTTCCTTAAGAACATAGACTTGCAGAAATTTTAATTTAGACAAAGACTATCTAGGTGGTAACTCTGGACATACAGTATTCAGGAACAACCCAGACAGAGGGCAGGGGGTAAGAGCAGAGCTTCATACCCAACTGGCTTCCTGGATGGTTTTGTCGAACCTTATAAGCCACGGTTTCCTTATCTCTAAATTAGGGAGAAAAACAGCCACTTCCTCCAGCTACAGTGTATAAATGACATGATGCAGGAAACGGAGAGCACGGCAGGGGGTACCTTAACGATTCTATCTTCTTATTTCTTTGCCTCTATGAGGCTGTTTTCTAACATGGAGATCCAAGAAGAGACAAGGGGATTCAGTTCTCTAGTGCTGTCTGACAAACCGCCCCACAAACTGTGCCGCAAAACCATCCTATGATCTCCACCAGGCAAGAATTAGAGGTGGTCATGGTAGGTATGCCTGGTTATTGCCCCATGATGTTTGGGCCACAAACTTGAAGGCGTGGAGGCCAAGGGTGAGTTTAACTGAAGCTTTCTTCACTCACACATCTTGGCCTTTGGGCTGAGCTTGCTCGAATGAAGGGTAAGGGGCTTGTGAGCATTGCTCCCTCCCCACACTCTCAGTGGTCCTTCCCTTGGTCTCTCTGCCATGATGACCTCAGGCTGCTTGGGCTCCTGGCACCATGCCCCCGCAAACCCTGCAGAAGGCCAGTTGTGACTCAGTGTTATACAAGCCCACTGAGGGTCAAGGGAAGGAAATATGGGGTCTCCCCTTCAGGGGGAGGTGTTCATGAGTTTGTGGCCCAGCTTTAGATTAAAACTGCCATGGAGGCTCACATCTGTAGTCAAGCACTGGGAGGCAGGAGGATGGCGAGTTTGAGCCTGGGCTATAAAACAAGATCACACCTCAGCATAACAGCCACCAAGCAAAACCTGCCAAGAAAACAAAGATCCACCACCAAAAATCCTGCCTCAGGCACTGTGGACTCTGACAGACCCTGGCATTCTTCTTAGTCTCCTTAGTGTTCTTCATGAGGAGAAAGGCTCTGTGTAGGAGAAACGCTGGGAGGGAGAGCCCCACCTTTTGGAATCTGAACTGAGCAACAGAACTGGAAGGGATGGGCTCAGCCTCGCCTTTGTTGCTCTCTGCTTCCCTGTAGAGATGCTCGGGTATTTAGGAGTTAAGAGTGGACACTAGGTTTTATATTTCAGAACATCCACTGCCACCACTCCCAGCCAAAAGGCCATTCCTTCCTAGGGTGTGGTGGGCTGAAAATCCACATTCACACGAAACTTCAGAGGAGACTATTTGGTTTAGAATTTTCTTTTCTTTTAAAACTGTCTTGCATTTGTGTGTGGTGTAGGATTTTTATAGATGTAATTAATGAGAGATCCCACCCTCTCACCAATGAGATGAAATCACCCCATATTTGTAGTTGTTCCAAATCTGGCAATGGATTTTCACAGGAAGAGGTGGGAACACCAGAGAAGGGTGTATGAAATCAGCAGGTGGGGTGGGGGTGGGGGCACTTGCCTAGCATTGGCAGGCCCTGGGGCCCATCCACGACACTTTGGAAAGGACAGTGGCCGGTATTGATTTTTAATGCTATAAGCCAAGGTAAGCCTAGGGCCACTATAACTTGTGAGAGGCAAGGAAGGGTCCTCTCCTAGATCCTTGTGGCCTAACAGCACTGCTGGGCTCTACACCTATGAGAGATAGATTTCTGCCTCAATTCACCTAGCAGATCATGACAGCCCTAATAGTTGATGTGCTGGACACATGGAAGAGCTTCCTGACTAACCTTCAGACCCACAGAAGCGTCAGAGGGCCTGATGGTCACCTTGGCCAGGTCACCATTATTGTTTGGGGCCTGAGTACTTTTGTGCCATCTGGCCTGGCATGTAGGATGTTCAACAACATCCCTGGCACCTTCTCTCTAGATGCCAGCACCCTGCTGCCCCAGGGGTCACCCTAAAACACCATCTGGCTTTGTCAGATGCCTCCCAGGGAGGCAGAACAGCTCCCTAGAGGAGAGTCACTGGCAGAGAGAGGCAAGCTGTGACCATGGAGACAGTCTGAAGAACTGGGAACAGGAAAACAATTATGTGTCTGCCTTTCGGGTTGCTAGCAGGCAGGCAGGTTAGGTAATAAATTGACGTGATGGTACGTTTGTCAGCCTTCTCCTGCTGATTGATTTCCCCCTCTGCCCTGGACACATTTTATAGCTCATCTCCAGAAGGACTAGAGTCTGGTTCAGAAGAAGAGGGGGAGCAGTCAGGGAGGGGGTAACAAGCAGATTGCAGAAGCCAGAGTTCTTTTGCTGTGGCACCCGCTGGGGCTGGCTAGAGGGACTTTAGAATTCAGTTCCTGGGGCTGGGGCTTCTGGGCCTCAGTCAGGGGGTCTTGCTCCATGGGCCTGATCTGGCTCTTGAGAATGCCTGTAGCAGGCAGACAGGAGAGGAGGGCTGAGGAGAGGGTGACAGGGGAGAGGAGGGCTGAGCTCAGATCTAGCCCACAGTGCTTAGGAGGAAGACAGTGCCCTTAAAAGAGGTCCAGCCCACCATGGTTTTCTCTCTCCCTTTAGTCTTTTTATTATTTTATTTTATTTTGTGTGCAGGGCTTGCAGGACAGCTGGCAGCAGTCTGTTCTCTTCTTCCATGATCCGGGTCCCAGGGACTGAGCTCAGGGAGTCGGGCATCGTGGTTGGCACCTTTTCGTGAACCGTCTCACCACCCCCTCCCCTTTCACCTGACTTTTCCCAAAGGGTGAACTCGAATTTCATTAATTGTTCCACACAGCAGATGCTTTCATTAGTAGTGACGGGAGTCAATAGTGTGTGGCTGTTGGAAACCAGGAGTAAAGCTCAGCACCCACTGGGTGCCTTGGGGATGGCATTTATAGGGGGCCCCCGAGGACAAAAAAGTGAGACTCATGGGAGAGCCATGCAGATGACAGGACCAAGCAACCAGAGGTGTTTGTTCTGATTTTGTCCTTGTTTCCTTGAAGATGCGCATCTGAGTCAGGAAGGGCCTGGCAGCGTAATCCTGCCTCCCCACCTTCCGGCAGGGGTCTTAGCAGGCTTCTTTGTTTTTGTTTTTGAGATGTATTTACTTATTTTATGTATGTGAGTGCTCTGTCTTCGTGCCTACCAGAAATGGTAATCAGATCCCATTACAGATGGTTGTGAGGCACTATGTGGTTGCTGGGAGCTGAACTCGGAACCTCTGGAAGAACAACAATTTCACCCCCAATTACTCGGTAGGAGAGAAAGAAGGATAAAGGATAGAGGGGAGAGGGGAGATAGAGATCCTTGAATCTCATTTCTTTCTTCTTTGAGCGTGACTACTAACAAACCATAACCAACCCCCCCCTGAATGACCACCAACCACCAACTCCCCCCTACCCGGGCACTAACATTTCCACACCCTCTGAAAAGTTCCCAGAATTCCAAATGGCACACAATCTCGGAAACTATCTGTGGCTGGCAAAACCACGCCTCTCCCACCTAGGGTTGAGGGGTTGAAGGGGAGAGGCTTTAAGGATTCCCCAAATCAAATAGTTTTTAAAAAGAGCACCTTGAATGTTACTGCCTTTGTAGGTTGTTTTTTGTTCCTGAAATGGCTAGATTCCTCTCTCGGTTCTAATATTCTGTGATGGAATTTTGTAAGTTTTCTAAATATTAGCCCATGTCATCTGTGACAGCTTGGCTTCTTGTTTTTCAGTTTGGATGCCCCTGATCACTTCCTCTTGCCTAATTGCTGTGGTGAGGCTTTTAGGGATCATGTGGAGTGAAAGTAGAGAGAATAGTCCTCCTTACTTTCTAGAGCTAATGGCTCAGCCTTTCCTCATTCAGTGTGATGTTAGCTCTTGGCCTACTAAGAATGGCCTTATACGGTGAAGTTCCTTGTTCTACACCTCATTTGTTCAGTAATTATCAACACAAAGGGATGTTGACTTTTACCCAATCTTTTTTTCTGTATCTGTCGAGATGAGGTCATGGTTTTTGTCTTTCATTCTGTTCAGTGTTTTTCTGCTTATTTGATTTGCATATATTGAAACATCTTTTTCTCTAGGACAACTCTCACTGGGTCATGGCAACCATCTTTTCAATGTGCTAATGTTTTTTTTGTTTGCTAATGTTTTATGGAAGGCTTTTGTAACTATGTTCATCAAGGCCATTGGCCTGTATTTTTCTTTTGTGTGTGTTTCCTTACCTTGTTTTTGACATCAGGATCAGGTTAGCATCATAGAACGGGCTTGGGATAATTTCTTATTTTTAGTAGAGGAAAAGTTTGCATTAAAATTCATTACTTGTTTTTATTCTTTTATTATTTGTTGATTTCTTTTGTGTTTCTCTCTCTGATTTTTTTTTTTTTTTTTTTTTGAGACAGTCTCACATTATGTACCTGAGGCTGACCTTGAACTCACTGTATAGTACAGGCTGGCTTTGGACGCCACCATCCTCCTGCCTCAGCCTCCCAAGTGCTAGGATCCCAGGCCTGAGCCACCACAGAGTGATATTCATTATTTTACATAGTGAGGCTGGCCTCGAGCTTACAGTTCTTCTGCCACATCTTCCAAGTTCTAGAACTACAGGCACGTACTATCGTGGCTGGCATTGCGTTATTATTTTGAAATCCCCGTTTCACTTTTTTCTGCTGTGATCTTTACTTACTTTTCCTACTGTTAACTGGCGCGTGGCTTGTCTCTGTTTTTGTGCTTTCTTAAGCTGCAGTGATTGTTTATTTGAGTTCATTCCACTCTTTGGATGTAAGCCCTGATTACTATAGCTCACTCCACGTTTTGGACGTCAGCCCTGATCGCTACACTTCTCCCTCTTAGTATCACGTCTGCTATGTTCTGCAAGTTTCAGTATGTTGTGTTTCTTTCTTTTAAGAAATTAAAATAAATTATTTTACATGAATGGGTGTTTTGCCTGCATGTATGTCTGTGTACCATGTGCAGAAGCCAGAAGGGGCACTGGAATCACTGCAGCTGGAGTTAGAGACTGTTGGGAGTCTCCATGTGGATACTAGGAGTTGAACCAGGGTCCTCTGGAAGGGCATCCCATTCTCTTAACCACCGTACCATCTCTCCAGCCCCCAAGGAAAAAAAATTATCTTATTTTTTGTTCATTCTTTCCTTGATACATTCACTGACTGGCCAAAAAAAAAAAAAAAAAAAAAAAAAGTTGTTTCGTTTCCATGTATTCATATGATTTCCAAAGTTTTTCTTGCTCTTTTTCTTATTTAGTTGCATTATGGTCAGGATGAGATTTGATATGATTTAATTTTTTAAAAAAAGGTCTTGTTTTGTGACCTAGAGAATGTTCCCTGTTCTGATGAAGGGGAAAAATGCCTCTGGCAGCTGTTAGATGGAATGTGCTTTAGATCTTGTGTAGGGAGCAATTTAACTCTGCTGTCTCTTTGCTTTTGTTTTTGTTTTTTGTTTTTTGGTCAGGGTGGTCTTTACAGAAAGTGTCCTGTTTAAGCCCCTGAGGTGATGGAATCTCTTTCACCCAATTCTTCCGATTAGTGTTTTCTTCCTCTGTGGAGGTGCTTTGACCTTGGGTGCACACCCGTTTAGAGTTGTTGCTCCCCCTGCTGCATTTACTCTTTGGTCTCCGCAGTGGTTTTTCTCGTTTCTTTTTATTTGATTTGAAGTGTGTTTTCCCTGATGTAAGAATGGCTACTCCTGTTTTCTTTTGGGCAGGTAATTTATTATTCCATCTTCTCATTTTCAGTCTGCGCATGTCCTTAGAGGTAAGATCATGTAATCCACCTATGTTAATAATGTAGATAGTCTCATCCTTTTAGCCTTTTAGTCAACCAGGTCATATAATTTATTTTTTTCTTCTTTCCTTCCTTCCTCCCTCCCTCCCTTGATTGATTGATTTCTCTCTTTAATGGAGAGTCTTGCTATGTAGCCCAGGCTGGCCTCAAACTTTATACTATTCCTCTTGCTCAGGCCTCCTGAGTACTGAGATCACAGGTAGCGTCCACGGTGTCTAGCTTTCTCTTTCTTGGGTAAGAATCTGATCCACATTCTACTGCCTTCTAAGGTTTCTCGTGAGATGCTCACACTCAGGCAATCAGGGCACCCCTCTATGTTTGTCTCCTAAAGCAGGGACTCCTCTCCTTATGTTTCATCTTTAAAAGAACTTGATTATAAGGTATCTTTGAAGAGACTTAATTGACCAAAATTAAAGGTGACCTTTGACCTTGTGTACCTGGGTTGTGTGTCCGTCTGGTCGGGAAGTTTTCTGTTATTTCTTTGAATGAGCCTTATACCGCTCTGGTTCTCTGAGGTCTTTCTTGAGCCCTTGAGCCACAAACTCTTTCAAGGCCATTTCAAATTTCTCATGAGTGTCCTTCATTCTTTCTCATCCATTTGTCCTTCCCTTTTCTCCTGTTTACTGTACTCTCGAGCGGCATGTCTTTGAGCTCACAGTTCAATGTCTTCAACTACACTCAAACTTTTATTGACTAAATTTTGCAGCTCATAAACTTCTGTTCCTTTAGTTGCTCCCATTTCTTTGTGAAAAGTTTTAATTCCAGGGTCAAAACATTTCCCTGCGTTTTGCTGAAGCTCACTGAGTTCTCTTGAAACAGCTACTTCAAGTTCTTTGTGGGCGCTTCCAGAGTGAGCAGCCCGGACAGTTTCCGGTTTCTTATTTTGAGTGTGAGGGTGAAGTTTAAGTTTCCCCTAAGGTTCCTTAAGCTCCTAAAGGCTCTGCATTGGGCTGCCCCACAGCATCAAATAAGTAGGATTCGTTCTGGCTTTCCTGGGCTGGCCTCATTTGTGTTTGTATTTTGGGAGTTTCTAGGTCAGCTGTTTGGACTCTCTGAGCCAATGGTCATGCCTGCTGTTTCAACACTGGGTGGTCCCAGATCCTGGATTGCTAGGAGTCTACCACTGGCCTGCTTGCTATCAGTGCTTCAGTATATCAGAGGATAATCCAAGCTACTTGCTGAAAATGCACACCAGAAGAGTATGTATGAGTATGTATGCATTCACAGTTGCTGAGCTTATTGTTCAACACTACAGGATTCTGATGACCTTGGGATGGGTGTAAACCCCAGGCTCCTGGCTACGCCACACTTAGGCTATTGTCCAGCGGTGCTACCAAGCTGTGTCAAACACCCTGAACCAAGACTGATATGACAGAGGTCAGAGGGTGGAGGGCATGCAAAGGACGCCTGCTGTGGAGGTGGACTCGTGGTCTGTTCCTCTACTAGCTGGATTAGGCGTTGAATAGACGGCGTCGCAGGTCTCCACTGAACACTGGAGCTGTTCCAGAGGTCTGGTTAGAACTGATGCAGCTGAAACTCAGTTCTATTCTACTAGCACCCAAACCTCCACCCAATGCCCCGGCCGGCCTAGAGGCATGTGTCAAAGGGCTCCAGTTTCCACTGGGGTTGGCTCGGATCACAATGGGCCTGTGACTGGGCTCCCTGTGTTAGCTTTCACGTCCTTCCTCTTCGGAGGTAGAGTTATATTCTTTGCTGTGCTGTCCACAGGACTGGGAGGAATAGAGTCAGCCTTTTGGCTTAACTCAGTTGTATCGGCTTATCCATACATTGGCGTTGGCCTGGGGAGAGGGCCCGTAGAGCTTTGCTGAGCACTGGGATTCATTGGGGGTGGGCCTGGTACTATGATTCAAATCTCATGCCTGGATTTTTCTTCTCTTTGCACTCTCCAAGTGCAGGTACTATGGTTTCTTGCCCGATTTCCTTAGGTCTTCTTTTGATGTGGGAACAGCTACTACCCTTGTCTTTGGAAGATGATCCCTGGAGGACCGTACTAACCTCTCATCTTTCTCAGTTACTATTTTTTTTGTTTCACAAGTTCACCGCCAAACTAACTAGACACCGACAGAATCACCCTGCTAGACACTGACTGAATGGGGATCTGCATTCCAGCTACTTAATTTCAAAACTAATACCTTGCCTTCTCCAAGTGAAAGGCGTTTCTCTCCGTTCTAGGAGAGTGAAGGCCTGGATGATTACATCTCCAGCCTTCTTGAGTAAATCTCTTCTCTTTGTTATACTAAAAGTAGCTCCACAGACCTCAGCCCTCACACACATAAGGTCTTGCAGAGGAACCAGAGATCAGGCTATGTGTATGATATGAAGCATACACAAAAGAGGACTCCTTTTCTCGAATTTTGACTCAGGAGAGAAAAAATCTGCTTGCCTTGTCTCACAGTTCATCTTAGATCTCTCTGCTTACTATGCTCTGCTCCACTCGACCCTTCCTTCAGTGGGTCTTAGGAAGCTGGCCCAGGGGAAGGGGTTCTTACAGGGAGAACTGGCAGCAGGTGGCCTTTATGCTCAGATCTGGTTTTCTTTCCCTGGGTTCAGGTTTTTTTTTTTTTTTTTTTTTTTTTTTGTGTGTGTGTGTGTGTGTGTGTCTAGGCTTCAAACCTCCACGAGGCCAAGATGAAAGACTACTTCATCTTCTCCTGTGTGTGAAGAGGAACAAAAGATGAATCTCCTTGGCTGCCTCATATCATTGAGCCATGGGAGCCCTGCAGGAGAACAGGGCATGGATTATAGATAAAGCTTAAATCCATTTTTTGCAAGAATTAGGCAGCTTACAAATGAAAGCAATATCTGTGTTTGGACAATGACTATCTTGGGGCCCTTATGGCTTTAATGAAATTCTATAGATCAAAAATCTTTAAAATCCTCTGAGGCAAAAATGTACAAGCTGACCTCTGCTCTGCTGGATCCCAGGAACCACGGTGGACAGTGCAGGGAGAGGAGAGGGAGGAGCAGCAGCTGGGCATGGATGGGCAGGCCGATCTCACAAGACGTGCGGCCATCTCTTGGGGAATCCATTAGTCTCAGGTGTGGGGACACATGTCATATGTTTGCCTCTACTTCTCTTGGGTGTGTGTGAGGAAGGAAGTGGGCCAGGTATCCGAAACAGTGGTTCTTGAGGGGTAGCACGGATTCCTGGGGTTCAGAGACCCTTTCAGAGAGTCCACAAAGTCAAAACTATTACTCTCTTGTCATTTTCCTTTTTACTTTATTGTCTCATGAGTACATAATGGTGCTGTGTGAAGATGACATGATAGCAGAACAAGGGGAGAGAATTTAGCCAGACATGAATGCGAGACAGAAAACCAAAACAAAGAGAAGCTTCTTACTGAATTTTAAAATGCAGTTATTTTTCAAGGTTGTCTAATTTACGGTGGCACTTTATCATGGTGGTGATATGTACTGGGTTTAGTTTTGTACATGAATTTTTCTTTTTAAGTTTTAGAGTTTTTAACCATTCTTTCTTTCTCTCTTGCTTGCTTTGTTGAGAATCAAACCTATTGCCTTGTGTGTGCTAGGCCACTGGTGTCCTAGCGAGCTATGCTGCCAGAGTTTTCATGTCTACTTTCATAAATATAAATACAGAGAACACTCATCCACAAAGCCTCTCTAGGGGACTATTGAAATTATGGCGCATGCCTTTGGAATTTCTGGGCTACATTATGTATCCATACTTGACTGTTACACAATAAATAAATGGCTCAGATTGTTAGACTATTTAAAATTTCAAATTTAGTCTAAGAGGGTATATTTTAATTAAATGTACTTATCTTGTAAGTGAAAAAAAAAAGAACTCATGAGTTGGGGGAAATAACTGCTTATGTGCTCATAGTTTAGAAACGCTGTACTTCTGAGTCTGGGATTTGCTGCATATCTTCTCAGAGCCTCCAGTGTGAATTCTAAGGCATTGTGAATCCCTGTAGGAAATACACTCAACGGCACTTTCCAGACTTATTTAGCCATAAACCTTCTATTGGGGATACCATACCGACCCAACGGTGTAAGGAACACACTTCGGGAAAATGCTGACTATGGCAGAAGAATCAGTCGGTCTCCTGAATATCCAGAAGCTCCCTTGCTTTGTTAAGTGTTTTAGTAACTTTTCTATTACTGTGCCAAAACACCATGACCAAGGCAACTTACAGAAAAAAAAAAAAGGCATTTAATTTGGGGCTCAGGGTTCCAGAGGGTTAGAATGTCCATGACCAATGTGGTGGCAGAGAATATGGCATCGGGCAGGCATGGTGCTGGATCAGTAGCTGAGATCTTACATATGCTCCAAAACCAAGAGGCAGAGAGAGAGAGAAAGAGAGAGAGAGAAAGAGAGAGAGGCAGAGAGCACCCACTAACTGGAAATTTCTAAGCCCACCTCCAGTGACACAGCTTCTCCAACAGGACCACACCTCCTAATCCTTTCCAAACGGTTCCACCAACTGGGGACAGAGCATTCAGATACACGAAGTTATGAGGGGCTGTTCTCGTTTAAAGCATCACAGCACCGGGCCAAACAAGGCCTGGTTGTACCTTGCACTTTGGGGCTGCACAGGTGTGAGTTCAGTGGGGAGTGATGTCCACTGGGAAGTATCCACCTCAACCTGATGGTGAATTGTGAGTCAGGTCAGTAGAGGTCAGGGTTCAGGGTGGGAGGTGAGGGGTGGGTACAGTGAAGGGGATGAAAACTCGGTTCCAAAGCTCTGAAAGGAGACTCTGAAAGGAGATGCAGACACAAATGCTTTCAAGATTTGGTCAGAAGCATGGGATCCTGGAGTAGAACTGTTGGTAGGCCATCGTGCTGTGAGGGCTTAGGGAGTGTGCTGGCTAGTTTTATGTCACTTTGACACAAGCTGGAGTTATCGGAGGGACGGGAACCTCTGCTGAGAAAATGTCTCCGTAAGATCAGGCTGTGGAGCATTTTCTTAATTAGTGATTGATGGGGAAGGGCCCAGCCCGATGTGGGTGAGGCCATCCCTGGGCTGGTGCTTCTAGGTTCTATAAGTAAACAGACCGAGCAAGCCATGAGGTGCAGGCCGCGAGCAGTAGGCAAGGAGGTGCAAGCCGGGAGGAGCAAGCCAGTTTAAGAGCACTCCTCCACGGCTTCTGCATCAGCTCCTGCCTTCAGGTTCCTGTCCCGTCTGAGTTTCTGCCTTAGCTTTTCTTAGTGGGCTGTTCTGTGGTAATCAAGGAAGATCAGAGGATAATGCTGAGGCCTGGCTTAGGAAGTTTCAGAGGGAGGCAAGGACTCTTTCGGGGCCATTTGATATTTTGAGCTAAGACGACGTGATTCTGGTCACCTGGGGCTGAAGACTCAGCTGTAATTAGCCAGATACCAGAACCACTGGAGTAAAGCTGGTGCTTCTCTGGGACAGTGGGTACTGGTCAGCTGGAGCTGAGAAATTAGCAGTGATTAAGAAGAAACCAGCACCACCGAGGTGAGATCTGGGAGGTGTTTCTTCAGGGTCAGCACGCAGAAGCCGTGTGCCAAGGGCTGCCAAGCTTGTACCTCACGCTGGCGCCTGAACTTAAGAATCGCCCAGGTTGAAAGGCTTTGAAGGCATGGAGGCTGTGGGAAGCAGATGGAGCTTGGCACTGTGTGGCGGGACTGGAGTCCCTGAAGAGCGCCCAGGAGAAGCTCTTGGTGAAGTAGCCAAGTTGCAGCAGAAGACCCCGGCACTTTGGAGATGCCTGTACTAAGGGATGCCCACCAGCGATGCCCGCAGCAGTGGGGGAGAGCCAGCCTGAGCCTAGCAGACAGTCTGTGTGGGCTGCAGAGGGTAGGGCTGAAGAACTGACCTTTGGAGGAGACAACAGATGTGAGTGAAACTGATTATTTACACGGTTGCTATTTAGTTTACCTTGATTTAATTGTGACTGTGCCCCAGTTTTCCCCTCCTGGACTAAGAAAATATTTAATTTATTTTGATTTTACAGGAGCCCACAGTTGAAAGACTTTGAGCTTTCAAAGAGATCCTTGTTTTTAGAGAGATTTTGCAGATTTTAAGAGAGATTTTGAACTTTTAATAAGAATTCGAATTTTTAAAGTGTATGGGGCTTTTAAAATGTTTTATACTGTGATCTTTATATTAAGGTGTGGTCTGTGGGGTGAACAAGAAAGGAAAGGCTATCGTTTAACAGTGATATGTTTGTACATCTAGTTGACAAGGGGTCATCTGTGTTGGATAGCTTTACGTCAACACAACACAAGCGGTAACCATTTGTGAGGCGGGAACCTCAATTAAGAAAATGCCTCCACAAGATCAGCAAACCTGTAGAGCGTTTTCCTAATTAGTGATTGATGTGAGAGGGCCCAGCCCACTGTGGGTGGGGACACCCTTGGGCTGGTGGCCCTGGGTTCTGTTTACAAAGTGGTCTGAGTTGGCCATGAGGAACAAGCCAATAAACGGCACCCCTCCGCAGCCTCTGCATCAGCTCCTGCTTTTGGGTTCCTGCCTACTTTGAGTTCCCATCTTAGCTTTCCTAAGTGGACTGTGATTCAGGACGTGTAAGCCAAACCCTTTTCTCCCCAGGTTGCTTTTGGTCATGGAGTTTCATCACAGCACTAATAACCCTACCAAAGACTGGGAGGCCAGCTCAGATCCACACTGTGGGTCCATCTAGGGTTGGGACGATAGGAATGTGAAATCTACTTTCAATCTCAGGCTCAATCATTCTTTCCAGAAAGAAGTCTCTAGAAGCTTTGGCCCTGCGTCCCTTGTGTCTAGAATATTTTAGGAGACAAAATTGAAGTGAGTCTCAGTTGGGTTTCTGAGGTCTGTGCCTCTCTTGTGGCTGTACACAGCCACAGGCTTTAATCCTTCAGTTCTTTGACTCAGGTTAGCAAGGTGGGGATTTTCGAAGTATGTGCTAGCCTCCGAGGTGCTGGAGACAAACCTTCCTCCTTATTTCCCACTCCCAGGGAAGATACCTGCTTTCCCTTTTGAGATTCATTTTGGTCTGTGTGCACTCAAGAGGCAGGCCACTGGTTTGAGTATTCTGGGATTTCTGAAACCTCAGGTACATCCCTATTCTCTTCAAGATGGGGGAGAATGCAGAAGGGCCATATGTTGCAAGGTGTGTTGGCTTTCTCTGTTGTGAGGTGGGTTGAGAATAATAGTATAAATCAGAGTAAAGATCAGGCTTCCACGGATGCCAGCATGAGCTGAACTCACGAAGCCAAGATAGCAGGCCTCCCCGACAAGCAGGATAGCTTGAAGATCCAACCTCGGGCGGTGGGTGTCAAGTGCCCTGGACTTCACCTGGCTAGCTGAGCCCCTGAACTTTCCTCACCTTATCAGCTGGCCTCTTCTGACACTGGACTGCGATAGGTCCGCACAGTTTTATGCTGTGTGATTGGTCCCTGGCTGCCGATTCTATTTTGGGAGGTGTGGCAAAGCTTGAGGAAGTAATCCCTGAGAGTATGGTTTTTGACTCTTAAAACCCGGTCCATGATCCATGGTTCCTAGTCCTACCTTCACCCGCTGCTTCCTGGTGGCCCTGAGGCGAAAGGCTTCTGCCACGTTTGTTTCATTCTCATGGTGATTTTCCGAAAGTATATGGGACCAAGGGCCATGGACTGGAGCATGCGAGATTATGAGATAAGAGACCCTCCCCCCTCCTGATGTTGATGAAGACATTTGTTTACAGCTTCTGGAGGCCGAGTAGGCCGTGGAACTGGACAAGGCAGAGAAGTGTCTTTCTTTTAGAAATTTTATGTTATAGATCTGCCTCAATCAGAGCCTGGTCTGTGACTAGGTCATTTGATTATTTTTTTTTTTTTAAAGAACCTTAACTGTTGGCATGACTCAATATGGTTCTTTCCTAGTTACCTTTGCTGAGGCAATGCTGGACCTTGCTTGTGTTCTTGAAGCCTCACTAAGTTGGGAGGCTGGAGGGATTCCTGTCTGCTAGAGGGATGGTTTATGTTGGCCTTAATTTAGAAAACACAGGGCCAAAGAAGGTGACACCCTTCTCCTTCCCAGGGAAAGGCTAACAAGGTGGAAATCCAGGCTTCACTCCTCGGTTGGTGTGACCTCAAGTCACCTACGTTGCATTTCTGAGGACAACTTTCTCTTCTCTTGAAACCATGTGTGGATTTTTGTGAATGGATGGATGTGTTTAGAGCCTATGGCGAAGTCCTTGACACCGGACAGCCTGGGAAATGTTCAGCAGTGGACGTCGTTGAACATCTGACGTTGCTCTCATCCTCATCCTCACCCTTAAGTGGCAGCAGGAGCTCATCCTGCCCCTTTCTCTTTACCCTCTTCTTGAACGCAGTCCCATGGGTTTCTCCTTAACGCAGCCCTCACCTGCCCCCAGGTTCCCTAGTACCCTTGCTTAAACTAAAACCAAAGTGGAGCTCAGGTTCCCCATTCCTCTCTGAGGCTGCCTTTGACGGCTCACCCCAGGCTTGGCAGTTGGCCAGGGTCTGCATCGTCTCAGGGCAAAGGTACACTCACCAGCTTTCCCAGCTCCCCACAATGTCTGGATTCTAGACTCTAGATTCTGTAGGAGGATGTGCCAGAAATGGAATTAAAGTGACTTTCACCTGGGTGGCTGAGGACACAGGAGTACACGGCCACAAGCTTTAGAGAGCTGCTCATGAAATTAGGCCATACATGATTCACCATTATTATTATTACTTATTTATTTTTTTAGATAAGATCTATGTAGCCCTGGCTGTCCTGGAGCTCCATATATAGGCCAGGCTGGCCTCAAACTCATAGAAATCCACTGGCCTCTGCCTCCCAAGTGCTGGGATTGAAGCCATGTGCCACCGTGCCTGGCTCCATCATTATTTTTATATGCTTTTAGCTGTAGAACATTTGCAAAGATGATCTTTTGTGGGAACATAATGCAGAGCTATCTGTATGATGCAATGAATGAGGGCCAGGACTTTAACACTTGTGAGATTTTCCACGGTCAGAGGCTGTATGCCACCAGGCGAGTTGGGTTCCACGTATGGATCTCCAATGGCCACTTGTTTTCCACTGTTAACCTTTAAGCTCTGAATTGCTTGGGTTTCATACTTAAAATTGGAATTTTAAAAATCCAGCTTGGTTCTCTTTCATGTTTAGAAGAGAAGGGTACTAATAGGTTTTCTCTGCCAATGAAATAAACCAATTCAAGCTGAATTAAAGTGAAAAAAAAGTTCTTGGGCGGGTTCACCGGTCCCAAGAAATGGGGTCAGGGAAATTGACATGCAGACAGGGAGACAAAGTGGAACAGGCAGAGTAAGAGAGGACATGCATACAGGGAGATAGAAATGCAGAGAGAGAGAGTGCAAAATGTCTGGACTCTATAGGGAACAGCCTTTGGGGTAAGGAAAGCCTGGTCCCTGGGCTGGAAAGTTCAGGGCACAGGGTGGCCACGCCAGCCACACCCTGTAACAGGTAGGGACTGAGGGATGCTGGGAGAACCTGGAGGCCAGGTCAGCTTTGATATGTTAAACAGGCACGTCAGCCACTCTCCTCAGGTTTGAAATCCAACAGTTACACTCTATTCAACCATAGATTTAACATAGCACAGGCTGTACCTTCCATTCACAGGAAGAGAACAATGGCAATACAGAAACTACCTTATGCCATCATTGGTCATCTTCAGAGGAGACCAAGGATACTTTTTCCCATCCATCCCTTTATTTCCCTCACTAACAGAACACCTACACGAGTAGACCTGGCAAAGGGTCCAGGTCAAAAGCCTTCCAGTTTCCCTTGTAGGTAGAGCGTCCAATGAGATACACATGGGTGCAGATTCCGGGGAAGTTAATTTACAGAGGCTGACTCTCCTGGCAAACTTTAATTTCTCTCCCGCTCTCTCTTTTATTCTATTTGATGCAGAACGAGTCTGTGTCAGTTGGGATTCCAGAACTGGCAGGAAAGTCATGAGGGTGAATGTAGACCCAGACGGCAAGACAGAGCTTTGGTCTATGAAGACATTGATGGAACTACCACATTAACCATAGAATGCCTTGCTTTGGTCACTTCTGAATGTGGTGGAGAAGAGATACAAATGAAATACTTTACAACAATTGCTGGGACTTTGTTCTTATGAGCCACACATAAGAACATGCTCCTCAGTTATGTTAGCTTTCCACCACCATGGCATTCCTGTGATAAATCAATTGAAAGGAAGAAAAGGGGTTTGGAGTGATGGCTCCAGAAGACCTGAGTTTGGATCTCAGTACCCATGTCTGGAGGTCCAAAACTGCCTGTAACTTTACTTCCAGGGGATCTGATGCCCTCTTCTGGCCTCTGAGAGTACTGGCATACATGTGGCATATACTCACAGAGAGAGACACACACTCACTTTAAAATAAAATAAATATTTCTTTCTTAGAAAAGGAAGATTTATTTTGATTTATAGTTCAAAGTTCTTTGCTCATGGGGCAGTTAGTGCTTTATGTCATAGTGAACAGGAAGCAGAGAGAAGGGGAGCCTGGTCACTCAGTAGCCCCTTCAAGGGCACTCTCCCAGCAACCTAACTTCTTTTTTACTAGGTCCTCGTAAAGGTTCTACCATTCTCAGTTGGACCACAGGCTGGTGAGCAGGCTTTCCCTTAGAGGACTTTGGGAAGTATTTAAGGGTTTAAACAACAGTCTATCTCTGACCACCAAAACTGCATACTGTCTTACAACGTAACATTTATTTTTTAAAAGATTTATTTATTTTATGTAGATAAGTGCTCTATCTGCATGTACACCTGCATGCCAAAAGGGGGCATCAGATCCCAGTATAGATGGTTGGGAGCCACCATGTGGTTGCTGGGAATTGAACTCAGGACCTCTTGAAGAGCAGGCAGTGCTCTTAACTGCTGAGTTGTCTCTCCAATCTCTGAGAGGCCCCAGAGTGTTAACTCTTTCAGCCTTGTAGAAAAGCCCACGTCTGAATTCTCTCCTGAAACTCAAGGCAAATGAGCTGTGGGTGCCTATAAAAAAAAAATGCTAGTAACATACTCAAATATACAAAGGCACAGGGTAGATCTTCATTTCCAAGTTGAAGGAATAGAAAGATAGATTAGACCAATGCTCAAGACCAAAACGGGTCAAACAGTAAATCCTGTAACATTGTGTCTAGCATCTGGAGTCACACAGTTGCATGGTGTGAGTAGTTTTTACAGCTCCCTCCTCGTGGCCCTCCTGGCTGCAGCCTTTACGGCCTGCTTCTTGGGCTCCTTTTCTTGGCTGGGGTCTCCCCTGGCCAGATGATCCCCTTCCTGACATCTCTACCTTCCAGAGTTCTCCAGTGCAGCTTTGCTCTCACTCCAGTTCAGACACTTCACTCTTGGGGGGGGGGGTTGCAGCACCTCTGAACCTGGGCTACGTGGCTTAGCCTGGGAGCCCTTCCTTTGAAATATGGTAAGCCTCTGGTCCTCCCGCAGCTCTTGTAGTCTGAAAGCTTGTGAGACCATCATCATTTGCATGCCATTTAAGTCTGCTGCTGGCTCCGGTGTAACGTGATGACTGCACACAGGGGAAATAAATCCCTAGGAAACATATCCAGGTAGCTCCGTGCAGCACAACGCTGCAGGGGCCTCTCTCCAAAATGATTCCTGAGACACCCGTAGGCATCTGACCAGGTCTCTAAATGCAAAGCGTTTTACATCTCTTTCCCTTTTTATGCCATGTTTTCCCCCCTTGCCTCCTTTCAACCCCTCCCAGGTTGTTCACCCCCCGAATTCAAGGTCTTTTTTTAAAAATTATTATTGATTATTGTTAATCATGTGAGCTAGTAAGTATATAAATCGCTTGCTGAGTCTGTTTAGCACTTCTTGTGTGTATATGCTTCTAGGGCTGACTGCTTGGTTGGTATTGGATGAGCTCAGTCTTATCCCCTGAGGAAGATTCCTCCTCCTCTTTAATGAAGAGCCCGTGGCTGTTCATCCAGATGGGTGGGGGGGAGCCCTGAGGGATTTCCTGGGATCTGCAATGGCTGGTTCCCTTTCTATTATTTAGGCCCCTCAGGATTCAATGCTTTCCTTTAGACCTCAGAAAACCTGGGCTCACCTGATCATTATCTTTCTCAATCCTGGAAAGGGATGGCAGCTCACAGGGATTGGGCTGGGACAGCCCCTGCCGCTGAAGAATCCTAAGAGGAGACCCTAAGGGCTGCCTCCTCCCTGAATTCATTTTATTAGATTAGCACCAAGTGGCTGTGGCAGCCTGTCTGGTGCCGGGAGCCAAAAACATTACATCTTGTTGCCTGCAAACAAAGGCACATTTCAGGGGTGCTGCCTTCTGGGGAGTAAATAGTTAACAGGAGATTTGCGAGAGAATTGGCAGTTTCCCCCATGGTTTCAGAATTACACCTTTGACCCTGCATAAGTTGCGATTTGTTTTATCTCCTGAGCCAATGCCTTGGTCGGCTATGCAATGAGCTCTCCATCCATGAATAGAGAGCAAAATAGTGCATCATATCATTAAGTCTTTATCAAAATTCCCCTAAATGTTGGATGGGAGTTTAATAATGAAAAAGCTAGTTATGGCTTATGCAAATGATTATGACGGTTCAGAATGTTTTTCAGTGATTTCAAGTTAGAATTAGGCACAAGCAGCCACTTAGGGGACAAGCCAGCTGCTTCGAGAGAAGCTGCTGACATAAAAACACGGGAAGGCACTAAAACAGACACAATTCAAGTCATAATTTGCTTGCTAAAAATTTCATTTTTGTGTCTGCAGCCTTTGAGAAGGGTCTCGAATGAGGGCATTCGAAGTGCCAGCCAATCAGATCAAGCTATCATGGGAATGAGCAGCTCGCTGCTGTCACAGGGTAAATCAAGATGGAGGTAGAAACCAAGAGCTAGAGGGCGATAAAGCAGAGCCGACTCAGCCGATCTCTGTTCTCCAGGCTCTGAGGCCCAGTTCAGCCCTGGGCATGGATGAGCCAAGGGCAGCTACATTGCTTCTGTCAAAGAATGCCCAAGCTCCTACCTCCCACATCCTCTTAATTCCATTTCTGGTTGCACACCCATTAACAGTTTTCTCCCCAGCAAGGGTTTTCCTTGACCAGAAGCAAAGCTCTCCCTTGGTTGCCAAGCGTGCACTGCGAGCCCATGTCTTCACTGACCTGTTACTTTTTGCTGGCACCTCGCTGGAACTGTGCTGAAAGGGCTCCACGCTCCCACACTCCTGCCCTGTATTGGGGGAGCTCTGAGCTGGACCGGTGTTTATTTACACATCTCTTTGGATCATTAGGCAAAAGGGCGCCACACCTCTCCCTTGGCAATGTATTTTAAAACAAGTCTGAGCCTTACTTCTTGAATTACTTTCTTGTCAACACACACAAATCTGTGCAACTGAAAGCTGTCCGCATGGCGCTTTACACATACGCTTTCCAGAAATCTTTTTAAAAGTACCTTAGAAAGCAGCTGTTTTTAAAAAATAGGCTACTGTACGTAACTGCAAAGGGATTTTGTTTTTTTTCTAAAATCTTTTGTGTGAGAAGTTGTGGCTATTCTTGTAAAGGTTTGAAGTAAATTGCATTTTTTTTCTTAACTCAGAAGAGACAAATAATTATACCTCTAATGCCAGGTCATTAAACTATGTCTCAGGCTATGTTGTTTCTTTCCTGACTAAGGTTAGTGTGTTGGGGAGCTTCATTAGCATATATTAATCACACATGATAATAGCTTTCTTATATTTTCGTACGTGTACACACTTTTGCTCACACGCACCCTTCATTACGCTCTCTTGTCCTTCCCCGTTCCCTTTTCCCAACTCTCTTCCTTTTTCCTTTTAAGTTCTTTTGGGGTGGCTGTTGACAGAACTGGACATGGAGAAATGTACATCTGATGTCTGCGTTCTGAAGTCTTGTTGCACGGATGCGCCTGGGTGGTTCCCTTCCCAATCAAGGCCGAGAAATCCCATCATCGCACATAGCTCTCAGCCACACCCACCTCTGTGGGGGCCATGGGTCTCTGTCCTGCCACCTAAAGGGAGGGCTTCCTGTTCTTGCATGAGAACCATTCAGCATGAACGCTCTGCCAACCTCTTCCTTCGTTTGAACAACATGTTTTTGGTATTGGTTTGGGCCATATTTGTGGCTCACTGTTTATTGTTGACTATTTTGTGACACGAATATATATTGCAGTTTCCTCCGTTTTTGGATTAAAGTTTTTCTTTCTCTGTTCTTCTCGTGGAGACCTGTGCTGCCTCCAGTTCTGGGCTGTTAGGAATCCTGTTACTATAAACAGTGCTACTCAAAATAAATTGAATAAATGAACAGGAATGGCCAAGTTTTCAAATGTCTTTTTTGTTGTTGTTATCCAGTTTGATCAGGGAGAAACAAAGCCACAATCTGAAGGGTTGACAAGAATGTTGGATATAAGCATATTACTGAGGCCTCAAGATGCTAGGACCACATGGTAACAGATTTTGTTTTAAAGATTTATTTATTTATTATTTATACATTATTCTGCCTCTACACCAGAAGAAGGCACTAGATCTCAGTATAGATGGTTGTGAGCCACCATGTGGTTGCTGGGAACTGAACTCAGGACCTTGGGAAGAACAGCCAGTGTTCTTAACCTCTGAGCCATCTCTCCAGCCCCCAGATTTTGTTTTAGTGGGTCTTTGCTGACAGACATGGCTCACACAGTGAGTTCCCAGTCTTATAGGAACTTACAGTTCACAGTGGGGTGATCGGGACCCAAATTTCTCAGTGAGGCTCATGTGACATCATGGTAGGCAAGATAGATGTGAATACAGTTTTACTTTTAATGCATGTTCATTTAAGATATTTAGATGTTCTTGTATGTGTGATCTGTGTGTACGTGTGTGCTCACATGTGCCATGGCATACACGTGGCAGTCAGAGGCCTCTTCCTCTACCTGTGTGTGGTACTGAAATCAGGGTGTCAGCTTCTGTGGCAGGCGCTTTACGTGCTGAACCACCTTGCATGCCTTAAATGCTCAGTTACGTGTAATTCATGAACCATTCGTTTGGTAAATTTAAGGTGGTGATGAACAGTGTCTAACAGATGATACATTAGTTGGAATTCAGTGCCTGGGTTTCCCACCAGCATTTAGTGTGGACCACGAGGCTAACCCTGCCTTGGTCACTTACTTACTGGTAAACTGACCTTTAGCGATTTAGTCTCCTGTTTGCTTTCAGGTTTATAAAATGGAATATCATACACTTGCTGTGAGGGGGAACGGATCACATATGTGCAACCATCAGTGCTTAGGGAGCACTCAGAAACTTGGTATTTCTTTGCAAGAATCGGCAACCAAGTGGACAAACACTGGCCAAGAGTTAAATGACATGTAGAGCTAAAACTGTGCGGTTACGATTTCCAAAATGTAGAAGCTCAGGGCCTTCTAAGGATGTAACGGCAAACAAATGGGCAGAGGCAAAAACCTGCTCCGGGGACCTAGAGAGATGGCCCAACAGTTAAATGCTCTTGTTGCTCTTGCAAAGGACCTGGGCCCTGTTCCCGGCAGCCATGCTGTGGCTCCCGTTCCAAGGGGTCTAATCCATTCTCTTCACCTCCATGGGTATTAGGCACACATGTGGCACACATCAACACCTGCAGACTAAACATACGGACACATGCACGCACCCACCCACGAATGCTCGCACACATGAGCCACAGTAGAAGTAAAAGTCTCACGGCTCCCAAGTTTAAGATAGCTTTCTGTGACAGTGCTCTAGAGACTCTCCCCTTAGAAGCAAATTGCATATCCTGATATCAAAGTCTGAATGCTTTTGACTGCAGGGCTGGATGGGATCCAGGAAATAGAGTCTGTGCATGTCTGCACGGCACACTCACCCAGGGAGCTTGACCGCAGGAAGGACTGAGGCCTGGTCCGTAGCATGTGTTGTTGGAGGTGGTTGGCTGGACACTCATTCTCTGTGGAAGCTGCTCTGGTGCCTCTAAAGTGGGGGAACTAGGGTGCGTAAACCTTGGTCTAACTTTCTGACCTCAGCCCCTCTGGCTCTGAGGAACTGCACACCTCTTGCTGTGGGCTGATTACTGGATGCTGTTTGTTAATATCAGGATCACAATGACTCAGCAGTGTCAGCAGATCGTGTTTATTGTCATGGCTGGAGGAGGTGAGCCTATCTTTAGGATCAATGATGTAGGTTCCTGCCTGGAATTCCTTTTCTCCAGTCACAAGTTAGGAGGTTTAAAGGGCCTCAGATCTTCTGCCCAGTTCTGGCCACCGGCCCCTTTCTGGTAACATCAGGAGGTCTCCTGGGAGGCCTGGACCAGCATTAGTTGCTATAAGGGTTGTGAAAATAGTCTGTTGACTCTGGAGGCTTCAGTTTTTCTGTGTCTCTTAGGGAACAGCCTTCGCTTAACCAGATACCAGGGAACCAGGTTCAGGAGCTTGAGATCAGATAGCGTGATGTCCAAAAGTTCTGTGTCAGTTCCTCAGGAAGGTCCAGTGACTTCTGCTGTACAGAAGGGGTGTTTCCTCTGTCCAGGAAGGGCACAGGGCCCCTGTCAAACTGCCTCAGGCTATCCTTCGGAAAGCCTAAAGCTCAGAAAGGCTCACCCTTTGCAGGCTTCGGCCATCTTCCTGCCTACACTTGGACCTGTTTTACTTTGAATCCCAATCCTGGGCTGTTTTCCACTCAGGAAAGCAGTGTTTCTTGGATCTCTTTCTGCAGTCACAATGCTGCAGGGTGGCACTGGAACATACCTACCATGTCTGTGGGGATCCCCCAGGGCTGCCTGCTCTCCGGAAAGCACTCAGCACAGTAATTATTTAGAATCAGTTTTAGTTTATAGCACTGATGCCAAGCACACAAATGGCCAACTGTTCGTATGTAATTACTGAGTTAAAAAAAAAAAAAAAGATGCCATAGGTGGTTTTTGCCAATGTAGTATGGCCAGGATGCCAGACGTAATTTCCCTTAAGTGAGAAGAGATGGTAAATATATCTAGAAGGCTGAAACAAAGAAAAACCCGCCCAAACTGTACAGTGTATCAAATTAAAACAAACAAACAAATGACCCAAGAAATACACATCCTAAGGTAAGTGAGGGGCCTCCGCACCTTCCTCGTCCTGTGTGGCCCGTCTCACAAAGGACTTACTAGGTCTGTTTAACATAGCACACCCAGGGGAAAAACAAACAGAACACATTCTCAAGGATGAAATTTCCACATTTATTATTCTTCCATGTGCATAGAAAATGGCAGTGAAGTGTCCTGTGAAAGAGGCGGGATGAGCATGGTGCTGCTGGCACACTGGGCTTTGTGCTTCCCGAGGTCACTACCCACAGAACACGGAGGCTGTCAGAGCGTGCTGTCAGCTGTTCATAGTTCCTCGAGCTTCCCATTTGCGTTTTCAGCTGTCACTTCTTCAAATCTCTTTTCAAATGACACACTGCATTACAAATGATGGCACTTAACCAATGTGGCATTTCCATATTTACACCAACAGGAGAAATTTTTACAAGACATAATAGCATACAATCTTGACATTTAGTAATAGCAATAAAACATGAAGGGCATCCATTTTATTATTTTTTTTCTGTACAAACTATCTGAACATAACTTTATTCACATTAAAAAAATCATCTGTAATTTGATTTGACTTACACATACCCCATCTCATTTCACCCATTTCTCAAGCCTCTCATCACATCACCCACACCTTCACCACTAGAATCTACAAGGAGTTAGACCTATCACCTACACGGAACTTAGAAAGTCCTCCCCTAAGGGTTTCCTCACTTCCCTGAAAATTCCTCAAAAAAGAAAAAAAAAAAAAAAAAAAAAAAAAAAGAAAAAAAAAAAAAAGAAATACTCTTCACTCATTCCTTCCATTTCACTTTCACATTTCATCATCAAATCAGCACGGCGGACTTTTCACCTCAATCCAAGCAAAGTTAGGAGTCCCTCAGCAGGCGTCTTGACGCTACACCCAGGAGTCGGGGGACCCTGGGTACTGTTCAGCTCTATAAGAAGGTCGTTTAGTGGAGTAAAAGTCTACGTAATTTGTGGTCGATTTCAGTCCATACTGTGTCGAGTAATCAGCAGAAGCTGGAAAGTGAACTCGGTCATCAAAGTAAGGGTCTTCATAGCTGCGAGGAGACTGCAAGTACAACCTGTACGCATCCAACGTCTTCCTGCCGGGGTCATCCTGATAGTACAGCTGTTGGTGCTGTTGGCAAAATGCGAAGACAAATAAGGGAGAGCATTTCACACGTGAGCGCACACGCACGAGTTTAAAGAACACTCCTGTGGGCTTCCCGCTTCACATTTTAAAGAGCTTTTCTGGCTAAAGGGGACAGAGCTCTTTCAGGTCCACGTCATGTTTATAGGCAAGCTGGCTTTGTTTGCTCAAGTCCTGTCCGAGAAGCCCTGTCCAAGGCCTCGGGAGAGTTTAGGTCCTCAGTGGGAGGTGGCCTGGGGTGTGGAGGAGGCAGCTTTTGCACAGGGGAGTTAAGCATATCGTGAATGTTTGTGAGGGCTGGGGATTTGGGTTCGGATATTCGGATAACTGTGATTATAGGATTGTATTTTAAAACATTTACTTCCTGAATGAAGGTTTGAATCCACCACTCAGTTTTCAAAGACATAACGTGATCTGATGGACTCTGCTGTGCAGTGCAGTCTGACAGGGTGAGCCATCTCCTGGCAGATGATGACCAACTTAGCAGAGACACATGAGCAAATGGTTCTAGGGGAGGGACTTCTGTAATCAAGCGAGCAGCCGTACAGGGAGCCCGGACCCAGGGCCTTCTGTGCTGTCTTAACTACAACGCCCTCCAATCGTCACAGCTCTTAGGATTGTCTTCATCGTGCCCGAAGGCCCCTACTCAGTAAGATGTAAACATTTACCATATAGGTATGAGCATCTGGCTTTAACTCATTCTAACATCACTGGTATTCCAGAGCTAAAATCTATGAGTCTATGTAGCTAACTCTACCTCCTCTTTTAACGGCAGTTAAACTTTTCTTGACCTTAAAAAACAAAAGAAAATGAAATAAAGATTATATGGGTGTGTAGGTGCATGTCCGAGATCCTGGCTACTCCTGAGGTTGAACAGGGAGGGTCACTTTAGCTCAAAAGCCTGAGATCAGCAGGAGCAATGGTAGGACCTAGTCACAAAACAAGATCATGAAACCACCTAAAGAACTAGAATGAACTATGAGTGATGTGGGAGGGTTTTTTTGTATCTGAATCAAGAAGACTATGGTATAGAGGGGTCTCAGGACATCCTTATTTGGAAGGACACAGTCCAGGTCTGGCTGGGAAGTCCCAGTGTTTTGTGGTTGAGAGGGGTACGTGTGGCAGTACAGTCCTGGGGGGGGGTAGCTCCAGGCCCTCCTGAAAGCTCAGTCTGGGGATTCCACACACAACCCCCTTACTACGGTGCGTTGCAGACTCAGGGTTTTCAAATCGTGGAGCTTGGATGAGGAGGAAGTCATGACGTACAAAGGAGACAGTGAGAGCAGGGTGGGAGGTGTGGTCACCAACCTTGGCTGGACCGGAGGATGGAGGAGACTTAATAGGTTAACAGAAAGGGGGTGGGGGAGGGGGAGAGAGTGGGAGAGGGAAACTACTGAAGAACAACACCTGCCAGGGGTTTCTCAGTGTTCCCATCAGAGGCATGTGGCTCAAAAGCACTGATGGAAACTATTTATCTAAACCATGGGCATCCTCAAAGGGCCTCGGGCGACACCCTTGGTCCCTGCGCTGAGGCCCAGCTCTCTCAGGTGGCCCCCTTACTGGGTGACTGCTATCCCAGCCTTCTGTACAAATGATGTTGCAGATTCACCTGTAGCCGTCTATTTTGTTCTCTTGCTGGTGAGGAATAGGAACTGATGTAAATTGGTGAAGGTTTGCTGGAGCCTGTAAGAAAATATTTTATTAAATTAAAACTAAAGCTTATTACACTGGCCCACCGGGTTGTGTGGGTCCTGCTTTCTCTAGTGCCAGCGCAGGCAAAAGGGCAGCAGCTCAGGCTCCCTGGGTCTGGGAGCGCTAGCAGCAAAAACAGGCTGTGTGTGTGTGTGTGTGTGCGTGTGTGCGTGTGTGTATGTATATGTATGTGTATGTGTGTATGCATATGCCAGGCAGAAAGAAGCTGTGAATGCAGAGCCCTCCCAGAGAGGGCTCATCTCAAGCTCTGCTCAATCTCCGGGGGTTCTATAGTTGGCTTTGAGGAGTAGTATGGCTCCCTGGGCTGAGTGGAGGGACCTCACTCTTCCAGGGCCCTGAGCCACGGTGTGCCTCAGAGAGACAGGAAAGGCAACATTAGCATGACCCCTGTGCCTCAGAGTGGCTGTGATTCAGGTCCTGGGTTCTGGAAAGGGCAGGCCCAGGCATGTTCAGAGCAGTCTGGGGTCTGCTGTAGTTACGTATATTGTAAGCGGAAAAGAACTTGGTAATTCGGCGAGTGTCTTCAAGAGCAGACTCCTGATGACATCATTAGTCTCGCCCTCCTCCTACTGCTAAAACTAGCAAAGATTTTAATTTTTTTAATGAGGAAAATAAAGCACACTCCAAGAAGATTAAGTTTATTGAAGCAAGCAAAGATAGATGGTGGGTGCTCATGAGGCAGTCTTCACAATGAAGCTGCGGCCCCAAAGCCAACCGCATGTCAGCTACTCTGTGTGTTCCCTTCTGCACAGAGCTTAGTGTTTGAAATGTAGCATCTGCAATTTTCTGAGCTATTAACTGCCATGGTAACAAAAGTCGATTAGTAAATAGTCCTGTGAAATCACAATTTCAAAGACAACCGCACAACTCAGACTCCTCCCCCAGCAGTGGGTAAGTTGCCATCAGCATTCATTTATTTCTTTTTAATAAATAGGTATTTTCCTTCCCCTCTTTTTTTTTTTTTTTTTTTTTTTTTAAAGAAAAAGTGCTTTGAGCCAGTCCAGAGGGCATATGCAACCCCAGCCAGGCCACACGGGCCCTTGGTTCTGATGCAAAGGGACTCTTGTTACAGCAGGAGCAAAGGGCATGGTGCTTAGGGCGCCCAGAAATGGTCACTCTATCTCGCCCTCTTTTTTGTGGTCATCATGCAACTATATTAGCTTGGTTTACTTAAAATAAGAAGAAAGGGCAGCAGTCCCAAAAGCAGTAGAGAAGGATCAGGCATGCGGTTTGCTGCTGGGGCCCGCCTTTACATAAGCACAGGCTCGTTCCCAGCACACTGGCCGGGTGCCCACAATTGTGGTTCCTCCACGGATTGTATTACACACCCAAATGGCGTCTTACCGGGGTACAGGCCTTTATGTGTGGTGTCCCCTTGGCTATTGTAATACTGCATAGGTGGCTGGGTCCTATCGTATTCTGAGCGAGGGTCTCTGATTCCTAACAGTGCTGGTGAGGAAGAAGTGCTGCCAACTGACGGGGGAGGCAAAGGAAGGAAAGGGGGAGAGAGAGAGAAATCAGACTGTCAGCAAATCTGGAAAGCGCTCCAGAAAAAGGCTGGTTATTAGCAACGCCACAGTAAAATCAGCTCTTAGGTGCTTCAGGGCGAAGAGCAGCCAGACCCCGAGGACCAGGACACACCCGACATTCCCACACCAGCAAGGGTGAGTGGCATCTGGGCCCACCTGCTGGCCGCAGCCAGCTGTAGGGGCCCCAGAGGAGAGCGCAGTGTGGCTCAGGGTCTTGATCCGCCCTTGGAAACCAAATGGAGTCACTTAAGAGCTTTGCAAAGTCACTACTGGTCACAGTTTGTCTACTTGTAAACCTTCTGCTATTTATGTAGAGAGGTTTGGTAGCAGGTTTTAAAGCATGTTTTAATTTTCAGTCATTTAAAAAATATCTGCATTTAAAAATATCTAGATGTGTCTAGAAGTGTCCAGTCCAACACTTACGGTTCTCTTTTTGGTGATCTCACGGGAGATCGTGTGTACCCGGTGGCCCAGATGACTTCTGATACTAGCCTGGACCACAAATCTGAGAATGACTAGCCAGCTACTCATGGGGCCCCTTTTGCATTTTTTATCATTTTATTATTTTTGTTAACAGGCATCAGAACTTCTTTCTTCTTCTTCTTAACAGTCTGGTTTGTAAGAAAGTTAGTTACAAATGAGTGGCCATTTCTTTACCCAGCTCCCCTGGAAGCAGTGGTCCTCCTGCCTTGGCTGCAGTGGCTTGTCACAGGCCTGTCCGCAGAGGGCCCTGGCAGGCCAGGGCTTTTCCTGTGCTGTCACTTCAGTGACTCAGGGTTGCCTCTGTTGAGGGAAGTGAGCATGAACGTCCTTGTTGCTGTTGTTTCCAGCCCACTTTAGGGAAAACGGCAGGCCAGAAGAGACCAGCTCCCCTTTGGGCTGGCACTAACAAGGCAGCAGCTGTGCCCTTAAACAGATCCCTCACCAGTGCTGGAAGATGACGGCCAGCCCTTAGATAGCTGGGAGACTGGAGTGGCACCTATCTTTCCTCTAACAAAATCCAGAGGGCTACGGGGGGGGGGGGGGGGGGGGATTAGCAGTTCTGCTTGTATGTTAAGAGGTCCTCGTGGCAAATCTATTGTGTAGTAGCTGTCTGCTAATCTGCATGAAGTGGCTCTGTGCTTGCTTGCAAGCCCCTTGTCTGGCAGTTACCCCTCCCGGCGCTCCTGACATCCCTCTTCCTGAGTCCTTGGCCATGCCTAACAATTATATATATTATAGATCTTTATGGTATGAGGGCTTATCAAGGCTGCCTGAAAACAAGCGAAGTTCTTGTTGAGTGAAACAGCTCATAATCTTAAACCAGGACATACAGAGATCCACCACACACAGTAGGTGCAGGTCATGTTTAAGAGAAGCCAAAACCAAAAAAAGCCCAGACCAAACAATATGACACTCCCAGCACAGCCACAGACACCCGATTACGTGGCAAGAGCTCCTGGGCGTGGGTATTACTCTTTCTGTCCACATGAGCAATAGGACTGTCAGAAACAGAACAGCTGACTACGACAGATAATGTATGTGTCAGGGTATGTGATTGAAAGCCAAACCAGAGTAAGAAGCGCCATTTTTCCTGTTTCGTGCAGGTAAGAGTTAAATTTATAGGACTGTTTTGACTTTGCAGTCATAATGTTTACACGTAAAGATTTAGTGTGACGTTCAAAACTCTTTCCATTAAACTAAACTCTACGAACGGGTGGGTGGCGCAGCTGCTGAGAGGCTCAGCGTCAGGTCCAAGGGGCTTTCCAGAAAGCCACACCGTGAGGTGGGGGTGTATGTCTGTAAAGCAGCCAGGGGACTGGCAGGTGCCACTGCAAAGCTTGAAAGACCCAAGTTCAAGGAGCTTGTTCCTAAGAAGATTCACCAAGAAAACTAAGGAAAAAAAAATCAAACAAAACCCCCATCCAAAGCAACAAGAGCAGGAGCAATACCTCTCCTCAGGAGGAGGCTGAAAACTCGTGCAGAGCTGGCAGAGAGAGGAGATGTTCCCGCTTAGCCAGCGAGTCTTAAATTGCCCTGTGCCTCGCAGGACTCTGTATCAGGTTACTGGTGGGGCTGGTCAGACGCGGATGCCAGGGTCCCTTCCCAACAGTGGTGAAGCAGCATCCAGGGGTGGGGACAGGCCCTGGGCTTTTTCTTTTTTATTTAATTTAATTAATTTATTTATTTTTATGCACTGCAGCTGATGTAAGCTGTATTCTCTTTTCAAGTGGAATAGAGGGGCTGTTTGTGGCTGTGTGTGATTCTCAGGTTGATGGGCAGGGCTGAAGTGACAGGCTTAATCAGCTCACGCTCAGGTTCTTTTCTCTCTCTACGTGAGAACAATGTTCTGTCACACAAATGCCCACTGACCTGACTGAATGATGGGTGACATCTGTTGGTTGGTGGTGGACAAAGAAGGGTGTGATTTGAATCGGTCTCGCTCTAGCGTGGACACAGGTGTAATAAAATGGTTCTGATTCCACCCATCCTGTGGAGTTAAAAGAAAAGAAACGTCTTAAAACGAATAACAGCAGTTCATTGCAGTAAGTGATTCAGACCATGTGCTGTGAGGATCGCTGATCACACCACAACTGTTCTTGGACATTACCTTTTTGTAGATGCTCCGGAGGTCCCGATACTGCCATAATGTATTCAAGACCTGGGCTGCCGCCTTCACCACTTTCAGAGAGGATCTAGGGAGAGATGGTGCTTTAGTGAAGGTGGGTAGCATGGCCACTCACTTTGAGAGACTCAGGCTGCCATCCAGAAGCCAAAGGAGCTCAATGGAGGCTACCAGGTTCTGTGTGCAGAAACTGGAATCCTGAGAAAGGCAGACTGCCTTTGCAGGACAGGGGAACCTCTGAAAACTTACCCACACCTCTAATTTCCCCCATCCCATCTTCTCTTAAACTCACAGCCTCCATATTAGTGTTGTATCTGATGGTCAGGCCTCAACCTTGGTCTACCTGAGCAACTCTTGCTTGCCTTTCATCATCATCTTCCACTTGGCTTCCAAGTTACCTCATGCTCCTGGAGACTCATGTTCTGGCTACTCTGTTCAGGATCCTCCTCTGACCCCTGTCAACCTTCGCTTCTATAAACTAGCCATTTAGATGCTGATGACTCCCAGACATAATTTTTGAGCTTGAGTGTTGGCCCTGCACCCAGCTTGCACTTCTCTCACTGACCACACTCACTGGATGCTTAATAGTTATCCACAAGCACCCAAGTCCAGAGCAGGCTTCCCTGCCTTGGTATGGCCTCTTTTGATAAACACTCTTTTGTGGAGTTATTCACAACATTCTCTTCTACTGCCCCTCACATATCCTTCAGTAAAACCTGTTGAGTTGCCCTTTAGCCCCATCAGAGATGCTGCCACTGTCCCTGGAGCTGCCGCACCCTGGTCTTTTAGTGTGTGTGTATGTGTAGGATGAGGTCATGCTGATCTTTTTCCAAGGGAAAGAGACCATGTCACTCCCCTGTCACTGCTCTTCAATGGCCTTGCTTTCCTGTAGAGGTTGAGACAATGGACTATGAGCTCCTACTGCTTCTCGGGCCTGCAGCGCCCTGACTCTCCCCTTTCTGTCTCAGCCGCACTGGATTCCGGTCTTCTCCCCTGGCAGCCTCTTGCTGGACCTGCTGCTCACATGCTTCTGCCCCAGAGTGCTGCACTGCCTCCCTCACCCCTCATGCTTCCTTCTCCAGGTCTGCTTCCTACTATCCGAGGCCTTCCCTGGCCACTTCTCCCTGACACGCTCTGTCCCCTGTCAGTTGTTGCTGTCACTCATTGAGCGTATCATCTGCCTTGCCCTGGAATGCTGTTTTGTGATCTGCTCACTGTTGTGTGCCCAGCACTGAGGACAGTATCTGGACATGCAATAAATAAAGGGGGAAGAAACCATGTTGAAGTCAAGTGCAGGGAGACCAAACACAACTTGGTTTGGTTCAAAACTTGCTTTTTTCTTTTCCTTTTAAAAAAGCATTTTTTAATTTATGTGTATGAGTGTTTTGTATGTATGTATGTATGTATATGTACCATGTGCATGCTTGGTGCCCTCATAGCCCAGAAGAGGGTGCTAGACTCCTTGAAACTGGAATGATGGGCAGTTCTGAGCCTGCGGTGCTAGGATCAAAACTGAGAACCTCTGCAAGAACAGCGAGTGCTCTAAGCCGCTGGTCTTTTCAGCCTTACCTGGTCCAAGATGCCTTGAATCTTTTGCTTTGAATAAGAAATTAGACATATGTATATGATGTGTGTGTGTGTGTTTTGGTGAGTGGGGAAGGGGCTGCAAAGGACGCCAATGGAATGGGATTTTAACTCCCCAAAAAGTTTCATTTTCTTAAAAGGAAAGGGAGGGTGTGGGGCTTACTCTTGTAATCCTAGATCTCAGAAGACAGGTGGGAAGACTGCAGGGAGTTTGAGACCAGCTTGGACTAGATAGAGAGTTCAAGGTCAGCCTGGGCTACAGGATAGGGCCTCATTTGAGAGAAAAAAAATAATAAACCAAACAAACCGTTTGTTTTGCATTTGCATGCATTTGTTACTAGTGAAATTTTAAAAATGCAAGAAATAGAAAGGCTGAAAGGCAATGCTACTGATGCCCACAGATGTGGTTTCCAGTGGGTAAGGGTATGGGTTTCTACATTCTTCCTCTATCTTAAGAAGTCTTGCAGCAGCATCAACTGAGCGACCAGAGGAGCTGTAATGTGAGTCCCCGAATTGCCATTCAGCTAATTAATAAATCGTCCCCGTGCGTGTATCAGGGCCAAGCTTTGTTCTTGTTAAGGGTACAGTGGCAGATAAAAGGACAAAGTCCCAGGGGCTGTGGGAGTGAGGTGCTAGAGGAAGACTCAAATAAGAGAGTCAGTGCCAGGGAGAGAACCGCCGTGGGGATGGGGGAGGGGTGCAGAGGGGCTGCTGACCTGCTGTTTGGAGAAGGCACCTGGCACTCCTACTTCATTTCGCTGATCTGACACTAAGGCAAACTTAGTCACGGCTACAGCCCCACGACATGAAGCCTCTGTTTTGCTAACTGATTCGTCCTGCCCACTTGTGCTGCTTCATCTGCTATTGTCATCCAAAAGCAAAGGGGGCTGTGTGCCCAAGCCCAGGGTACACTCTTGCTCCGGGTGATGGTTTTCAGGCTGTCTGGGTCCTGGGCAGCAGAATCAATCTCAAGAGCGAGGACTTAAAAAGACAGTTTTATACACTAGGCCACAGGCTTTGCTTGTGTGTGTGTGTGTGTATTTTGTAGTAAAGCCTGCCTAAGCCAGCAAGATGGGTAAAGAGCCACAGGCTTTGAACAGAGTCCAAGGTGCAAAAAGAAATGGTGCTCCTAAGATTGTCCCCACCCTGGTGATTTTGGTTCTTCTAGGAGCTGATATGAACATGGCTTTAGCACTGGCTATAGCCTTGGGCATCTAAATCTCCTCAGATTCCTATGTGAAAGTCCTAACTCTCAATGTGACAGTGCAGGGGGTGGCCTTTTGGAGGAGTCACCTGGAAGAGATTCTTCCATGTGAAGACAAAGGTCACAGTCTGTGAGACCAGAAAGGGGCTTTGCACCAGACATGAAACCATGGGTGCCTTGGTCCTGAATTTTACAGGTGACAGAACTGTGGGAAATAAACTTCTATTGTTTGTAAGCTTCCTAGCCCACAGCACCCTGAGAAGACCGAGTCAGAGAGAGAGAGAGTGCAGGAGTGAGGCGCACTGTGATAAAGGGAACACCAACACATGACAAGAAGTCCCCCACAAGTCTTAGCTGATGTCGACTGTTTAGCCTATCAGCGTGTGAGAAATGCAGAAATAAACCCTGGCATCAGGCATGGCTCCTCCGTAAAGGCCGTCACCCCAGGACAGTCCCGGGACACAGGACCTCACACTTGCCTGTCTCCTCTGCCTTTGGTTATGTTCACCAGCTTCTCTATGCCTCCTGAGTCGGCCAGAGCTTTGGCGTTCTCCATGTTTTTGCTGGTGACCTCATGCAGGGCACAGCAGACGGCTGCCACAGTCTCATCAGACAGTATGCTGGGGCCATTGCCACCGGGAAGCCGGTTGACCAGATCTCGCATGGCGTATTTACCTGCCGGGGGTACAAGAGTAGGGTCAACTTCCCATGGGCATCAGCTTTTTATTGCTGTTGTTGAAGATCCTCATAATTTGAAGGTTTAAAAAAAACAGAACTTCAAGAGACACGAACATGGAAAAAATATTCAAAGCCCACAGCAAAGAAGAAAGGCACAAATGTGACTGTGAGGGAGAGCTAACATCTACTACCATGTCACTTCAACAAACATAAAACATCGTTGTCACTTGCTGAAGGAAATACAAATCAGTGTACGGTGCTCGGAGAAATGGACTGGCCTCGGTGCCACACTCTACGGTAACGACTGTAATGAAGGCTTAGGGCAGGAATGCTATTCTTAATTCTGGTGTATCAAAATATTTCCATTTCTGCTCAAAGCTTAAAAAAAAAAAAACAAACCAACTTATCTTTGAATCTGGATCAACTAAGGTTGCCAAATGTACTTTTCATTAAACCTTTCGGGGTCTAGCCTTCTGAGCCACCTGAAAGCAGTCCCTCATTTGAACAAAGCTGAGGGTTATGTCGGCTCATCTGGAGCCAGCAGTTAACCATAGTTTCTTTAAAAGACGCAAGGAAATATCTTCTACTGAAATTCAGGTGTATTATCTCCTAGAGGTAACAAGTCATAGTAATGAGGTAGATGAGAAGACAGGGCTGAGGGAGCTTCGGCCAGGGAACCAATACTTTATAAACACCCAACTTCTCTTCCTCCTCCTCTGAGCAGATTATCTCTAATGTTTTCAGTTTCACATACCAGCTGACAATGTGGGATAAACGCACTGCAAACAAAAGAAATCGACTAAGGTGAAAGTAAGTAAATTTCTTAGGGTCCCCCCTGCTAGCCAGGGTTTCATCAAAAGGCTGTGTGCAGCGGTAGCAGCAGCAGGTGCGTCCTAACTGCAAGCTCTGTGCTGTGCTGTTTCCTGCACGTCACAAGCAAAGCTTGTTAGAGCAGAGGCTGTGATGAGACCGCAGTGGTGCCGGAGGCCTACCAGACAAATGTAGAGCTTGAGCATGGTGAGGCGTTAGCACTGGTGAGTTTGAATGCTTACAAATGGCCAGTACGCACAATGCCATGGGATTAGCCACGTTTCCTACCAGTAGAAGCGCAGCGAGTGCACAGCTTCCCGTAGGAAATTTAGAGAGTGTATGTGCAACTTCTAAGTCTTGATCGGCCTGCTCTACAGCACGTGTGGGGACTGGGCAGGGCTGGACCAGAGAGGCTCAACGGGACACCCTCTGTATGAGGCTGATCTGCCTCAAAGGAAAGGAAGCATTCACCTGGACAACAGTTTGATTTAAAGTGGCGCTTCTGCTAGGCAAGGCGTGATAGGCTTTACCTGCAAGTCACCGCATTTCATTTAATTTTCGGTTACTCCTCTTATGGCAGGACTAGGCTTGACCCAGGGCCAATCAGTCTCTCATGAAGCCATACTGCAGCCTTCCTTTTCCTGTGAGGTAGGTCCCATGACTGCAGATAGACTTGTACTCTGTAGGCCAGGCTGCCTTTGAACTTGTCATCTTTCTGCTTCAGTCTCCCAAGTAGCTGTGATTATTGGCTTCCTCTGCCAGGCCAGGATCACAGCTGATCTTAAAGCTAACTATTAACCTCATCCTCTCCTATGTTTTCTCTCACGCCTCACCCTGCCTCCCTCCTTCTATAACAGCGTGTGGATTTTAACATAAGTTGGGTCTAAATTCACAGGAATCCATAAAAAAATCACCCCTCCCCATGTCACCAGCCATGGGCTGGCACGGGGCTTGAGTGGATGTAGGGTGTTGTCTCAGTTCTTCTCACTTCCTCTAACAGTGACCCTGCAGGCACGATCAACTTCTTTTCAGACCCCGGAGGGAGCTCCAATGTCCATCCAGGAGGAACTGAGCAGCACTGGGTACACTGGTACGCTCTGAGTTATGAGGGCAATGAGCGGCAGGTTCAGGATGGAGGTTACAGTTCAGAGAGTGGCCCTCCTCCCTCCCTCAAATGGCTGGGATGGGGCAGTGCTTAGAGACCAGCAAGCTGCCTGGTGTGCCAAGCAGTCGGAGTCTCATTCTTAGCTCTCTGCATGTGCTGATGTACCAAGTCTCTGTGACACAAGAGCGACTGTGTCCTCATGGCCTCGCCCTTACCCTGCCTGGAGATGGAAATGACAGTAGTCTGTCACCTGGCTGAGCATCCCCACGCCTGGGAGGGAAAGCCACACAGTATTCATATGGTCTCTTTGTGTTTCTCAGAAGGTGATAGTGTTGGTGAATTGGCAGATAACAGCACAAATGCTGGAGAAGGAAATTAAACTTTTCTGGTTCTCACAGCTCAGGATATAACTTCTCTTGGGGGACAGAGATACCAAACTCCTCAGGCAGTGCTGTTATGCACACCTGAAATCACTGGAGAGCTCTGGCTTTTCTGGAAATTTACCTTCTCAGATCAATGAGTAATTAAGGAGCCCGCCTCTTGTTGAAAAAGAATAGTTGAAAAGCAGGGCCTCCAAATATGCCAAGAAGCGAGGGGCAGGCGCAGTCGTAGATAATTTCAATGGCATGCGTTCATACATCAAGAGTTTTGTAACTGTCACAGTGGTTCCCTTTGTCACCGGCACGTACCTATGAGCTCCTTGTTGCGAACATCCAGCGCCATGTTCCTCAAGGCCGTGGCCACAGAAGAGACAACTCTGTCATTATCCATCCTTAGAAGCTCAACAAGGATGGGAAGCCCTTTCTCCTTTCTGACGGCTGCCCGGATGTATGCTGCAAACTGGTGAGCAAAACAAGGTCCTAGTGAGTAAAACTCGGAGTTCCCCTCTCACGTGCTACTGCAGTCTAAAGAGATAAACTAATAAATTAAATGTTCTCTGTCCAGGGGAGATTAACATCAGTGGTGCCCCCGTTTGGGAGATAGATAGGCCGGGATGGCTGATTTAAAGAGAAATCCCTCAAAGCCTGAAGACCTCAAACCACCATCTGTCAGCTCTCTGTGCACACAGAGAAGGCAGCGATTACTTTTCTCTCGGATGTATAAACATGGTTATGGAAGGAGCCTGTTCCCTTTGCAGTTGGCCCCACGCTGGGTCCAGAGTCTTCAAGTAGGATGGCAGAGGCAGCCCCCCAGTGTACATTAGAGGGGAGCCTGGCTCCACTGGGCTACTTATTTTTTAGTACACAGCACAACAATATGGAGAGTTTGGTAACCTGTCAAAAAAGACTGCTGGAAAAGTTCCTGTGCTCAGAAGAAAGGGAATTCTCCACAGACACAAGGCGCCATAATTCATACCTGCAGCAAAAAGCATGTTTGGTTGCAAAATGCATTCTCATTCAACATTAACTGGCTACTTTTTGTGGACCATGTGCACTGGAAAGCAATACTAAGTTATTACTGAAGAAACAATAAAGTAATGTTACAGCATAGGCCAGGATAATTCAACAAAGTTGCATCCAGTGGTTTCCTGCTGTGGGCAGGGTTTGGGGCCAGAGATCCATGATCCATTAGGTTTATGAGGACAAAGATCCACTAGCTCTCTGCAATTGCTGTTAATGTTTAACTATGTGATTGGCTGCCCAGTTTCTTGAATTCTAACAGAAGAGATTATGTTAATAATATACATAACAGGAAAAAATGCCTTTCAAAGATCCAATTAACATTCGTTGTATGAACTGGTGGCTTTTATATTCCAGATCAAATGGAATCTACACGGAGGAAATGAATATCATACCCAGTACAGTACATACAATACAGTGCAAGGCTCACTGCTGCAGATGTCCCTGGGACAGGGACATCTTTCTGAAACTGTAGGACCCATGGCTTCCTGTTTCCCTAGGAGACTGCCCAGGCCAGCCCAGCGAGCTTTTCCCCAACATTTTTTCCTCTATTGTATATGCTGCCATGACTACCCTGCTTTTTAAATTAAAGTTTTTTATGTTCATGTTTATCACATACATAAGAAACATACGTCTTAATTTTAACTATGCGTATGTGTATGTGTTCATGTGAGTGTGATTGCCCAAAGAGGCCAGAAGAGGGCATCAGCTTCCCTTGAGCTGTAGTTCAGGGCAGTTGTGGCCTGCCTGATGTGTGACAAACCAGACTCCTTTCTTCCTTCCTCAGCAAGCTTTAACTGCTGAGCCATCTCTTCAGCCCCAGGGGTTTGAGATTTTGATATTGAAAAAATACTTAAATACAATATTTGTATTTTATAAAAGTTCGCCATGTGACTTTTACTTACTGAATGATGCCAGGAATTAAATTCTACAAAATTCAATCACACGCATTTCACACAGTGCAATTTTAATCATCAATTGATTCTTTGGCTATACAACAGACATTTATATGCCAGGAGCTATCCTCAGTCTTCTTTTTTTTTTTTTTTTTTTTTTAAATCATTTCACTCAGCACTCCCAACCACCTGGGCACAATATTCATTTCACTGCCAGAGGAGGTTGCTGAAGTCAGGGATCCTCTACCTTGGCTGGTAGGACCAGGGTTCTTGAGAATTCGGTCAGCCCTTAGCACTAAGCTATTAGCACTTAGAGACAGTAAATAAGTAACCACACTGGCTTAGGTAACACAAGTACTTGCATAGACTCCGTGTCAGTCACCTGGGTGAAACAGTCACACTGTTTACTAACAGAGTTCATCATGGAGAATCGAGCCCCCAAAAGCCTCATTTGGGGAGGGGGAAGTGGGGCAAGGAGCCAAAACAAGCATTATAGTCACTCTTTTACTGGGCACTCATCAGAAAGTTTCTGGAGACTGAAAATGTTTCACACAAGGACTGTCTGGGAAAAGAAATAACTAAAGTTTTAAGAAACTATTTTCCACTGTGGAAACAAGAGGAAACCATTTTCATGTTCTCAGGCTGCACATGTGCAAAGAGACATACTTCCTATCTATGCTTCGGAGGAGTCAGAGGAGTGGGGTGTCCCTGCCACACTGCCTGACCTCAACCTTCAGGATCCCCATCTCCTCTCACTATGATGTAGCCTGGATCCCACTGGAAACTCCGGCCTCTACTTTTCTTGACTGCACACCCTGCAAAGCCACAGAAGTGAGCCAACAGTGTTGGCACCAGCTTATCTGTGTCACATATCTGCTGAAAACCCCAGTGCTCCCTTGACTGTGGGTCACACCCCACTCCTGAAGCTCAGCATCCGGGTTTGGACATGATGGTTAGCTCCAAGGCAAGCTGCTCCCTGTCCTGTCTGCTTTGCCTCAGAGCAGCCTGCTGGACCCACATTGTCCTTTCCTCCTAGAAAACCTTTCTCCTACTGTCCCTTTTATCGTCCCATTACCTCCTCTCCACTCCGTCCTCGCTCCCTGATGGCTTGGCTGGGTTCATGCTGCAGGAAGCCTTCAACTCTATTCTGTTTCTCCCTGCTCCCCACTAGGCTACCTTGAAAGTCGGGACCACACAGTATGGACCTGGTGGATGCTATAACATTTGCTCAGCAGCCTCATGCTCGGGGAAGGGACTCTATTATATTCATTTTAGGGTGCCCACAGTGACATCTTGTCTCCCCCTGCCCCAATGCCCCCTCAACTCCCTTTCATGGACAAATCCTTTTACCGTCATGGTGGATCTGACCACAGGGACAGAAACAAAAGTGGAAAAGGAGGAAACAGCCCACCTTCCAGTTGCCAGCAGAGAGGTTCTGGAGAGAGCCGGCGGAACCTTCCAAGGTGGCTGGGTTGGAACTTTCTGCTAAAAGGGTCAGATACGGTTTCACCACTGACGGGTGCCAGAGCATCTCAACTCCTTTGGGGGACTTGGACAGTCCAGGGATAGGCCCGACTCCATCCCACTGAAAGACAAACGGCACACACTGAGTGGGGAGGAAGCCAGGTAAGACCTCTGACTGCTGAAAATACACATCTCGCTGGACTCAGCTTTAGCTAAATAGCAACAATCCTTTCTGCCAATCACATGACTTCTCACTCTCCAAGAAATAAAACTGAAGAGAAATAAAATGCTAACTTGGTCCTCTTGTGGTGTTCTCTTTTTCTTCTTTTTCTTCTTCCCCCAGCAGCTTGGCTCCGAGTCTTTGCTGGGAGACTCTTTCCCTAGTAAGTCATCCAGTTCATTCAGCCCGAGCAGCCGGGCCTGAGGGACTTCCAGCTCCAGCCGATAGGACAGGTTCCTCAGGGTACACACACAGTTCTCCACCGTCTGAAACACAGCACAGTGTGTAATTACACACAGCAGCGCACACACCAGTAGGAGATAAATGGAGAACATGAAGGAAATCATGCTGTGTCTACTTGAACATGACCCAATCGAAGGAAAGACGGTCACCTCATTAGGCTTGCAGGCCAGGGTGCAGCTGTGAACGGAGGAACTGACTTTATGCTCATCAGGCCTGCTCAGTGCCACACGGCACTCAGGGTGCTGTGGCTTCTCATTGGCTGGCCTGTGCGGATCCTAGGACAGGAGGACCTCTGCCTCCATTCCTGGGACCAGTCTTATCACCAAGTCTCATTTCTGCTGCCTCCTCTATTGCCTATCTCCCATCTCTGAGGAATGCCGCCATTTCTTGCTGTTGACATTTTGGTTCTGCACCTGGAGTCTGTACTTTAAATCTTGAGTTGGGGGCCCAACTGTCACTTCAGCTCAGATGGCTAAAGTCAAGGCTAGTGTTTGCTCACCTGGCAAGTTCTTCTGTTTCTCTCAGCTTCATCTGCAGGCCTTTTGCTTAATGAGGATCAACTAAAAACTTGGTTATTACTTTGGAGTGCCCCTTCTCCCCAAGCCTACGACTTTTCTCTCTCAGACTCATCACTGTGATCCAGCTCAACCAACACTACAGCATACCTGGGGACTCTTGACTCTCCAGCTCTGCCTTCCTGACTTCCATAGCCCCAGGGGCAGAATTTACTAGAGTGTCACAGGAGGCAGGAGGGTGCTGAGAAGAGTTCGGGTGGGCTGGGGTGTGGCTGTGTCTAGGAGTAGGAAATGTGGCATGAGAGAGAGCACGGGGCTGTCACCTGGAAACCACAGAGAAATCTTGGACCCACGTGAGGTCCTTCAGCACGTCACCGTGTTCCCATGGTTCCAGGCCTGTTAAGTGGCCGCAGCATTCCCAACTTGTAATGTTTGATCCGGACAGCAGCCCCAGGCTCCCGGATTTCGGAGAGTGGATGCAGGCGAGCAGGTAGGTAGCTGTTGTCAGCTGCCACCCGGCGTGTAGGCGGCTAGAAAGGCACTCACCTTGCTGTCGTAGTCAGAAGTGTTCACGCACGTGTGGATCACGTACAGCAAGGAGTCCACCAGCCCTTCACAGGACCGCATCTGCTTGCGGGCTTCCTCCCCCGCCGAGCTGAGGTTCCTGGATGGACAGAGACAGGTGGGAGCTGCAGACACGAACACCTTACTCTTCTGCCAGGAGGACTGACTCTAACGATCCCTGAGAACGGCCGCAGAGAGCAGCCATTGCAAGGTGACTTGAGACACAGCACATAGTGCCGCTCTGGCCTCTTCTCTCTGAGCCGGTTCATTCCTTTACATCCCCTGTGACTTGTTCTCTTGACCCCTAACCTCAGATACACAATTTCTGTGGTATTTTAGATAAAGGTTGTAATGGCTCTTCTTGGTTGTTAACTTGACTACATCCCAAATCACTGGACATATCTGTGAGGGATTTTTTTTCCTTTTTTTAAAAATATATTTTATTTTATTTTTCTTTATTAATTACACTTTACTCACTTTGTATCACCCCCCCCTTGTGGGTCCCAATCCCTCCCTTCCTCCACCCTCTGCATGCATGCCCCTCCCCAAGTCCACTGATAGGGGAGGACTTCTTTTCCTTCCTTCTGATTCTAGTCAATTAGGTCTCATCAGGAGTGGCTGCGTTGTCTTCTTCTGTGGCCTGGTAATGCTGCTTCCCCCTCAGGGGGAGGTAATTAAAGAGCAGGCCAATCAGTTCATGTCAGAGACAGTCCCTGTTCCTATCACAATGGAAACCAGTTGGATACTGAACTGCCATGGGCTACATCTGTGCAGGGGTCTTAGGTTATCTCCATGCATAGTCCTTGGTTGGATTATCAGTCTCAGGAAAGACCCCTGTGCTCAGTTTTTTTTGGCTCTGTTGCTCTCCTTATGGAGTTCCTGTCCTCTCCAGATCTTACTGTTTCTCACTTCTTTCCTAAGATTCCCTGCACTCTGCCCAAAGGTTGCCCATAAGTCTCAGCATCTACTTTGATAGTCTGCAGGGCAGAGCTTTTCAGAGGTCCTCTGTGTCAGGCTCCTGACTTGTTCCCTCTTTTCTCCTTCTTCTGATGTCCAGCCTCTTTGCCTTTCTGGGTAGGAATTGAGCATTTTAGCAAGAGTCCTCTCTCTTGATTAGTTTCTTTAGGTGTACAGATTTTAGTAGGTTTATCTTATATGTCTATATGAGTGAGTATATTCCGTGTGCATCCCATTTTTTTTTTCATTAAGTCATTTGAAGTGGAAAGCCCCACTTTTAATCTGGATCTTTGAGGTGGGAAGATTCACCTTTAATCTGGGCCACACCTTCTGCTAGCAGCTTGTATAAAGAACATGGAGGAAGGAAGATCTCTCTCTGCTTGCTTGCTCTCCCTCTCGCTGGCATTCCTTCACTGGCATTAGTAAAGAAATTCTTTGGGATTCCAGCATACACTGAAGACCAGCTGAGGCATCCAGCCTCATGAACTGAGCAACTACTGGATTCTTGGACTGGACCACGGCCTGTAAATCTTTCTAATACATGTGTGTATGAGTCGAAGGACCTGCTATCTTTATTCCAACTTTTCCCAGTTGAGAACCTTGTGTCATGGCGCCAAGGGCTTGGGAGCTATAACACAGGCCCTCTCCCCTTGGCTCAAGCTCTCTGCCCCAGAGGTGTTCAGATGATTTGTTTTTCCTTCCAGGGTTGGGACTTAAACTCAGGGCCCTGTGCATGACAGTACTGCTAACCCTGTTCTACAAACAAAGCCAGTAAAACTCATGGCGGAACTGGGGGCTGGGCTTTGTTGTCACCCTGCCATTCTGCCAAAGCTCTTGTTTTATGCCCTCAAATGATAGGAGGCTTGGGAACAGGGTCAGATGTAAGTGAGTAAGCAAATTAGGAGCTGTTCCACAGACATATAAAGAGAATCACAGATTTTTTATGGTAAAACGTAAGGCGGGAACACCGTTTGGGCTGACTTATTTATAGGACTTAAAAGCAATAGCTTTTCAGGTCACATGACTCCTCATACCCCAAACTTCAATGACCATAACTGGAACTGAAACAAAAACTAGGTTATAGCAGACCTACAATAACTATGTGGAATCAGAGAAATAAAACAAACAACGAAAAGCAAAACAGAACAAAAGAAAACAAAACATGCCACCACAGGAGAAATCACTGGAACTGCTGTAGTTCCCTCAGACTAAACGGGCCATTCTGAATAACTGACAGAAGAGTTGTATGTGCTCACAGTGTCCCCTCACATAGTAACAAAGTCTGTACCCTAAATTATGATGGAGCGCTGCCACCTTTGGGAGGTGCCAGCCGCACAGCGCCTTCTACAGTCAGTTGACTTAGGGCGCACATTCCTTACTCCCCCAGGAAGGGAGCTCTTACCTCAGGCAACCCGTCGTGTTCCGCAGAACCAGCGAGGTCTGAAATTTGATTTTATGATCATCATCAAAGGAAGAGTTATTCCACCCAGAATGCGGAACGATCACAGTGTTGGTTAAGGTCGAGAGAGCATCTCGGATGATTGTCATCTTTACAGCATCGCAGGAGGATAAATTCCAGAGAACCCCTGAGAAGAGAACGTTCAAGCAGAAGCGATCAGAAATCCTGCAGCTTTAAGATGGAAACCAACGCAGGAGCCCTAACTGGTAGCAACCCAACCTTCTCCCCCAACCTACGCTCTGTATCCGAGACTGCACGGAGTCGGACCTGTGGTCAGGGCCGCACACACCCGGGCTGGCTTGTACAGAGTATTTCAAGGTCTCAAGACTCACCTTCAAGTCTAAGCCTCATTCATCTATTAGACAAGACAACTGTGGGCTTTTTAAAGCAAAGTAGCAATTCCCAGGGAAAGGGTGAGGCAGGGAGGTAACCTGAGCTCAGGGGTCATGAATACAACAGGCCTGTGCCTGTGATTTTCAGAAAGCTTGCCTTTTTTTTTTTTTTTTTTTTTGCATTGTCCTTCATATTTGACGGCTGATAGGGTAAGCCTCTGACTTTATGACTTAGACAAGATTTTATTTTTCTCAAAAGATTGATGTATTTGTCTTCATTAACCTTCCTTTCTAGGCACTCTAAAAATTAATTATTTTCCACTCCATTAGCAGGAAGCATCAACAGTTTCTGTAGTACAGTGTAGTATAGTGTCCCACAGGCAGCAATGCTGAGGAGGGCTGCTGGACTTTATTGTCCTTCTTTACGGTTGCACATTTTACCTTTTCAGTAAAGAATTTTACTGCCATGTGTTTGAGATTAGATGAACATGTTCTTAGAGAGAAACATTGGAAGACAATGACAGAAAAGACCCAAGAGCTCATTCTTGGTCTTGACCAAGGAACGAGAGAAAGGAAGATGACAGAAGAGTGTGTTAAGGCATAGCAGGGCTGGGAAGGGCTTTAATAGTTCCTGCTACTAAAACCATCACATTCAATGTAGGGTGCCAGTGTGAGTCCCGGGAGCAGGAGCCAGCTACAGTGGCAGCATACAGCTCACTGGCCATTGATGGGGAAAATGTTATTACCCAGAAACCACCCCTGCTGACACTTCTGTAGCATGTGATTCCTAACATGACTGCTGCAATTCTCTTTCTGTCAAAGCCTTTTTACATTCCTCATGTCACAGAATACAACTCTTGGGGACAGTGCCATTTTCCAGTAAGCTGCTTTCTTCATCACAGAATGAATGCGGTCCAGGCAAGTTAGCTACAAGACAAGTTTATGCAAAGCAACACCCATATCAGAGGCTCTAAGTATAACCAGATGTCCAGTGGCCCCTCATTATCCATGGGATGGAGGCGGGGAGCTGTCTCGAGGTCCCCTCTGCAGTTACTGATGTGGGCAGATGTTCAGGTTCATTCTGATAAGTGGCATGCGTAGTATTTGCATATACTCTATGCTCCCTGTGTACCATAAACTCTGCATTTCTCAGCATACAAACCCGAAGTCATGTAAACTCTATGGAAATACTTTACACTCTAATTTGTCTGTTGTATTGTTTCCTTGAACACTGTCCTGCTGTCAGTTGACTCTGTGGATGCACCGTATAGCCAGCTCTTTATCTCCACAACAAACTACACTGTCTGCTCCAGAAACTTCAGGTGAAATCACAGCCAAAAAGAGAGGGGGTTCAGGGTGAGAAAGTCCCTGATACTGGTTCCAGATTTCCTTGTTTTATTGTTTCTGTCTCCATTCCTGGCTACCCATAAGCTTTTCTTCTGGCAAGAGGGTAATTTTCAAATCTGAGGAGTCTCTTGATTTTTTTTTCTTCTTTTTTTCCTTTGAATTGAACTAGAATTTTCCTCCTTTTCTCCAAGGATTTGGAGTGGCTAGTAGACTTGCAAGTTACTCTACAGTTCTTCACCAACCAACCTGATTGGACATCAGGTAAGTGTCCTCAAAGCAACAAGAGCAAAAATATCACTGATTTATGGTGTTTTTATTCCCCCTGAGCTTAGAGCCAAGAAGCCCCAAATCAATTAACTTTCCCACTCGATTACTTTATGGACGTGCAATTCTAGATGCATTTTCTTACAGGAAGATGAGCATTTAAACTTCTAAATTTAATTTAGAGTTCATTAGGCGCGTGTGGGCAGCTACCTAACTATCTGTTCCTTTCCATGTCTTGTTACATACACAGGATAGTTGGTACCCGCATTTACTTGCTGATGGGTTTGCTTTATGCCTTGTGTTTGTTGATAAATTTCCTTTTTTATTTTCCGCCTACCATGCTTAGAGGACAGATTGTGACTTTTCTTGAAACAATATTCAAGGGTGCTTTAAGGTTCGTAAATGCAGAGAAAGGGTGAAAACAGAGTTGCCGATCTTTAACAGACCAACCTGCTCGTGTATATATGCGGCCTTTCATGACACCATCTTGCTGTTCTACCTCCCAGAATCAGAAGTAAGAGCTATGCCATGGCCCTGGAATGGCCATCCCTCAGACTGCAAGGCTGAAAGGAAGAGGGCTGCCAAAATCAGAAACGTCAGGTTGTTTGAAAAGATGCAAGCCTCCAGCAGAATAACTGATTATGCCATCTTTGGGTCAACTGGGGTGACTTGCTGGTCACAGAACCAATCCACCAGTGAGATTCAGACTTTCATTTCTGCAACCCAAAAAAACTGGTCCCACTTATTCATGACTATAAAGAAGGAGATTCCAGTGTTGAAAAGCATGTAAGATCTGGAAGGAACAGGAGCTCCACAAGGAGAGCAACAGAACCAAAAAATCTGGGCCCAGGGGTCTTTTCTGAGACTGATACGCCAACCAAGGACCATGCATGGAGATAACCTGCACAGATGCAGCCCATGGCAGCTCAGTCTCCAAGTGGGTTCCCTAGTAATGGGAACAGGGACTGTCTCTGACATGAACTCAGTGGCTGGCTCTTTGATCACCTCCCCCTGAGTGGGGAGCCTTGCCAGGCCACAGAGGAAGACAATGCAGCCAGTCCTGATGAGACCTGATAGGCTAGGGTCAGATGGATGGGGAGGAGGACTTCCCCTATCAGTGGGCTTGGGGAGGGGCATGGGATGAGGGGGTGAGGGGTATGGGATGAGGGAGGGAGGTTGGGATTGAGAGGGAATGAGGGAGGAGGCTACAGCTGGGATACAAAGTGAATAAATTGTAATAAAAGAAGATATTTATTTGAAAGCCAAAAAGAAAAAAAAAATGGCCCATACAGCAGCAGTTTTATTGTCCTATGCTGTGTGCTAATCACCACCCATTATACCACCCTCTAGTTCTGCACTTCCCAGGTCACGCTCAGTTCCATTTGTTGGGCTGTGTTAACTACCTCCAAGGCTGACGTAGATCTTAAGGCACCGATTTAAATCTTTAAAATCAAAACTTAAGGTTTTGAACTCCTGCTCCCAAACCCCATAGTACAGTACAAAACAACTCGCTCTGGTCAACAAACACTGGAGGAGGAATGGTTCAATGAGATTTAAAAGCCTTAGAGCGGGCAAGATGAATATGGTTCTTCTACTCAAAGTAAAAAGCACCATTCTTCCAGTTGGCTGATAATCCTTGTGTGCACTCCACCTTGCTATGAGAGTAATAAAGCCATGTTCTTTGCAGTTTGTCTAGGCCTCCAGGACAACAGGAAGACTTTTATGAGGGCTGTAAGTGATGAGTGGAAAATACAGCATCACCCAGGTGTATCAAGACTGCTGTGTACCTGAGAGCCATGAGCCTCGCATTCTCCATCAATGTGGGGAACCTCCAGCCCCAACATCCTAATGAAATGGCCTTCGAAATTATGGAGTGGCATGTGCCATTACCTCCGTGAGTCCACACGAAATGTTAAAAAGTTAAAAGTAAGCTATAATTTACTTTAGGAAGCTGGGGGTGGGGTATTTGTTTTTAAAGCAATTAGCTCCAGTCTGAGGACTGAGAATATGGACATATGAGTGAATTTAGAAAGTATTAGGAATTTCTATGTGTACTGTAGAAAATGACGCTTATTCTATGTTCCACAAAAAGTACAGATAATCACAAGGAACCAAGAAGCAAAACTAAGTGCTGCCATGGGAGATGAAAGTTTGTTTCTTCACAAAGAATGAATAAAGTAATTAAAATTCCATTTCACATAAATTCTGTGCTGCAGACTGTTGAAAGCGTTTGTGTTTAAAGCTGGCTGTATAACTAATCTAATGCCCAACTGATAGCTTTATATTCACATTAGAAGCCGATTTTGCTGATTAATTAAAATAATAACAACTACTTGAAAGTACAGTTTTAAAAGAACATTAAAACCCAAATAACATTTAAAAGTGCTTTCACTGGCACCGTGAATCCATAATAGCCGGCAAACGTGTTTCTTTCTCTGACAGAAAGAATCATTTTAAGCCGTTTATGTTTATACTGCATTCAGTTCATGTTTTTTCCAAATTATCAAAAATCAAGCACCTGCACACATGGCCAAGGGAAGAAGCCCAAGAAGCCCAAGACCAGTGCCCTGTACATATCGCTCACTGTACCTTGTTTTTTTTTTCCCATGAGCCAGCATAATTTCAGGGTCTGCCTGTGCTGCTCATTTTTGCAGAGCTGGAAATTGAACTTACAGTGTCATGCGGGGTGAATGCTCTACTCTGAGCCATATTCCCAGCCCTGACAGTCAGCACCTTTCTTAAGATTCCCCCAGGTAAACTACCCCAGGCTCTAGGGAGTAAGGAACAGCAAAGGAGGTAAGGGAGAAGATAACTTATCTTTCTGTGGGGGGTGGGGTGGGGAAGGGTGCAGAAAGACTATCCCGCCCAGGCCCAGTCAGCAAATGCGCCTGTGGTGGTTTGAAAAGGAATGACGTACACAGCCTCAGGGAGTGGCACTCGTGGGAGGTGTGGCCTTGTTGTGGAGGAAGTGTTTCACTGTGGGTGGCCTTGGTGTTCCAGCCAGGCCCAGTGTCTCTCTCTTCTTGGCTGCCTCTCTAGCCCCATGTCTGACTGCCTGCAGCCATACTCCTCACCAGGCTGACAATGGATTAAACTTCTGAACTGTCAGCCAGCCCCAATTCAATGCTTTCCTTTATAAAAGTTGCTGTCATGGTGTCTCTCTGCAGCAGTAGAACACTAAGATAATGTCTTCGCTGTTTGCTTCTGCTGTTTGGGGCAGCAACACTCCCAGGAAAGACCGTGCTCGTTCCGACAATGTCGCATCCACGGACTTATGGGCACATGGTGCCGCCTTGCACAGCCCTCTTGCAAGCACAGTGGTGCGAGGGCCTCAGACTGGACGTGGGATGTGCTGCAGTGTGTATCCCCACGTGTGGCCGAGAACCAGGGAGAAAGAGTGGTGGTCTCTAATCCAGGACCACAGCCCGCTCTGAGAGCGTACTCACTGTTACTTTCCAGCCAGCTTTCGGCTGAAATACTCAGAACCCAGGAAAGGCTCATCTGTCTCTTTTCTGTGGCTGCTCCTGAAGCTCTCCCCTTTGCTCCATGGGTTCTTAATGAACCTCTGTGGCTGTTTGTTGGGGAAAAAAATGTGGTAAATAGATGCTATGGTGACTACGCTCGGCTGCAATATGGCCACCTGTAACTGCCTGCCAGTCTTAAATCTACAACCCTAAATGCCTTCTACTTCAGAAACCTATGCCGTCTTCCCCCAACCACCGTACAGCCTGAGCAACGAATACAAAACTCTCAAACCTGAAATGTCTTAATATCTGATTTCAGACTTTTTGGATCAGGGATGTTGATGTGAAGTCTATGCAAATATTTAAAAAACCTAGGAAATTCTTTAATTTGAAGCACTTCCGACTCCAGGGAAGGAACATTCACCTTGTAAAGACCCGTGCTGTCTAGTACAGTACCAGTCGCAGGAGGCTAAGTAAGCACTTGAAAAGGCTAGTCCAGACTGAGTTGTGTAAAGTAAAGTGCACCTGGTATTGAATCTATGCAAACTGTCTCACAACTGATTTTCATATAAAAATCGACAATCTAACTGCTGGATCAAATAAAATGCATTATTAAAATTAATTCCACTGCCTTTGGTTTTGTCCTTTCTTAAGGTGACTACTGGAACACTAAGAAGTATGTACGCAGCTCTGATCATACTTCCTGGGGGAGCTGTGTGCTCTCAGGGGGCCTCATGACAGAGGTAGGAAGAGCAGTGAGCACAGCTTGAATATGCCATTTGCCAGGCACTCCCCACACCGCACAAATCCACACAGCACAGTAGTGTTTGTCACCAGGGAAGCAGGTATGCCATGGGGTGACACGCCCAGAGCCTTGGGCGTGGAGGGAAAGCCGTCCAACACCCCACAATGCTGAGTCTCCGTCGCTGGACGGTTTTAAATTATGGCAACTTCTGTCGGGTAGGGCTGGAGGCTATGGCCTTGAGCTGAAGTCTGAAAGGGAGAGGTTAGAAAGAAGAGGGGTGGGGGCCCCTAGGAATGCTGAGGAAGATCAAGAGGGGGAGCTGGGGGCTCGGCCGCTAAGCTGGAAGGCGGGCAGAGTAGCCTGGGAATGATAGGAGGGGGGGAGGTCTGACATGCTGACTCGGGTCACACTATTGATGGTGAGCCAGTACCACAGCCTATGTCACGGGACCCTGGTTTCTGGTGAGGACCCAAAGGAGCCAGGAAGGGAGAACTTGGGGCTTGACTCGAGCTGCCGGTGGTGTTAAAGGTGAGGCAGTGGCTTGCACATGTGTGAAAATATGGTGCTGTTGACAGAATGAGGAAGTTGAAGGGGTAATGAGGACAGGGCACTGCTATCATAATGCCATTTTCAGCTTCAGACTAATCACTCAAGCTTCCCACCAGGGCCACGATGCCATCAGCAAATTATAAAAATGAAATGGAACTGGAATAATGGGAAAGCAATTATGATGAGTGGGACAAAAGTACTGTCTTCAATTATAGAAAAAATGCCTTTCTGTGGATAAATTCTGAGGAAAGAATCATGTTGGCACAGAATAATTTCCAGGGTTCTGAAGGCCAACATCTGTGGGGAGGGCACAGTGGCCCTGAGAGCAGGCCACACAGTGCTCCTCTTGGCCTAAAGGCATGGGTCATGGCGTCTTCCTGTTAGGCCTCCTGGGTGGGAGCCTTTCTCCTGCCTCAGCTGGCTTTGGCCTGGCTCTGCCTGCCTCACCTCAGAGCTCTCTGGAATTTCCCATACATTTAGATGCATAGTTCGTTTGTCAGGTGTGGGAGAGCTCCTCCAGGGGTGGCTGTGGGGGGGCAAGGGTCCCGGGTCTGAGGGAAGAAAGCGGTGGAGAATGGAGCACGGAGGTTAGCTGCAGCAGCTGCCCCTGGAGGGCTAGCCTGAGCACTCAATCCGAAGGGGTTTGCTGCTGCTACTGAGAGTTCTTCCCACATGAAGGTCATGAGAGGGCCAGATCTTCAGTTTAGAAAACATAAGCGCTGACCTGTGTTTCTCTGATTTTCTAATCAAAGGCTGATCATGGCACCCAGATCTACCAACACCTCGGGATCCCTTTGTGGGACTGAATTGGTGTTTCAGCATGTTGTCTACTGAGGTAATTTTGCCACTTGGTGGGTGTTTTAAGAGGATTAACAACACCACATGGTTATGTAGTTCAGTGTTCCTCGGTAGGGCATTTCTTCAGGAAATAAGCTTACAATTCAGGAATGCTGAGAACTGCCCACGAGGGACACAGCGCTGGCTCCTGTTGGGAGCAGGTACAAGGAAATGGCTGCTTAGGGGAAAAAGGAAGGCTCTGGGCCGGAGCTAGTGGGGAGAGCAGCGCCCCCACCTCCAATCCTTGTTCTGCTGGTGATTCTGACAAAGAGTTTGGTCATTTATGTGAGCAAAGAGACTTCGTTATCCAGTCACATAAGGCAGTGGTTCTCCGCCTTCCTAGTGCTGCTACCCTTTAAAACAGTTCCTCGTGTTTGACGACCCCAACCACAAAATTATTTTCATTGCGACTTCATAACTGTCAGTCTACTACTGCTATGAGTTGTAATGTAAATATTTGCTATGCAGGATATCTGATAGGCGACCCCTGTGACGGGGTCATTTGACCCCCAAGGGGGACTTGAGCCACAGGTTGAGAACCACTGCCTTGAAACGAATACTGCACACCTACCTGACTTGTGTGGCCAGGGACACTTTCTGAACCTGCCCCAAATCGTCGGCAGAGGCTTTGAGACATAGGATACAGGCCGTCAGGCAGGGGCAGAGACTCTGGAACACCGGGGGTGTGACAGGGGGTCTCCACCTGTGTGTCCCACCTTCCTCACATTTGTAGGCTGTCTAGGCTAGCCAGGGGACGCGCTGCTAAAGGCCTCTCTTGCTGGAAAAGTCTCCTCTGGCCGATGCTGGCCAAACGAGTGAGTTCTCCACTTGACTTTAGTTTCCCACTTGGCTGCCTCATTCAGACGTAAGGACCTGTCCCACCGAGACTGTCACTCTGGACAGACTCAGAAGACTAAAGTCACAGTGCGGCAAGCTGAGACCCAGGATTATGCTGGGTCGCTAGCTTGGCGAGACTGTCGTGGTGGGGTTCAAGGAGACCTCCCCATAACACTGGGTGAAACTGAAGTAATTAGGATATTGAGACTTCCTTCTGTTGGAACTGCCAAAGACAGGACAGTATTTGAAAACAGGCATTTCCATGCCCAGAGGTGCCTCCTTTTTAGCATTTTTCAGTAGCCTGCGCTGGGGGAAAGAAAACTTCAGCCTGTGTGTCACGAACTCAACCTCCCTATGCCCGAATTTCTCATCTGTGTGTTCAGGTGAGCTTCTGTGGAACAGAGATTCCTTCAGGGCATTTTCCTGTTCTAAGTTCTTTATGAAGTAAGAGCTGGCCCATCTACAATGAACTATTTTGGGATAGTACCAATTAAACTTAATTTTTTTTTTTTTTTTGTCATTTTTCTCATTACAAGTTTTTATGACTTGAAATGAGACAGAGCAAGAGGGAGGGTGGCTGGAGACGGGTGATGAATGATTTTGTTATTATTGTAATAAGTAGAGCAGGTGGTGCGGGTTCTTACTAACTTTGGCTGGGAAGTGGGAAGGGCTGCTGCTAGATTTCTGAAAATAACACACACTGCTCCTAATAGCTCAAGTGGTCCAGAAAAGCAGGAAAGTAATGGACTGCCTCCTGTCTAGATCAGGTAACAAATGGCTGTATAGAAGGCATATTAATGAGGTCAAGGAAACAAGAATAGAATTTTTCATCCTTTGATCATATGGCTCTTTATACTATGAATGACCAACTCTTGCTGGGACCTACCGTTTGCTAAAACTTTGCCTGGCTTACCTGGTTTTCCTTAGCACAAAAATATTTAAAAAAAAATTAACTTTATCACCTAATAACAAATATGTAGCCAGTGATGAGGGAGGGATGGTGTGGCCCATTGCCTGCATGGTGCCTTCAGTGCATGGCTTGAATTTCAAATTTCAAAGCCATCAGAGTGGAAATAGTTGACTAGCCATAATGAATAATCAATCACTTGCTAACTTGGAAAGAGTGAATACGGAAGTGATAGGAAGTCAGCTTGCTATTGCTGAAGAAGAGAGGCTACTGTCTGGTACTGACACTGGTGTTACTAAGGAGGAATAACACATGAAAGGTTCGGAGCATCCAGCTCCTTACAAGCCAGGCCCCCACACCCTTTGTAGCATCTTCAGTTATTACAGTTTAAAATAAAATGTTCAGAATACACAGTAACTATAAATTTGTATCTCCTAGCTCAGAAATACAATTTAATAATCCTCAACAAATGAATGCATCATATCATTTTTAGTGAGAAGATGCTTCCATTTGCAATCTGGCCTAGAAGACACTGACTTTAGCCCAATGGGGGGGGGGGGTCAGCTAAACTTTGTGTAGCTTTTGCGTTTAAGCACAGTAACAGCAAAGATCCGGAAGGGACATCAACGCAAAGCACCTGTGCACACAGCACTGAGTTCATGAAAAGCATAGTGTATTTCACTACAAAAATGTTCAATACAATGAAGGAAACACAGGAATCATGTTCCATGTTAGAGAACCATTTTAATCAGCAAAGACAGCCATACTGTCTTGGGAAAATAATTTGGCAAAAAGTTTTGTCCCCCCCTCCCCCCCCCAAGAAAGTGCAAAGGTGGAAAAAAAAAAAAAAAAAGGCCCTAGGCAGTTATTAAAGCAAGTGTGAGACATCTTTTTTAGGAAAGTTAAAATTTCTTCACTTGTATAGTAAAAACTGCCAAATTGAAACAGAGGGCAAAGGGAGAAAAAGACTTTAGATTTAATAACTAGGTTGAATTACTTAATTTTGTGAATAACAGACCTACTTTCAAGTGATTAGTAATTTCTTCAAATTGTTAGCAATTCCAGTTTTATGGTTCTAAGTTGGTTTTAATTATCACTGATAAACTCCTAGTCCACACCTACACAGGCCAAACATCAAGCCTGCAGAGCCGCTGTCTTTGTGGCTGGCACTGGTTGGATACTGAAAAGCCAAAAAGGTAGCACTCTGTTTTCTGGAACACAGGCAGCTGTGTTTTTCAGGGTTCTTGGTCAGGAGGGGTCCAGGCAGCCGGGTGTAGGGCAGAGTTGGTCTGTAGGGCTGCTCTTAGGTGAAATGAGCTCCCCAGGGCCTGTGTTCCTGCCTTCTCATTCAGAACACACGTGCTAACCTTGATGCCCACGCTTGAGCTCCGAAGCTGTGCAAGTTGCCTGTCCTGGCCAGTGCTGACACTCAGTGGGGGGTGGAGGGTTGGTATGGCTGATCAGAGAAGATGAGTTCTGAGACCCCTTTCAGAAACCCCTCTCCCCGCCTAGTTTAAAGAACTTGTAAATATCTGACGAGGAGAAGTGTTACCGGAGGGGCTACTTAAGGATCTCCTAAGGTTTCCTGCCTGAAGACATACCAAGGTTCACTTTTTCTTACATGTTTCTTCTGACTGAACATCAGCTAAGTTTGGTACTACCGAATGCTACAACTGGGAAATGGAACAACTAACTTTCCTTTCCCCCTCGGTCAGGGGCTTTAAGGTATGTGTACACATGTCATGTCCATATACATACACAAGCAAACAATTTTTCTCGATGCGGAGTATGACTTGGTAGTTTCATATTAACCAGACAATGTTTACACAGAAATCAAGCTGAGAGCAACAGCCTCTGCGTATGAGATGTGAGTGATACACTTTCATATTCATCATTTCATTTGATTATTCCCTTTCCAATATTTTGAAAGTAACCACCTCATAAGTAACCATTCCTCTTAAAATTACTAGTGGTGACAGTATACACATACATATATATATATACATACACATATATATGTATATACATGTTTGAAAAAAAGTGTTTCATAAAAGTCAGAAAAACATCTGACAGAGGGTTCTGGGAAATATCAGAAGGTGTTTGTAGCCTTATATTGGAAGCTTCCATAGGAGATAGCTGTTCCTAAACTATATATTCACATTTTTCTCTTCAAGGCCAGCGCCCACATCTTAGGAAAACCTTGTGTTTTAAACAAACAGAAGAGTCTAACACACAGGAGCGATGAAATGAGGGGCAAGTACCTAAGCGAGCATGTGGGCCAGTGTGCCCCAGGCAAAAAGACACAAGCCCTTCTGAAGTGCGGACGGTCTCCACTTCAAAGCAATTTGACTTTTAAATAGCAAAAAAGGAAATCACTGAACTTTCGGGTACTTTTTTTTTTTTTTTTTCCTGTTTAGCATTAAATATTACAAATTCTTTGAGGTCTGCTCAGGAAAGACATTAAGTATAACAATTTTGCACAAAGAAAAACTTAGCAACAAAGGTCCAGAGCGGCCTTCCTTCTGTGAGAAATTATGCGAGAAGAACAGAAAAGAAAACGCACATTAGGGCTACCAGGACCATGCCACGAAGCCTCGGCTAGCTAAGCAAGGGGACCAAGCGTGAATGCCTGCGCACCGATAGACACATTAGCCGTACAGGCAGAACAGTGCAAATGTCTTCTGGGTGCATGGCCTTCTTCACAGAGGTGAGCAACAGCTAGCCCCACCCATGTGCTGAGCGCATCATTCATCACTCACAGCGCGGCTTCCATGGCCTTCTCAATGCCACTAGGCCCTGGCACAGGCTAGATCGCTTCCAGCATTCCCTCTAGGCAAGAGCACATTCTCTACCCACCTGTAACAAGCTCCCTTACTTCTGCATCAATAGATTTTCTCAACAGTCGCAGCAGGGCAGGGATCCCACCAACATTCTTCATTGCTATCTTGTTTTCATCTGTAGACTTGCCAAACACAAGGTTTCGGAGGGCCCCGCAAGCATTCTTCTGGACTTCCAAAACCCTGTGGTCCAACAGGTCGACCAGATGCTTGATTCCCCCTAGCCTGTACACCTGGAATGAGAAATATTAGGTCCCAGGGCTGAGTGAAATGCATCAACTGGTGGCTACACACGCCTGTCGTGGTGAGCTCAGGTGTACACCCTCCCAAACTTCTAGGCACGTTCTCTACAAGAGCGCTCCCTTCCTGTGCGTAGGGCTTGAAGAGAGATGGGAGATCGGGAGGACTGGCACCGCGTGCAGGCCACAGTCACGTTCCAGGCCTGCCATGTGAATGTGTAAGTGCAGCACACAGCTGCTCACAGGCGGCACAGCAGGGAGTTCTCGACCTGGTTCTCCAGGCTACTATCCTCACATTCTTTTCCGCTTGTCAATGCTTGATTGTTTTACTTGCAAGCTGGTAGGGTTTGTTTATGTCAACCTTTAGGTGTGTAGCTGTTATGTCGCCTTTCATACGGACCAGATAAAAAAGCTCACTGGAGGAGGATAAGGCCTGAAATGTTAAAAAGAATTTGCATGCGACAGAGGACCGGCTAGTAAGCAGAAACTTTCTGTTTCCATTAACACTAAAACACTTGTCTTGACCAGAACCTCAGGAGATACATTAACTCCCTAGTTTACTGAATGCAGTAATTTTTTTTTTTTTATCTAATAGATTCTTTGAAAATATTTCTAAAGCTCAGATTAAATTGATTTTTGCTTCATGTTTTATAGATATGCTAACTAAGTGGATGAGCTTTGACAAGGCTGAAAGCATTCCAGGCAATACACTTATCTCAGGTTTTCCTGAGAGGCAATGGAATGCATAGTCAAGAAATAAAGGAATGTCTAAAAATCAGTATTATTTCAAAAAGAAATTTTATTTTTTAGTAATTTTTGTGGTGCTGTGAAAAACACTAAAGTGAAGGTAGGGCCTTACGAGGACATACTGACAACACCCTCAACCACTAGTCATTTCATAATCACTTTCATTTTTAAAAAATTAGTTATTATTTTACACGGATGGGTGTTTTGCCTGTAGGTATGTGCAATGTGTGCATGCAGTACACACAAAGGCCAGAAGAGGGCACTGGATTCTCGGTAACTGGTAACTAGTATTATACATGGCCGTGAGCTCCTTGATGGTGCTTGCAATCAAACCTGGGTCCTCCGGATGAGCAGCCAGTGCTCATAGCTGCTGAAGCATCTTTCCTGACCCCCATATCCCCAGTCATTTTTAAATAGTAAGCAAACAGCTGCTAAGCAGATGGCACGGTGTGCTGGGCTTTGGGTCTAGTACCTCCATTTTCACTTTGTTGTCACCAAAACACAGGTGCTGCAGGTAGGCTGCAGCGTTCGCCTGGACGGACGGGAACTGGTGTTGCAGCATGTGAATGACTTCAGGCAGCTCCGGGTCACGCCAGGCAAACTCCCTACATGGAAGAGATATGGCATCAAAAAGGAAGCTCCAAGAAGAACAACACATTTCTGATAGGAGGAAAAAGTTCAGCAGAGGCAGCAATTAGAAGTTATGGAAGTCCTAAAGTCATTCATTTGACAAATAATCTCTCCCGATCAGTATATGCAGAGACCCAAATGCTCGTGATCTTCAAGAAATCGTGGCGCAAGGACACAGCAGAGTCAGGGGAACAAAGGGAATTCTCAGTCTGGCAGCCTTCCCACTGCAGTGTTCCTCCTCCGGATTTTAATTTTATGCCTTTTTACCCATCCAAGAATGCAGCGATGCAACGCACAGGTAAACAAGTGCAATTTAGCTAAGTGAGATGTCACACCCGAGGAAAAGAAGGCCTGATGGGAGAGGACAGACCAGCTGCGGATCACAGATCTGGTGGGAGTCACAGTGACTGTTCGGAAATTTAATATGCATAGTTGCCCTTGATTATGAGACAGAAACACAGAGGAGGATGAAAAAGAGAGAAGCAACTTGGCAGAAATGTCCAGGAAACACCCTGTCCTTTATGTTACAGAAACTGTGTTATTATTAAGTAGGACTCAGTAGGGTCGGGAACACGTGTTCTGTGCCAGCCGCTTTCCCAGGTGTGATCTCTCTCTCACTCCCCCTGCCCATATGGTATGTACATATGAGAGTGCAGGGAGCTGGCCACACAGCCAGTGAGCAGCCAGGCAGCGACATCTTCACCATGCGACAGTTTGTTGTTGTTGTATGGTATGACAGGCATTCACGTCTCATACAGAGTCTTCCATGCTTTCTTTGCACACAGTATCTCACTGTCAGGGTTTCCTGATGTCGTCTGACTGGCCTACTGTTTAGGATCTTCGAGTGCCTATTTCACACAAAGGACAGTTTTGTTGTTGTTGTTGTTGTTGTAGAAAATGGTTCACACAACAACGTATACAAAGACTCCCATTAAGGGATGCCATTAAATTTTAATGAAAATAATGAATTCACACTGAGTAAGTTAATAAAAATTACTTCTTATATTAATAACCCATTGAAACTTCTGCCGGCGATTTGTTTTTCTGTATGTGGACAGTGAGACGCATCTTTGTAGCAGCCTATTTGGAGGTATCCCAGTTGTCCACTAAAGGGGCAGAAAGCAACTGTGATGGATACGAAGGACTGACACTTGTCAATAAAAGGGAATTTACTGGTACTCAGTAGCACGCACTGACCTTTTGCTTTAAGCAAAAGGAGCCAGATAGCACCGTAGGACACCACTGAAGTGAGCAGGCAAAGCAAGCCACTGCCAACGGGGATCTGAGCAGTAACTACATACACAGCGGGGGTAGGGGGAGGCGGGGAGTTAATTGGGAATTCTGAGGAAAAAAAAAAAAACTTTCAAAAACAATGCAAATCTTTTTTTCTTCTTTGTCTTTTTGAGACAAGGTCTTACTCTCTAGCTCATGCTGGCTTTCAGTTCCCCTGCCTTAGCTTCTCTACTTGCTAGTTTCTAAGTGTCACCTGGATTGGGAAGGCTCCGGGTGTTAATTTTCCGGTCTACTTCAAAGGGTCGTTACACACCTGTACATACGCACACATACCACCCATGCCAATGAGTATCTGCTGCATCCCTGTTAAGTTATAGGGGTCATCATGGCTGATTATGACATGGCCTTAGACACGAGGCCCTGTGAGACCCTCATACCAACGGCACAAATAACGGTTTTCCAGTTTACCTGCACCTAGCCCTGTCACTGGCCATTACTGCCCCCTCTGAGGCAAGCACTACTAAATATCACTGGCTACAGACAAGGAATTGGGTTTAGCACGTGGGTGGAAGTTGGTGAAACGTGCACAGTGCACCAGCTCCTCCTTACAGGAAAGAGAATGTAGACACTTTGCAGCAGGGAAATGTAGGATGGCCACATTTATACGGGAGACAACGTTGACGGCCAATTGAGAATGAGCTAGACTCGAAGAGGACTGGCGGTGAGACTACCCACACAGTTGCCTAAAACAGAGAGACGCCTGTAACTGAGTCTTCCTCTTACCGCTCACCCAATCAGCGGGATCCTATGTCCATCCTTTCTACCTTTCCTGAACCATCCCAGACTCCCCCTTAAAATGGCGCCTTTCCTGGATTTGGTCTTTGCCTGGCAACCAGACGATCTAAAAATTCTCCAGCACCCACATAGTGCAGGGTGGCTACGCCAGTCTGCCCGTACTCCAGTCTCAGAGGGGGGAGATGGGGTCTCCACAGCAAGCAGGCCAGCAGACTCCCTGTTCCTGTGAGAGCCTGCCTCCCGGAGCAAGGTGAATGAGCACTGAAGAGGGTTCCCAACAGGATCGCTCAGCCCCCCACCTGCACCCACACATAGGCAGACATGTACACACGCGGTATACACACCACACCCACACAGAAAAAGTTCATAGGAATGGGAGTTATTGGCTGAAGCCTTAGGCTCCTCGGTCACTGTTATTTTGGAAACCAGCTGAGTATGAAGAGCACAGTTCCCTCACCTGTAAAGTAAGAACAATGAAACTGTTACCCTGCCTGCTTTAGAGGATGGCTCGTGGCTAGGTGTGATGCTGTACAGTTATTAACCTTCATTTCTGAAAAACGAGGGTTTCCAAAGAAGAACATTTTTCTGTAATAGCCTCCCTTTTCTACACTCAACTGTGTTAAACATTTTTGATAAAAAAAAAAAAGAAAAAAAAAAAAACTAGGCAGAATCTATCATGTAAGGCTGTGCTGTAATTGACAGAGAGCCAAGAGTGTGGTCTAATCCTCTCTGATAACTCACATTTATGGCAAACATTTAGTTTTTCCTCTTCTTTAAGTGGTACAGTGATGACTGAGATTTTCTGACATGTCTGGGTGCCAGGAGGATCAGGTAGCAGAAGAGTAGCTTCCAGTAGGAGCAGGGCAATGGTTGCCATTAACATTACCTCAGTTAAGTTTAGCAGAGATCTACCCTGAAGACTGCTACCAGTTTCCAGGCTAAAAAGATGGCATCTGTGCAAGGATTTGCTCGACTACAACCCAAGCCTAGACTTTTCTCTATAGTATGGTTCTGTATTTTGATGTTCCACAAACTACTATAAAAATGAGGTAAATGTGTGAGGGAACTATAATGGGCCCTGGACGGGAACACAAGAATAAAATCCTTGAGATGAGGCAATAGTCCAGGAATCCCAGATCTACCTGGCTTTTTGTGTAGGGGTGTTTTCTGTGTCCTAATGCAAGAGGCTGAGGCTAAAGAATACAGGATGGGATTTGTTGCACTGGGTTTAGGGGGGTGATGACTGGAGTTTGTTGGTGCTGAAGAAGTCAGAAGGTATAGACAGGGCACCCCGGAGGACTGGTCAGTGCGGGGGGACTACTGTATGGCAGTTGAACCCACAGTAGGTGATGCTGGACTCCAGGCTTGTTGGGTACAGATGTGAGAATCTCAGAATATAAGTCCTTAGCCCTCAAAGGCCATGTCTGAGCAGCTGGGACCATGCCACTTAATAGGGTTGATAGTCTAGGGCTAAAACACATGTGAAACAGGCTTCTCAAAGAGCAAAACCAGTGTTGTCAGTGTCAAAAGGATCTGCTAGCAGTTCAGTTATCTGCCACAAGAAACTTGGCACTGTAGCAGGAGATCATTTAATACAGGTTCACTTGTTCATAGCAGCCAACAGATAGTGAAAAGTCACCAGAGGTGACATGACAAAAAGCAACAGTAGAAACAGAACCAGAGGCAGTGATCCTGGCCTTTTTAGAGGAAGAACTTGAAATTGCTCCAATTGTGTTCAAAGACTTAAAAAAAAAAAAAAAAAAAAAAAAGCTGGGTGTGGTGGAAACCCGTGATCCCAGCAGAGGCAGGACCAGGGCAGTCTGATTTCCAGGGAGACCCTGTGGCAAAAGTCAGATCGCACCAATGAACAAAAGACTGAAATAGAATGAGTAGAGTGGACTCTTAGCTGAGACATGGAAACTATAGAAAAAGAACCAGGTTGATTGAAAAAAAAAAAAAGCAAGTTCAAGTATCTGAAATTAAAACACAATGTATAAGCCAAACAGGTATGAGGCAGTAGTAAAAAGCATGGTATGATTGAAGATGGGCACTAGAAGTGATCCCGCAAGAGAACTTACTAAGTTTCATGATCACCAACTGACTTTAATACATGTAACTAGGATCCCAGAAGGAGAAGAGGGAGTTGAGTGCAGAAAAGAATTTAAAGAAACAAAAGCGAATTTCTTTTTTTAATTTTTGCAAAAACATTAATCTACATTTGAAGAATCTCAGTAAACCCCAATCATGTCAAATGCACAGAGACCCACACATAGCTCAGCATAGTAAAACTGCTGAAAGCTGAGAACAACAAAGGAAGCCAAGAGAAAGCATATTACATAATGAGAATACAAATAATTTCTTATTTCTCACCAAAAAACAACAGATGTCTGAAGACAATGAATAACACCTTTTAAAGTACTGAAAGAAAAAACATTCACACTTATAAATCCTGAATTTTATATATAGCAAAAATAAATACTCTGAAAAGCAAACCAAAAACATTTAAGATAAACTGAGGCTAAAAGAACTTAGACCAAATGATGGAAGTGGAACAAGATGGAGAGACCTGTGTTATATATAGGAAGATCTTTAGTGGTAAGGGTGAATATTTTAAATTATTTGCTTTAATTTCTTTCAAAGTGATCATTTTTCAGTAATATTATTATTATATGTTATGGAGAAAGGACCAGCTGGACGCAGAGGCCTGCACTGTGAGAGGACACACACCTTCCATCCTCTTCCAACAGGTCTGTGAAAAAAACAAAAAACCTTTGTTCTCCAAGCTGAGACCCGCCCTGTTTTTAAGTCACAGCTGGGCCTGGTGGTGCATATCTAAAATCCTAGCATGAAAAGAAGAGATTGAGGTAGGAAAATCATGAGCCCCAGGCCAGCCTGAGCTACAAAACAGCAGCCTATCTCAAGAGTCTAAAAAACAAACCCATAAAAAAACCAACCAAATAAATCTCACAAAACCTAAAAAACAAAATCCTTACAGATTTCCTTCTGTATAGTAAACACCAATAATTTCCAGTCTCACAGAGAATTTGTCAGGCTAATTATGTCGTAAGAACAGTAAAGTTTGAGGTTAATAACATGTTAAAGTCGTTATTTTTAAACTTGAGGAACAGCGGTTATCAAGAGACCCTGATTCTGATTTGCGCGCTCTATCTCCACTCGTCTGGATTCCAGGGTCAGCGACAGTGAACGTACCTGTGGCGCGGAATGGCTGCTCATCTAAGGAGCAGCGTTATCAGGGAAGCTGCACACAATCACTGTAGCTGTAGCAGTTCACGCATTAGACTATGGAATTACCATAGTACGAATAGCAAAAATATATTACCGCACACGAAACTTTTGTTTACAGTGAAGCAGTTCATGTTCGAGGTCGAAGCTGAAGCCTTTGGGGTCATCTCCATTCAACTCAGAGTCTAATGACTCAGCCCTGCTCTTGCAGGCCCAGCTAGGTATCAAATTACCCAGAATTCAGAACACCCTGGGGGATGGGGGATGCTGATGTGTTGGGTAACACAGAATTTTGTCATTCCGAAAATTTTAGCAAATGAAACAATATAACCATTTTTCTGACAATTACGTAGAAGGTGCTATAAGAAAAAAAAGATCTTTTCGAAGTAAACCTTGTGATAGCCCAAAGTGGGAAAGTAGGACTCAGGCCTGAAAGAATTTTAGGCATAAAAGCAAACTCATGACATGGCTTCGATAAGTCAGCAGCTTCCTATCCAGGTACAGCAATTAATGACCAGAACCTCACTAAGTTTACTTTGCAGTCATTAGAACAAGCTGGCAGGTTGTGAAATTCAAATCGATAATTATAACAACTTCCCGGTGAAACAATTGTGGGCGGAGAGTGAATGAAATCTTGCTAATAATATACGCCTTAAAATAACACCAAAGTTGTTTAAAACTTAGTAATGGTTCTATTCCTTCAGAAATGAAAATTCTCTTAGTTTTGAAACATATTTTCTGAATATGTTAAGAGGCTTTCGCTAAAGAGGAGGCCAGTTTAAGACTCGATCAAGTACCGAGCTGCTCATATCTACCTTAGAAAATGTTGTCTCTGTGGCCAAACAAAATAAAACGGGGATACGTGCCTAATATGTGCCCAGGGTGTTTTGCTTGTGAGATGAGAATTTCTTGTGAGATATCTTCTTCTACGCGGCACAAAGCTTCTTAAAGAACCTCATTAGTAAAAGCTCTACCCAGCACTGACTAACACAAATGGAAACATATGTACCTATGTGATGAATACTGCAAATATTCCCATAGATCTCTGCGCTAAGGACGGAAGGAAGCAATGAGCTTTAAAAAGGGAAGCCAGCCTCCATGACCTGCACAGGTGGAAGTAATAGAGATAAGGAATTACTGATATCACCACAGACCTGACAGGCTAAATAAAGAGACAGAATGGTGGAAGTAGTCAGCGTGACATGGCGTGTCTTGAAGAGTCCCTCTGGTACTTGCCTGGGGTCCTTCTGGATGCTGTCTATTGATGGGGATCTCGTGGCACCATCATCAGCGGGCCCTGTGTGCTGCAGCCTGTTATAATTGCACTCTTGGACTCGGTACTGTACTGGCCTGTAGGGCTCCGCATAGGTAGCTGCTGTGTTCAGAGCGTAATTATTTCTTTGGTATGTAAGGGTGCTTCGTTGGCTGGATGTCCTTTGTAGATTTCCAACACCTACTACAGAGTCAACGTTTTGGGAAAGATTAGTACATTCTCCACTTTCAAAACATATGATTTTTTTTTACTTTTAAATAGGATTAAACATTTGGCAATCACATCAGCTGTTTATCTTTGGATTTCATAAGCCTAGCTTAAGAATTAAAAGTACCACCTAGAAAAGAAAGCCAGTGAAACTATGAGTGTACTTATAAGCGTGGTTACATTGAGAGTTAGAAATTTAAAACCCCAGTAAAAATATAAGAAATTAATCTCAGAAATGAGTGGTTATCATTTCATACTATTAATTTGGTGGTTAAAAACAAGGTCTTTACTAAAATTTATAAATAACCCTTCAAGTGTTTAAATATCCTATTTCTTTGATATGTACTTTTACTTCTGTACCTCTGGATCTTGGTAATATTGGGGAAAAAATCTAAGTCACAGGAAAGACAGATTTTATCTCTCTGACTATTTTCAGAAATTATTACGTGATGTGGTGCGCAAAGCAACTGTCTGCTGCCCCGAACACTTCTAATTTAAGAGCAGGCATCCACCATTGCTCTATTCGAGTCTTTCTGCGATTAGAGAAGCGGTTCACCTCTCCTCAGTGCTCTTCAAGGAATTCCTGCTTACAGAACCTAAGAACACAGGAACATTTCTTCACTGTCGTCTATCAGAAGGAAAACTCTTCAGCAGACCGAACTGTCCACCTCTGGTAAAGAGACACTACAGGCTAACTCATGGATCAAGTCGCTCCTCTGGATCATTGCAACACGTGGTTCAGGCAACACAAGTCACGAAAAAATATCTTAGCAAATGGCTGCCTTCTCTATCTGACATGAGTCTAACCCGATGGGATCATACTTGGAGCTTCATAAATTCATCCTTAAATTAACAGCACAACCACTACCTTCGCTGTTTAGATTACACTATGATAAAAATATATTACCCGAAAGTACGTGCTAAATGAACTTCTGTTTTACTCTTATTAATTTGCTGTCACAGCTGCTTATCTTGACAACTAAACGGGCAACATGATTTTCTCCTAACGGAGAGCCCGATCTGGGTAGAGTATCACTTCGGTTGGGCCAGAGAGATGAGGAGGGCAGGGAACGGGGCCCACCTGAGCCTGTGCGGTACAAAGCAGTCTGCGATCCTTGGAGTTCCACGGTCCCGTGGTTTGGGCTGCGGTACACTGGACTGTAGAAGGTCCTCCCTTCATATATAGGAGTGATATGCAGGTCAGGAGACACAGCTGAACGAAGGTCTTGCCCAAGCTGGCTGTGCTGACTGGCATAGGAACTCCGTAAGCCTAGAGGTAGGAACACGGCGTCATCAAAGCTTGAGGAAATCATGGTGAGGTCAAAATCATAAATCCTAATTCAAGCCCTAGCTAACACACAACCGTTAGGTCTAAAGACGCAGACTTCTCAAGGTTCAGAGGGAGGAAGGCCTGGCGTGAAAGCGACTCTGTCTACTGTGTGTTTTTAAAAAGAAACTTTCTTAGCAAGAAAGAAGTACATTTCCTCAAAAAAACAAACAAACAAAAACAAAAAAAAAAACAAAACCCAAAAACGTACTAAATTTAATTTGCTAATACTCATTCTCCAACTATGGGTGGCGTTAATGCCCCCTGTGCTGTGATTACCACTTACACAGCAGGCGCTATATAAATGACAGTTTGGTCAGTTACGCACTTTCCATCCGTGTTCCCGTGAGATGGTGACAGCGTCAGCAGCTTCGTTTGTGTGCGTCTACCCCATGCTTGTAGAGAAGCAAAGCAGGTTGACATATCTCTTGCTGCGTCCTACATGAAGGGAGCCACAGCTGGGCCAGCGGTGGTGTGGCCCTTCTTACGTTGCCCGCAGACCTCCTTCATCTCACCAGCAGGTAGAGCCTACTGTGTACTACGCCTCTGTATCCCAGTGCCTGGGACACTTTGAAATACATCTATTAAGTCACATGTGGTTTTATGGGAAAACAGGGGAAAGTCAACGGTACTAAAATCTGAATATTTACAGCAAACTAGTAACACGTTTTATAAAATACTACCTTACTATTTGTGATGACTATGTTTCCCTTGTCTTATAAAAAAGGAAAAATGCAAAGGTACTATTTAACTAACATTAGATGATTTATATTTTGATTCGAACTGTTTTGTTTATAGATGGTGATCACAATAGAAAGGGAATTTCAAATATGCTCTGTCTATCTATCTAGTTATCCTTTTCTCAATTTTTATTTTTTATATTAATTACAGTTTATTCACTTTGTATCCCAGCTGTAGGCCCCTCCCTCATCCCTTCCCAGTCCCATCCTACCTCCCTCATCTCCTCCCATGACCCTCCCCAAGTCCACTGATAGAAGAGGTTCCATCTGACCCGAGCCTATCAGGTTTCATCAGGACTGGCTGCACTGTCTTCCTCTGTGGTCTGGTAAGGCTGCTCCCCCATCAGGGGGAGGTGATCAAAGAGCCAACTACTGAGTTCATGTCAGAGACAGTCCCTGTTCCCCTTACTAGGGAACCTACTTGCAGACTGAGCTGCCATGGGCTACATCTCTATCCAGTTTTCTGAGACAGGGTTTCTTTGTGTAATTTGGCTGTCCTGAACTCGCTTTATAGATCAGGCTGGCCTCGAATTCACAGAGATCCACCCGAATCTGCCTTCCTCTGGGATTAAAGGCATGCACCACCACATTTGGCTGCATATTTTATTTTTTAAATTAAACCAGAGCATTCTATATTATGCTGGTCACAAGGTTATAATTTGTCACCATTAGTAAGGAAAACCTGCCACTTCATTAGGAATATTAACTACAATTACCTTCTAATTGTAAGCAAATGGAGCATATGTTTACTTTTGAAACGCCTGAAGGTAGCACAGTAACTAATTACAAAAACGGTCATTCCCACTTTGTTAGTTCAGTTAATCAAATCTCAACTAAAAAGCAAATGGAGTGGCCCATTGAGATGGCTCAGCGGGTGAAGGTGATGCAGCCTTCAGGATTCAACTCCTTCTTCCTGCATGGTGAGAGGGCAGAACTGAATCCCACCGCTGTCCTCAGGCTTCTACACAATGCCACAGTGAGTATGCGCATGTGTGCTTACCCCCTCCACCACAAAGGAGCCGGAATATAAGTGATAACTACATGCTGCTTAGTGAAGACTGGCAGGAGAGTTTATAAACACCCAACGCTCTACAATAAGTCATTACTCCCGACTCTAGTAGGTATCTACAACATGACGCCAAAAGAGGCTAAATGAACAACTGTTTTACTGGGACCCCACCTGCAAATTGAAGTGCACAGGTTCACACAATATTTTTGGCTATCACCTAGCCAAGCAGTTCCATTGCAAAGCTAAGAGCCTACAGGAAAGTTTAATACATTATACAATGGGGACCAATGATGGGAAGCAAGGATACTCTATAATATCATTTACTCACTCAAAAGTTTCAATCCCACAAACACCTATTTCTTTACTTATTACAGTGATGATTCTATGTGAGTGAAACTTTTGTATTTAAAACATTTAAATAAACAAAACTGTCTTTTAAGCATTGATTATTTTTGAAAAATTCTCCAGACGTTAGATAATTATACCAAAATATTTTGGGCCAGATATATTTTTCTGTGGCCAGGAGTACATTTTATATACATTATGACATTGGTTAAATTACAATTACAGCTGGACATGGAGGCATAATCCCGACATTGGGGAGGCAGAGACAGGTGGATTTCTGAAAGTTTGAGGCCAGCCAGTGCCATGCAGAGACCCTGATTCCAAACAAAACAAACCCCCCAAACCAAAACAACAACATTTCGAACCACCAAATGAATCCGTAAATTAGGGTTTACATTTAGAAAACAGTAGTCTAGTAGACAGGAAATAAAACTTCCCGAGAATCCTTTGTTTCACTCAAAGACTATAGTTATTTCTAGCAAAGTCAGCAATGGAAGGTTAGTTCTTACATATGTTTTCCACATACATACATATATAATAAAATTTTTTATATATGTATACTTTTCTTTCCTTGAAATATGAATCCAAACTCACTTGCACATCAGAAACATTTAAAAGATGCCCTCTCTGTATGGAGACAGGAGTTTATATGCTGTCTTCCTATCTTGGGCTTCCACATAATTTTTAGAAAGCTGGGAATTCTACATGGTTCTTCTACACAAACACAGAGGAGCACAAGTTCTCAGAACCATTTATCTGTTAGGGTTTTGGTAGGTGGGACTCTTCGTAACTGCTTCCAACATGACTTTGCTGCATGCTTTACAGAGGCCTTCAGAAAACACTTAAGCCATCCATACTCCTCCGATAGAAGGATGATAAAATGCAACATTTCACAACTAGAAATTTTTCTGCACTTAAATCCAGGTTCTTTATAAATGCTTCATAAGTATCTGTTAAGTGAGAAGAAGCTTACGAAAGCTTCACATTTTCTAGAGGCCACAAGATAAAATATAAATTTTATCCTCAAAAATATTAAAAAATTTTAATAAAGCAAAGTAGCAAGAAGTACAATGCACAGTGTAACAACGTATGCCAAGCATAAAAACTTTTTAGACATTATAAAAATAACAAGGTATAAGCCTGTGTTTTTATGATAAAATGGATAATAAGTGTAAACTCTTCATCATAGCCTAGTAACGGCCCCAGGGACAGTGTCTTACCCACCAGATTGGCCATAGGAAGAGCTGGTGACACTAAAGGGAGCCTGCATATTCCAGGTTCAGGTCAAAAGTACAAATGCAGGAGCCCTTCTCAAAGGACAACTTGTCAGTCTTCTTCAAGGTAAGAGTATGCACATGCTTTGATGTAGCAATTCAGACTTGACAAATAAATCCCACAGGCAATACAGTACTTATTTATATGAAAGAATGTGTCTCTGGCAGCTAAAAATGATAAACACACAAATGCCTATTTAACATGGAAGCAAGTAAATAACCATAATGCATATATAAAAGAAGCATTGTGCAACTTTTTGTTGAGGCTTTTCCTCCTGGCCTTAAGGTTCTGAAATATGACTCATGAGAGTCATTAAATATTCTTTACAAATACCTAGGCCACATAGCTAAGCTCTTCTCTGACTGGCTCATAACTTAAAATAACCCATTTTTACTAATCTACACTTTGCCATGTGGCTAGTTACTTCTGTTCAGGTACCAGGCATATGTCCTCACATCTTGGCCATTCAATTTCCTGAGCCTGGCTCCATCCCAGTAGCCTCTCTGCCTGCTGGATGTCCCACCTCTTAGTCTTGCCTAGGCTATAGGCCATCAGATTTATTATTAACAGGTAAAGTTTCCGTACAGACACAAGATATTCTCTCAATGTCTTTAGAAAGAGTGCAAGCTCAGACACATTATGAGAAAAGTGCAGAAGATATGAGAGATGCTCCCCGGTGAAGAAGAAAATGCAGCACGACACGTGTGTATACACGTGTAACAGGTTCTTCTCTAGGTCACACACGTGTAGACTACAGCACATGGGACATGGTGTGGAGAGTAGAGAAGCTGGACATTTCTGATCTTCATTTCAACTTCTCCTGTGTGGTTCGAAATTTTACCATTCTGTACATCTTGCTCTTTAAAAATCTTTCTGGCAACACACAGGATCAGACCCAGGGCTTTGTGCATGATTAGGCAAGTGCTCTACCGCTACCCTACATCCACAGTTAAATTTTCTTCTACTAGAAAGAACAAAGTAGAAAATCTTTTATGAAAAATCCCCCAAAGGGGACAGATAAAATGCCAGGAACCTGGTGTCTTCCTAATTTAATCCACATGGCATTTAAAAGAAATTCATAAGGGCTTTGTGCATTTCCTATCAGGGTGCCCATCAAAACAGTAGGCTATGAGATTCGTATTCTAGCATACACACCACAGCATTCCTCCAGAGACATTCAAGCAGGTATTCTGACCACATTTTAATATCTCCTGAGGGTATATGGAGGTAAGCCTAGATGTTCAAAACCCTTCATTAGAAAATAATACTAATAAAGAGTTTAGGGTTCGAATCAATTCTTTTAAGATACAGTGTGTACCTGTATGTGTGTGCAGCTGTGCATGCGCGCGCGCACACACACACACACACACACACACACACACACACTCATACTTTATGTACATACTAATTTGAGGAGAAAGATGCTTTACAAAAGAGTTCTCTGTACGTACTACACAGTGTCATACAAAAAAAGACTAAAGCTTGAAAAACAAGCTAACCTTGGGCTAATAGTATAATTTTTCAAGAAAGCCACTAGGCCTCTCCCCAGTGATCACCGTTTCCACACAGGCACAGGGAAGCCTCGCTCCTGGGCACAGTGTTGTCACGTGTCTCACCTGTCAGGCTGTCTGGCCGTGGTGGAACCATCCTCTCATAGATGTCATACTGCTGCTGTCCGAATTGGTCCATGTCATGAACAGTTCTTTGCAGTGAAGGTCCCAGATGCTGTGGTACGGCGGTCATCCCGGAACGTTTGGGGGACGATGACCCCACTTGGCCTTGGGACGGGGAAGCTAGTCGAGTCTGGGCATCTGCCAGGGTCAGTGGGGACCCCACCCTGGTGGTGGTCTGGTACTGAGGGGCTGGTCCGTTGGGATTGGATGTCTGTCGGGAAGTGACAGAGCCAACCCTGCGCACAGCTGTTGGGGAGGCGGGTCTCTGTGAGTATGGAGAGGCGGCCCGCTGAGCAGGGAGCGTGGTGGAGGAGTAAGCACTGGGGTTCAGAGGTCGGGAGTCGGTCACTGACGGAGAGCCAAATCCACTACCCAGAGAAGTTCTCAGTGACCCCCTTGAAGGAGACACGCCTGTGCTGGTAACATAAGAAGGGGACTGTGCTCTAGATGGAACTGAACTAACTCTTCGCATGGCCCGATTGGCTACTGATGGCTGATGAGAGGGGAGAAAAGAGAATGGGTTTATCCAGGGTTTTGCGTCCATTGTCATTACAGAAATAAAAACGCACATAGCTCACACAGAATGTGACCTCACTACTGCAGGCACCTGAGGTTTTTCTTTGCATAAGCTTTTGAGTAAGATTAGCTTTTGCTTCTGCTTTTTTGTTTTGTTTTGGAGCTCTAATTTGAATACTAAAACCAGTCAATAGAAGACTTCTGAAGACATTTAATAACCCTTTTTGGTCTTTACATTTTTTTCACTTGTTGCCTCTACATTTTCTGACATATGAAACATTTTATTTCAAGTGCTACAAATCACTAGTGAGCATGAAAGGGCCCTGGGGCCATGTGCTTGTATCATTCCCTAAAAGTCAAACTGTGGCCAAGACTGCATTTTGTGTAAAACAGAAAATATATCTATTTCATGTCTCAGCCTAAATATAGCTGAGGAGTATTTATGGATGGCTGGTCTTTATGAGTTGGCTCTGTTAACTTGTGGGATGTGTTTTTTTTCCAGTGTCTAATGCATGAACCTTTGGCTACTGCCTGGGTCCAGCTTTCCTCTGATAATTTAGTGCAAGGAAGAGCCTGCCCAGTCAGGTGTCCTAGCCAAATCCTTTAACTCTCCTTTCTTTGGCTTCATCTGACATAGCAGCTCTTAGCGTTAGTTTAGCGGTGGGTTTAAAGAGATGTGAGTGAGATAACCGAGAGCCTGTCCCAGGAGAAGGAATGCTCTAAGTCTTTGTAACTTTCTTGGTCTTAGCCAGCTGGAAGCGCCCGGAATGGAAACTGGACATTTCTGCTATGGAATCAATGCTATGAATCTGTAGGCCTCTACAAACACAGTGGGCATCAGGCACCTTTCTTGATGCTGTGCAGCGGTGAAGAAAGTGGGCTGGAGAAGTGGCTGAGGGCATGGGAAACGGCAGGCAGGCTGAGGGATAGAAACAGACCCAAGAGCTCGGCCTGACAGGCATGCTCAGTCATCCTGAGTGCTTGCGAGAGCCCGGCTGCCATCACCCCTGCCTACGTTTAGTTGTGACTGTGAGGAAAGTAGTGGGGATGGGACGGGGGAGGGGGTATTCTGCAGTCTCATGTCACAAGAGGATGTGTGCTTTGCCTCCAAGGGTTGCAAGCAACCTGGCTGCTGGAACACCTCAAGTGAGTTAAACCTCAACAGCCTGGGAATAGTAGTGGTGGCACTGGGGGGATGTGGGGAGGGAAAGTTATGGTGACTAACAAGGCAATATGATAGGGCCTTGAAAATTAGTGTTCAGCTGGGGAGTTCGAAGATGTGTTCGGAGTGCTAATGGTGCTAGCACTGACAAAGGAAAAGACATCCAGCTCACGGCAAGATAATATGCTATCCAACCTACACATAGATCAAGTCACAGAGACCTACTTAAAATCAACGGATCGGCTTTAGGGACAAAAATCAACTTAATATAACGTTTTCCCTTTTTTTAACAACATGATCATGATGAAGGATAAAATTGTAGCTGCGGCAATTACACAAAAGTGAGACTGCAGAGCAGCTGGAGTAGAGACCCAGCAACACAGCTGAACATCTAGAGGTGCTCACTGCAGAGTGCCTCAAACGTCACCACACATCTCTACTGGCCAACGAGTATGTATGTGGTTGATGTGCAGGCTGGGAGCTCAGCCTCGAGCAGCTGGCTACAGGGGTAAGAGGTCTCCCTTTGACCGCAAAAGTCACCCATGTAACTTCTCCTAAACCGATGAGCAAATATGCCCACCACTGTATCAACACTTTCGCACTGTGGCGCGTCCTGCAGTGTTTAGAGCTGCACTCTGAGGAACACACACTAGTGTGTTTTGCTATCTTCCAGCAACTAAAGGATTTCCACAGTACTTGGACAGAGGGCTGGACTCCCTCGCTCCTTTGGCTCTTACATCCCGACATAGTCTGGTGGGATGACGTGAATTAAGCAGCAACAATTCAGCAAAAGTGTTCAAAACATGCATGCAGTGTTGTACTTTTGCCTATCAACTGAGTCCTTACTTAACAGAGTGGATATGCCTCTTTACAATGACTCTGTAAGCGTGACTATCCAGAGGAAGAAATACCCTTTCAGTGAACAATTTTAGGGAAGGTGAAAACTTTTGCTTTGAGTAGACTAGATCCCATCTCATGGAGGCAGAGAATGGTTTCTGCCTTCTAGGCCTTTGTGGTGCATATTTTAGTGCTAGCATTGCTAAAGATTAGGAGCCCTTCAGGAACTATGTCATTCCATGTCATCCTTACACTCCCTCTGGACTGCTCATATCAAATTTCTTATTTCCATTACTCTACTGCATCTAGGAACCTATAACAATTCATTAGTAAGAGTAAATTAATTCAAATAAACATAATTATCAGGCTTTATGCTTAAAATATCTACAATACTGCAATTCAAACAGTATGCAGTGATTTTTGAGTGAAGTTTTTCATTCTATAAACTATACCTGCTAGCTTTTGCTAAGCAATGTCTATAACAGTTATGCAACTATGAGTGTACTTCTAGATGTCTGACTTACCTGAACCAGTGTTTGTCCTTCCGCTCTTGAATTCCTCACCACATGGTTACTCGTTGATCCTGTGAATGGATGCGGTCTACCGTCTGCCTTGTTCACGGACTGGCTGTTGTGGAAACTCCCTGCTTCCTGGTACCCACTGTCAGAATAAGAATTCATTTGTGTTGAACTTCTTGAGTTTCCCAACGATCCTGCAAGAATAAAACAGTGGAACACCTTTATTATACTTCTGAGGCTTGCTTTAAAGGTAAATTATGACAAGAAAATCTAGTGTTTAAAACAGAATACAACAGACCCTCACTTTCATGGAGAGATGTCTGTTCTGGTGAGTAGAGGGTCCCTTGTTCTGGCTCTGTCCTGATGAGATAGTTGTTGGGATGGACAGTGTCAGAAACTCTAGGTTTGCTTACACCGGTATTTGGCACATCTGTAAGAAGGTAAGTTTATAGCTGAATTTAATGACATTACAGAAGAACATGCTGAAAGGTACAGATATTTTTCAATAGCATCCTGTAATCCATAGGCTACTAGAAGGCTCTGCTCACCTTAATAGCATAGTTATTTTCTCTGCGTGATTGTGCGCCCAGTTCAGCTTACTGTTATACTTTTGTCAGTTCCATACATGTTGTTTGTTCTGTCCCAAGTTAACTTACGTACTATATCATGTCACAATCTAGAAATGCATCTTGTTCCCCCTTGGAAAACCCATCTCACAACTTCTTCCAAATAATAAGAACGATGGCCAAATATTAAGGGGACAATAGAGATCCCAACTGTTCAGAACACAGAGAGGACTCACAACAGTGAACTTAGTGATGAAGCCCAGAAGATAAGATGGGCTTATGCTGTAGTCGTGTTTCTTACAATCAGAGGAATTCTAGTCACACTTCTACCGCTACTAAAATACTCAGAATCACAAGTAGCAGAGGGACTAACATCTCACCTATTTGTTCATTGGTCCCTTTAGTTTACCCCAGAGGAAAATAACAGGTCTAACCTGAACACTGTTTTTCTGATCAGCCTGTCTTTCTCATAGCTTGTTTTATTTTCTGTGGTACCATTTGCCACCTTGAACTTAAATACAGGACAATTACTGTCACCCAAAACAACTCACTGATTCTCATTCTATCCTATTTCTTATGTTGTACTTAGGTGATATAGACCATGCTGACCTTTGCACACCACTCAAATCGTCTCTTTTCTCCCATATATAAAACACACATTTCTCCATGCTTAGGTTATCATCATTTGTAGTCCCTTTTCAGATTTAACCTTTATGGAGCTAACACACATTTCCAGGAACGCTGCTTCACTTTCAAATACTGATTCTTAGTTATATTCTGAGCTCAAAATACAACTCTAAGGTTAATGCCTTCATTAGGATTTCTTCCCAACTTTCCTAGGCTGTTAAGTACTCCATTAGCAATAGTCTGTCTCTGTCTATTAAAATATGTAAACCTAAGGATGCATACTTTTGTCTCATTGGTACTGTCATATCCCCAGTGTCCCACGTGGTACCTTGTACTCAGTGGGTGCTCAGTAAATATTTGTTGAACAAACATCTCAAGTAGCAATAGCAGCTTTCCCTTACTGGGTCATAATTCATGCATAGTACTTTGCTATACAGCTTTATTCATGTATTCAAAAAAGTTGAGCTATGCAAAGGAGAGTAAAATTTCTAGGCAGCACCAGTTGAGCTAGTCTAGAGACCCTTATGAGGTGTAAGAGCATACTGGGGAATCCTCGTGCACTCTGAGGTTTTAACATGATGTCAGATTGTAGCTGAAGTTCTGTTTCCTGGCCTGTGGGAAGAGAGGCTGACATTCCTCACAGGGGCTGCTAAGAACAGGTCTTCTGATCCATCATTTGACAGTTCATTTCTAGGTGGCAGAATTCTGTGACAGCTCTGAATTCTCAAGTCTGGAATTTTAATGCAAGATTTCAGTTGTGTGTGGCTCTCTGGTAGATGGTAAAATATTATCTGAATCACTGCCAGGCAGGTAACAGTGAAATGACCTGCTTCATTTGTAAATCTTCTACTAGGAGTTTCTAGAGAATTGCACATGATACATAGCAATTCCCGAAGGAGCCTGTTAAGGCTTTGTTAGCACCCAGAGAGTGTTCTGGGCTAGAAAGATAACAGGGAAGCAGAGCCAGCCAAAGGAGCTGCCAGGCTCATACTAAACACCCCCCACCCTAACACTATTAGTATCTTTTTCAATTTTTTTTAGTTGATTCACTTTACTTCCCAATTGTAGCCTCCTCCCTCATCTCCTCCCGCTCCCACTCTCCCTCCCTCTTCCCTTTATCCCCTTCCCCTAGTCTCAGAAAGGGGGAGTCCTCCTCCTCTACCAACTGACCAAGCCTATCAATTCTCATCAGGACTGCCTGCATCTTCTTCCTCTATGGCCTAGCCATAATTAGTATCTTTAAAAATAGAAAGGCAAACAAACTATATTACCCTAAAAGCCACATTAGCTATGGGGCCTTGCAGTCTTATCACCTGACTGTGCCTTCTAGTTTTCAGGGTCTTGCCCTGGGAACCAGAGCACAGCAGAGGGTATTAGTAAGATAAGTGGAACACTGAGATACCACATTGCCACGCAAGGAGCTAAGTAACTGGGTGCAGAAAGGAAAGGAGTTTTGTGCCCCATCTCTTAGTAAATGTGCCACATAGAGTTGTGACAACTTGATAAAAAGATCTATTTAATATGAACTATAAATCAATCAACCCTTATACTATGTATAAGAGCCTCAGGTTTACCCCCACCCCCCCATGGAGGCCATCAGTAAATATAAGGACGAAAGATGCAGAAATGTCTTCTGATTCATTACAACAAAGTTAAGTGGTAATAAGCCAGGCATGGAAGCACTCGCCTATAATCCCAGCACTGGGGTGGGGGGTGGGGAGCAGAGGTAGGAGGATCTCTGTGTGTTCAAGACCAGCCTGTTCTACAAAGGAAGTCCAGGACAGCCAAGGCTACACAAAGAAACCCTGTCTTGAAAAAAACAAAACAGTTAAGTGGCTTTCATAAAGAGGTTTACTATTACTCATTGTGTTTCTTTGAACATTTATTAATTTACAAAGCATATATAGATACACACAAATGGGTATACACATGACCACAGTGTACCAGATAATCAGAACACCCAGTTCCTAACTAATTGGCAAAATCTTCCTGATTATAGAATGGTGAGGACTCTATTTATCAGTTATGTATCATTTATGTGCTCTTACTTTAAGATGTCTTTTACAACATAGCTTATGTGGAATGGAAGAAGAGACTCTTCCAGTTCAGAGAAACCAGAGGCAGAAAGTGCAGGACAGATCAGCTCATGACTAATGCTGTAATCTAGAATGACACAAGAGGCATGCTGTGATTTTATTTGGTCAGGACAAGAGATCAAAACATTTCAATGACAAACAGCTTGTGAAGGCTACTCTGAACTGCATCCTAAACAACATATTACTAAAAAGAAGTTTTCTCAGATACCAGAAATTTATGGGCACTTTCAAACATCAGTCAGTGTCTTCCAAAAAAAACACAGCCAGTCTTTAAGGTACAATGAACTCTCCATCTGTGCCTAAGAATGAAAGATTACTGGAATCATGGTCCTTTCTGCCTGTCAAATTTCATCTGAATGCTCTAATAAAAAAAAAAAAAAAAAGATGATTAATCAAAAAAAAAACCCCACAAGATTTTATGTGTCAAAAATATTAGTGGATTAAGGACAATAAACCATAGGGCTATGAAAAATTGACACAGTATCTACCTCTGGAAGTTCTAGTCAAAGATGGAATACGATATGGATGTTTTATCTTTTCCACAATATACACCTCCAAAAGTATAACACGTGTAAAACATTTGCTTAGAGAAGGTCTTTGGTAAAGAATCTGAAGTCATTAAAATGGCTCTGCTTTATTAAGCCACATGTCATGCTGTTAGACTGCTTGAGGCAAGGGAGGTCAGTACTGTGTAAATCACCATGGAAACAGGAATCCAGAGATCAGTGGTGGTTTTTGCCAAATAACATTACTGTAACTAGTCCTTCACAGCCCAGTACGCTGGCACCTCATGCTGGGTTCTCCTCGCCGTTCTCTTTGTCTTCCAAGTTGCTATGGGGTTTAGGAGACAGTAGTTTCTAATAGTTCCTTCCAACCCTGTCACCCGTAAACTGAGGAAGGCAGCATGGGATCTTCCCGATATACTCTGAGGCTCTCACTCCCTAATCTACCTCAGAAGCAGTCAACTTTCCACAAGTGCAGAAATGCTTTGGGCCTCCTGTACTCAGGAGCAAAGCTCCAGCACAAATTTTGGCAGAGGACCTGGGCCTGGCACCAGAAGAATTTCTATTTCGTACTTTGTGCATCCCTACAACAGACATCCAGGAACAGATGGGAGATCACCTGGAAATACTTTAGGAGTTAAAGTTCAAAACAGGGTGATTGATAGAAACAAGAAACACAGAAATGCTCCCTCGTGCATGAAAAGGAGGCCGACCAATATTTTAAGAATACTAGAGATATATACAAGCTTGCTGACTCAACTAAAAGTTACTGTGTACATATCATACCCTTTGAGGGCTGAACTTTTAATGGAAGTACAGACTTAAAGAGAAATGGCCGAAACCCATGTTTCTTGAAGATATTTCTAGTCTGGTTCTCTTGACTTTGTCTAAGTGATCATGAATATTTATATCAGCTTTTAAATATTCATGATGGCTCTGAAATTTTGCTCATCTAGAAAATGTTAAGCTCTAGGAAATAGAAACCCATTGATGAAGTTCACTTTAAACTGCTTTGAGGATCACTTAGTGTGCCCTGAAGTTCACCCTAAAGGCCTGCCTGCCTCTGTGCCATTTTGTGTCTGAAGCAAACTTTGTACACTGATACAATGATGCTCTGATCCATACAATGACACCCAAAATAATCTTAATTTTATGCAACACCAGAGAGATACCACATGATAGATACTTTAAACTCCTGAATTTTATCCTAAAACATGAAACCATAAAAACAATTTCAAGAAAATAAAAAGGAATAGGGGTTGTGTTTCCATAAATAACCATGCCAAGGTGAGTGCTTATTAGCTATTTTTAGTCTGTGTAGAAATTAAAACACAGATGCCATACCTGCCGGAGCACATGCTTCGTAACTATAAAAGGGAAGTCAGCAAAAGGAAGAAATATAAAGTGGGGAAGGAATGCACCAGACACAAAGTTTACCAGCTAGGTACTCTGAAGTGGCTGTGGTCCTTGGATTCATATTGAGAAAGTTGAAGAAAAAATTAAAAAAATTAAGAAGCTAGGTGTGGCGGTGCATGCCTGTAGTCTCTGCACTTGGGAATCTGAGACAGGAGGATTGCAAGTTTGAGACCAGATTGGCTATAAAAGCAGACCGATTTCACATAAAAGGTAAGGGATTCACTGTGATGAAAAAAAAAATTACTAACCTACAAGGAAATGCAGCCAAGCACTTGAAAGTCACTCTCAGATCTTTTTTTGCAGAAATACTTTATTTCTTTTGGAGAAAGTTGTTATCAAACATAGAACTATGAGGCTGGAGAGATCACTGTGAGGGCTGGCTGCTCCTCCTGAAGATCTTAGTTTGTTTTCAGCCCCTGTGTGAGGAGGCCCACTCACTATTGCCTGCAAATCCAGCTCCAGGGGTCTGACGTCCTTTTCTAGCTTCTATGGGCACCTGCTTTCATGAGCATATACACACAGTTAAAGAAAATGTTTTAAAATAAAAGAAAAAAAATGGGAATATCTGAAATTGGAAAATAAAAGATGCTACAGGTTTCTTCTGATAAAAGAAAGGTATGGTGGTGTACTCGGAATGGAGGCAGGAGGATCAGTGTAAGACTATCCTTAATTACACAGGGAGTTCAAGGCCACCTTAGGCTATCTGAGCCTCTTTCTCTGCAAATACAACAAACCAAAGCAAACCAAACCGAACCACCTGACTGTACAGGATGCTATGAAGAATGACATTCCCTATCAAAGAACATAAGCAAGTCTTCTGAAATAAACCTTTTCTACTTTTCTCCTGGCTGTCCGTACAGGTAAACCCTGACATTTCAATACAGTGTTATTTACAAGAAATGAATATAGAGCTGTGAAGGCAAATAATTGCTTTAAAACTTCTACTTTATTAAACATTTCCTGCCCCTTCCACATATACTGCCAAATATCAAAAGCCTGATTATATAGAATTATTTTCTCCCTATTCATTTGAATTTACTGAGTACATGTAAAGTCAACTACAAATTTCCCCCATTTCGTTATCCTGTGTCTTCTGTTGATTTGTTTTTGAAAAGCTCTAATCTTTCTGGCCTCCTGAATTTCTTCTTCTGAGTACCAATGCCCTATCACTTACTTAATATTCATTAATCTTTTAAATACTTCTTTCTAGGAACCATGTTACTGTTAAAAACAATGGGCCTAGATGGAGAGATGGCTCAGTGGCTAAGAACACTCACTGGCCACTCTTCCAGAGGACCCAGGTTCAATTCCCAGCATCCATGTGGCAACTCATATCTGTCTGTAACTCCAGTTCTAGAGGATCTGACATTCTCACACAGACATACATGCAGGCAAAACAAACAATGCACATAAAATAAATAAATAATAATTAAAAACAAACGAAAAAGCATAACAACAACAAAACAGTAGGCCTGGGTAGGCCTAGTGATTCAGGCCTATTTTTCCTGGTTACTTGGAAGTCTATCACAGGAATATCCCAAGTTCAAGGCCTCTGTGGGCTCCAGAGTGAGTTTGAGTAGTTCTGAGTCCTTGTTTCAAAATGAAAGCAAAAGGGGGCTGGAGACATAGCACATGGAAGGTGCTGGAGAGATTGTCCTGCTCACACAAGTCCCTGGCTTTATATATACATGCAGAAAATCCCTCCTCCTCCCCTAAATAAGAACAGTGAAGCACTGGGTTTTGTTGACTGTGATGACGGAACAGTCCAGTGTCTTTCAGCTCTGCAAGGTGGGTGCTTCCTCTAATCCAGCTTTCTGTCTGAGGCTGATTTCCCCTCCACCCACATATCACAAAGAACTTCTCAAACTGGCAACTTTTCAGACGATAGTGATTTTTTTTTTTTTCCTGGAACAGTAAAACTGTGAAATTGTGATCTGTAGCAACTTACATTTCACAAGCTATGGCCAGCATGTATGCGACAACCAGTGATCCCTGACAAAAGGACTCTCCCTGGCTTCATAAACTTCTTTCTGACAGCCAGAGTTACAGTTGTACATTAAAAACAAAACAACAACAAACAAAACAAAAAACTCTAAAACAGAATTGATGTTTTTCCTCTCTCTGTAAATATAAAAAAATGCCACACTCAAATGTTTCTTTTCCTGACAGTGCTTATCCTGTGAAAGAGTCTCTGTGCGCATGTCTGCATTCTTTGCCCTTGATTATTTTGGTACATATTTTCTTGGATTCTGATGCTATTTTCTATTATCTACTGCCTTAAAAGTTATCTCAGGCTTTGAAGGATTGTAAGCGATTGTACAAATATGTAACATGTTAAGAGATATGCAAAGGTGAGTGATGAAAATGATATACTCGTTACACAGAAACAGAAAACAGCTTGGGAAGACACACCCTCTGAACTGTTAGAGCAGAACATAGGCTACTAGAAACGTGAGACTAAAGAAAATACAAAGCAGAGACAAAAACAGTAAGCTCTCTTCTCCGTAAAAGACTGAAAGGAGTGACCTGATGTTTTAGAAAGTGAAAATATGACGGGGAGGTAGAAAATGCTGAGGAATGAAGAGGCAAATGGCCAAGAGCCAGGGAAACTCAGTCAGTGTTTCAGAGCTCTGCCATCACTTTGTAGGTGAGTGGAAGAGACCACAGGATGAAAGGGGTTGGTAACTTCCATCTCTTCCTCATCTTCCAGAAAGTGACTCTCTCCAAAAGCCTGCCATTCTTAGTAAATGCCACCCACCAAACAAAGCCAGATTTTCCTGAGCTGAGTTACAGAGAAAAGGAAATCTCTTTGCCTAGCGCACCCCGTGTTCCTCTTTAGGTGCTGCAGGAAGGTGGCTATTCAAACCCAAAATTCAGCAGCTGGGCTCAGTTTTGGCACTTCAGCAGAAGGTAGCATGCTCAGTATCTCTGCCAGGCATCAGCGCTGTGCCTTGCTAACAATTCACCTTCTTGCTGGAAGGCTTTTAAAGGGATGAACTTTTCAAATCGAATCTGTAAAACTTTAAAGAGGGAGGGGAAAAAGGCAGAGAAATTGTCTGCAAGTAAATGCAAAATATAAAGATAAGAACAGTGACAGACTTTCAGCCCCACTCCCTTCTGTTGTAGCCCTTTCTTAGGGAACCAAGGAAAAGAACGAAGGTGTCCTTTGTTGAGGCCAAGTCAAAAACACAGCATACCGAAGCCCTTTGAAATATTTTTCACATGTTAAAGCCACCCCTGCTCATTCTGGGCAAAATTTTCACAGTATATTCTGTCTGTGCTTCCACACACACACAGAGTTAATACAATAAGGTTTACAGAAAAAAGAACACCAAAACCATCATTGTATTCCAATTATTAACTTACACTCAGATTTATAAAAGGGCATCTATTATCTGATGGAAAAAGGAGTATAAAAGAATCAGATTTTAGTTTTATTCATAAAATCAGTTTTCAATTTTTCTGCGCTGTAGCTATAGCTTACTGTAATGGCCACAGTTTAGATGCCATAAGCACAGCTAAAAAAGCAGGCAGCTATCAGAAAAACACAATTAATTCTATGAGGACAGGAAAAAGAGCAAGTACTGCAAGTTGTGGCTGTTAGATCTGAAAGCGAAGGCTGCCCTGAAAAACAATAAATACGAGAATGTAAGGCCTGGGTTGGAGTAAGTTTGAGCTACAGTGCTGGAAGAAAAATAAGAGGCCAGGATGTTTGGAGTGTGAAGAGGGACCCAGCTGTGGTGAGGGCAGCTGAATTGCTGCAGCTGTATCTTCCTGATGCTGCTGAGATGGGGGAGATAATGTGGGCCGCATTTAATTGCTATGTATTTAATTTAAATACATTTTATGTTTACACATGCGTGTATTTTATATATGTTTATAAATTTTACACATAATGAGATGGCTGCACTACCTACTAGGGAGATGAAAGTTAGAAGTGAAAACACACACACACCTGTACAACACTTCTTGAAAAACTTAAAGAATAATATGAAGCCTCTTAGTGGATATTCGCTACTTGCTTATGATACAAATCCTGAAGATGGTGATCAGAGTATGGGGATAAGGGAAGAGTCAAGGAGGTCCTAGACACTGCATCTCCCATTGTACATCTTTATCTGTCTGTGCTGTGCATCACACACACAGCTGGCTGGTGTTGGTAGCTCAAACTACTCTCTAACTGCCCTCTCTCTAGCTCAGGAAGCCAGGCAGCAGCTGCTGGGAGGAAAAGAATGGCAGAGAAGACAGGTCCCACTCCATCTCAACTTGGGACAGCATTTCAGTCACAGCGTGCATCTTCCTGCTTTCAACCAATGTGAAGAAACTCATGCACAACCCCTGTGCCTACTCCAAGACTCTGATGAAGTCAGGGACCCTGTTAGCGGAGCCCTCGGAACGAAGCAGCCATTCAGCATCGCCAGCCTCTGGGGTGCTCTGCTCTCCCGTTAAGCCTCTCTGACCTTCACTATTTATTTTGATAGCTACAGGTTTTCTGCTTCCAGTTCCCTAAATGGAAATAGCTGGCACGGGCTCTGCTCTCCCCGCCAAAGGCTGACGCACAGACACAGCTGTTCTTGCTGGACCATCAGATAGTAACCCTCCAATAGGAAAGAGGAAGGTGCTGACTCTGAGGGAAACTTATATTTTCCAGGGACAAAAGACTCTAAGAAGCTCAATCTCACATACTTGAGGGAGGAAAACTGAATCCAGTTTGTGGGAAAGCAACTTGCTTACATATGTTGAAGACCTTAAGAACATTATGTGTGCCTTACATGTTTTTCTTCCAAAAAATTTAGTACATACATTTTTATATACTTATGTAATCATAGTTATTTAAAGCAAAATCAGAAAAAAAGTTATAATATCAAATAATACAGACATATACAGATATGGAACATAACAGTTGTCCTTTCTGGCATCTTCTGCCAGTGATGGTAGTTCTATCTCTGCTCCAATTCTCTACTAGATCTGAAGATCTGAAGAGGGCAAGGCTTCTGCTCTAAATGCTGGCAAACTGTATTGTAACCATTCCAAGATCTTAGGAAATCCACATTATGCAACACTAAAGGTGACTTTATAGAGGAATTTCATACTCAAGAATAGATACTTTGCATCTGGGGAGGCAGAGGCCAGCCTGGTCTACATAGAGAGTTCCAGGCTAGCCATGCATACAGTGAGACCTGTCTTTAAAAACAAACAAACAAACAAACAAACAAACAAACAAACAGCAAAGATAACTGCACATCAATGTTCTCAAGTATGCTTAAAAGGGCAACTATGCATAATACATAAAAAGTGAGATGAGATTAATTTTAAGTAATTATTTTATATTTTCCTGTATTTTAAAACATTTCCTGATGGGTATGTGTACAGCACATTTAAAATTGAGAGGGAATGTTTTTAATAATAAAAATATAGGAAGGCAGTTAGTAAGATTAAAGTACAAGCTTTGCCATTCTCCACTGCTTGAAGAACAAAAACCAGAAACCAACCCAAGAAAAATGATACTGGCTATCACAGAAGTGCAAATAAAAAATTAGTAACTGCTACACCATATCTGATAAGATAGGTATAGTAAAAAAGACCCAAGCGTGGGAGGGGATGGGGAAAGACCTTATTTATCCTTTGCTGGTAGGAACGTTACAAAGGTACAGCCACGCTGGAAACCACTTTGCCAATTGCTTAAAAGTTAAATGCTGAATTGGCAGCTAACTGAGTGATAGGTAAACACTTGTCATAAATATTCATAGCAATAGCTCAGAAAAGAAACAAATGCCTATCAACTCATGAATGGATAAAGAAAATGTTCTTCAATATCCTAAGGGAAGACTGTTTATCAATAAAAAAGGAATGGTGTGCTGACACAGGGTGAACATTGAGAACATGGCGCTCGGCGAGAGGAGTCTATCGTGAAGGGCCACATGATACACAGACCCATTACCTGAGATGTCGAATGGGCAAACTCATTAGGAGAATGGTGGCTGCTTAAGGTTAGTGGTGTTACGTGGAAATGATGTAGGACGTATGTGGAATCTTTACAGGTAATGACAATGCTCTGAAATTGATTGTGGTGATGAGTGCACAACTCTGAATATATTAAAAACACTGAAATGTGCAGTTCAAATGTGGGAAGTGTAGAGCATGTAAGTTATATTTCATCTCAATGAAGTTATTATATCAAAAAGATAGAAAGAGCTACAAGGGAAAAGTATGATCAGAGTTTACATCATACATGTTAATTTGCAATAAAGAAAATCTTGTAAAAGTTGAGCATAGTGAATCCCGGTCATGAATGGGCTGAGCCAGGACAGTCTGGGCTGTGATTTAGTGAGTTCCAGGATAGCCTGGGATGCAGAGAAAGACTGTCTTAAACAACAGCAGCAGAACAAGTGGAGGAAAAGAAGAGGAGGAGGATAAGGAGGAGGAGGAGGAGGAGGAGGAGGAGGAGGAGTAAGAGGAGGAGGAGGAGGAGGTGGAGGAGGAGGAGGAGATGGGCAGCAGGGACAACTAGCAACAGTGAGATGTATAATCTTGGTAATGTCCTGCTAGGCTATCAGGAGTGTCCAACCTTTCGATGTTGCCACATGACACTGTCATCTACCAAGTTCATGATCAAGAGTATGCAACTAAGTTTACAAGGAGAAAGAGAGATATGGGACAGGGGAGAGAGGGAGGGAGGGAGAGAGAGAGAGAAACAAACAAATCCATGTTTTAAAAAAATTTCCAATTTTGTGAGTGGCGCCACTCATGGCCATTTTAGAGTACATGAGGTCGCTGTCTGCTGGACGTATTTTTAGCATAAGGGTTTCAAGAGCACTGAGTAACATACCTAAGAATCAAAATAAGTTCATCAGAGTTTTAAAAACTTATGACATTTTGTAATTTTTTTCTAAGTATATAGTTTGTTTCTTCTTAAATTGAGGGCATCTTAAATATCTGCTAAAGTCTGGGCATTTCTCGGTCCTGGTGCAGAGAGGAAAAAGAAACTTCACAGGGGCTTCAAATTCACTTGCAAAGCTAATGAACATGCCCTCAAGCCTTCCTCTGACATTTATTATTCATTCATGTATGCATGTATTCATTTGTTCGGGTGAGCAGGGCAGACACGGGTCCTGCCTTTTTTGATGACCCGACACTGTGACAAAAGCAGGGAATCAACACTGGTCCCGGCTGACCCCCGGGGTTCCTCAGGTTTCAGATCATCTCTGATTACCTCCCAGGAACAGCGAGCCAGGCTGTTCTCAGGGTTCCAGCCTGGCTCTCACTCAGATGGTCCAGTCCACTGCACTCTGGCGACATTTCTGAACCACCTGACAAAACTCAGGCAACTGTCTGCTCAACAGGAGTGCTTTCCTGCACACTGGACGGGGGCTTCGCATTCACACCCAGTTACTGAATTTTCTCATTTGCTCGTCTATCATCAAATCCAGCATGCCCAATACCCAAGCCCAAAGCATCTCAAAGCTCCCCATCCTGACTTTCCCAGTTTTTCAATGAAGCTGCCCTCCTACACTTCTCAAGACCTCATGGCTATCCTTGTCTTTTGTCTACATCAAGCCACTCTCCAAATCCTCAGCAATAGCCTAGTCCAGATATTTCCACCCCAAATTGTGCAGTACGTTTCCAGCTGGTCTTTCTTTGCTACATTTTTCTTCCTTCCAACTCATATCTATGTAGTTTTAGCAGAGAGACTAAATATCCCTGCTGGGCTAATTCTGCCCTCTAACATCGACACATCTCTCTTTGCAGACTGCTTTCAAATATTCCCACACACTGCTGCTACTGTGTGCTGTCTGGTGCAAATGCCTCCTCTCAGGCTGGTGGAGTTGGAGACCAGGTAGGCTTCAGGCTCATTTCTGGGTAGCTGTTTCAGAAGTGGCCAGTCCATCTGTGACACAAAGCTCCACCTCCACATTTCCAGGGTAGCCACAGACTCTTTCATGGCTATCTTTCCTTTTACTATTGAAGTATGTAGAGGTATTGCTGTAGGTGCTTTTCCATTATCATACCCACATTGGCAGTTCGAACAGACAGACCCTGTAGAATAGCAATGTGAAGGACATCGGAATTATGTGGCCAAGTGCAGATAAACTTAGACACTGGGCACTTGGTGCTCTAATTTCTTCAGGGCAAACTCTAGTCTTTGCAATGCTGTTGCCTTGCTCGCCTTATAAACACCACGTGGCGTGGCAGTGGGTCAGGTGTGCTGTGCTAACACTGTTTGCTAAGCGGGTGTGCAGCTCCAGCATACGGCATGGATGCTTGGTTACCACATCCTGAGTGAAGACTGCACATGACCCTTGTGAGCGGGACAGGCACTCTCTGTAATGTAATTCATTCTTCTTGTGGTAAGTTTAGGGAAAAAGACACATAAACTACTGGACCATATCAGGTCTAGGAGATATTTTATACGACAGTATATAAAATGAACATTTCAAGGAACTCTAAGTAGAAAAACAATGAAAATGTTGATGGAGACCAATAATTAGTTTTTTTTTTTTACAATAACCCTTCTGGTGGCCCCTCTGTTCCCTTCAGACACACAGTTGATATTAGGGGAACTGCTGTGCAGTGCTGTAACTTTCAGGTATGCAGATGAAGGACCCACAACTGTATAACTGTATAACTGTAACTACACTAGGGCAAAGTAGTTCAGTACTGCCCCAAGGTCTGCTTTGCTTACTTCCCCAAGACACAGGAAGTTAAGGAACAAGCTAGGCAGGAGTTGGGGCTTTAGCTCAGTGGTAGAGAGCATTTGCCTAATGTGCCCAAGGCCCTGGCTTCAGTCCCCAGCACAGGGTTGGCAGGTGGGTGCTAGCTAGGAAACTGCTTTTTTTTTTTTAAATTGTATATCTGAAACAACAACAAAACAATTTTTATATAATTAAAAAAAACATACCTGTTGATCTCCAAGGAAATGATTTTTCAGTTGAGCTAGAGAAAAAGAAAAAAAAAAAAGAAATGTTTTGTCATAGAATTTAACTGTGGGCTTATTTTGCATTACAGCACTAACTGTTACATCTAATTATGAAAGAGTATAAAAACCTCAAATAAAATTCAAAATTACCCATCTAAATTATTTTTTAAACTGCATTTTTACTTGGAAATGAAGCAAATTATACAGAGAGAGAGAATAAGGGAGCATATTAACAGAGCTGGTATTTGTGATGCTATAAAACAAGTGCAGCAGATACATTTAGAAAGACTCCAAAGCCACTGAGAGCTCACAGGAAGCCACGGGAGACTCCAAGGACGCGCAACTTAACAGGGGCATGCTTTCAATCGAAAGCTGACTCATAAAAAGCTCAAGTATATTTGGAGACCAGTACACTAAAAAAATCAAGACTTACAGGCCAGGGCAGTATTTGAGCTATAGAGTGTCCTTTTCTTATAAGAATGGTTCTCAACCTGTGTGTGTGTCGTGACCCATTTGGGGGACTGAATGACCCTTTCACAGGGGTCGCCTAAGACCATTGGAAAACACAGATTTTTATGTTATGATTCATAACAGTAGCAAAATCACAATTAGGAAGTACAATGAAAATAATTTTATGGTTGGGGGCCATCACAACATAAGGGTTGCAGGAAAGTTGCTATAAGCTACTTGCTTATAGCATATGTATTTTAAAAACATTTTTGCAGGAAAACATATTTGTGCACCCTTTTGCCCTTTTCTGCCATGCACCAATTAGCACAGGACAGTGTGGTAGAACATAGACTCGATGATTAAGCATTTGGCAAATGTAAATGAAAGATATGTATTAAGATATATATTTCCATTTTGAATCCATTGTCTTATCTCATGCACAATATTTTATCAAAGTGCCATAAGTAATTTTATATTACAGATAAAAACATGTAGGCAACTAGAAATGCTTATGATGCTATGATGTCAAAACCAGTGCTCCTAAACACTGAGACAGACAGACAGTGGACGGACACACATGGATACACACACACATACACACACACACCACTCAGAAATCAGTCTAGAAAAGATAAAAAGCAAAGTTATTCCTTTGGGGATAAGAACACAGACCTTTTTTCCTTAAATAATTTATGAAAAAAAGCTGTAAGTCTGGGCTTAAATAAACCCTTTACAAACCAAAGATCGTGGAGCTGACGAAAGGTCTGCGTCTGTCAGAGCAACAGTTCTACACTCCCAACTCCTTGATATCTTCCCTAAGAACTAAAGGGTCGAAGGGATTTTTGCTGGGTAGAAACGTGTGTGATTCTCCCCTTTTCCATCATAGGCACAGCACTCACATCCCGGAAGCCGCATGCGGGGTAACTGCAGCCGTGAATGGGGCCAATCAGCGACTGCTGTCCAGGCTCCAGGGTGCTGCTCTGGCTAATGTGCTCCTTCCCATTTCAAAAGGGATGGCCTGGGGTGGAAGGGGAGCCGAGCATATCCTGCTCCTGGGGGCAGGGTCACCACTGTTTCTTTCTTAGCACGGATTTCAGTTTCTGAGTATTTTTGTTACTTAATTTTACTCCCAAAATTAGTGGTCCAAACACTACGCCTGATAATGCTTCACTGTATCATTGCTAAAACAATTCCATCTTATGTCAATATTAACACATGCTGCCAAACAGACTGCTTTCAGAACGGCTTGCTACATATAAGCACACGTATCTTGGGACTATCATGGGAGTTTGTTAAGCTCCAAGTTTTTTTTTTTTTTTTTTTTTTTTTTACAATTTATTCACTTTATATCCTGATTGTAGCCCCCTCCCTCATCTTCCTCCCAGTCCCACCCTCCTTCCCTCCCCTAGTCCACTGAAAGGGGGAGTCCTCTTCCTCTGCCGTCCAACCCTAGCCTATCAAGGCTCATCAGGACTGCCTGGATCCTCTTCCTCTGTGGCCTGTGGCCTGGTAAGGCTGCACTGCCAGAGGGAGGTGATTAAAGAGCAGGCAACCTAGGTCATGACAGAGACAGCCCTTGCTCCCCTTAACTAGAGAACGCACATGGAAACCAAGCAGCCTGTTTCTCTCCTTGTGAAGCTCCTGTCCCCTCCAGGTCCTTCTAACCCCCACTTCTTCTCTAAGAGTCCGGAATGCTTTATAATGTTTCTAATCTTTGTAGCTACCAACCTTATCATGCCACTCGTCTGGGCTCCTGCTAAGTGTAGCAGTGGCTGTGGCTGCCTAGCTCTCTGTGCCATGGGCCTAGCATCCTGCCTGGCACCCGGGAGACACTTAAGACACAGTGTTAATTCCCAGAATGGGAAAAGCACCACGAAGAACTCTGCTCGGGTGATGGGGTAAATATTGATGAAGGGCTGCAACTTTCTTCACGCAGATTAACTTATTTCGCTCTTTATCACGAGGAGGTGCCAGCACCTTCTTCTGTGGCTTTTTCTTTTTTGAACAAAAAACAGGCAAATAGCACTGGGCTGCTGAAAAGACTTTGGGTCTCCTAAATACCACAGAGCATTCCTAAGTCAACGGGGACCTCCAGCTAAAATCATCTTCCCATTTTTATTTTTATTTTTTACCTATTTTTATTTAAAGTAATATATGTAACTCATTAGGAAAATAAGCAGACAATGAACATTAAAAAATAAGCCAAATTGCCAAGGTATTTTGAAGACCACATTATTACCCAATTATCTCGACAAGAAATTGACAGTGTTGGGTAGTAACCACGATGTGTTCTTCAGAATAGCATTTTTCTCTTTTGAAAGTACTCACTTAGACTGAGTCTCAACCTATTCACTCTGTGGACTGAAGAACGAATGCACGGAACCTGAAATACTGTTTAATACAACTTGTTCTGTTTTAGAGCTGGTGGAGGCAGATCCATGGTAGAGACACCAGAGGCAGCTTCAGCCTAGAAGGAAAGGCCTGCTTCCTTCTCCTCTCTCCCCACCGTCTATTCCTAGAAACACTTCCCAACCAATGCTGGCTGTCTACCATGTGTCTGCAGGCTCCGTGCCCAGAAGACTCCGCCCTGGCTCCCTTTCACGTCCCTTCTGAAGATGCCAAGCAGATTGTGTTCTAGGAGCTTCCACTGGAATGTGAAAGACATTTAACACTCGAGGACTGAATCATCAGCAAGAGTTTTGTGTCAATAGGAAAATATCGTCATAATTCCAAACGACTTGACTATCAGCCACCGTTTCCCATGGACCGTTTATGTTTAGAATTCTCCAGGTCAGGGGATGAACAAGTAAAAAGAAGCTTGCTGGCAAATTAACCAATCAAGACTTTGCATTTTAAGTACAATATTAGTTTTTTTTTTTTTTAATTTTAGGTAGGGACTATGCATTTTTGTGCTAGATAAAATATGTAGCAATCACTGTAAAATTTTAGACATTTGGGATTAGTTTTCACTAGTTGTACATTGTGTTTGAAAACCCTTCTGAGTTTGGTCTTTTGTCAGGAGTCAGGAAACTTACCTGCTCGTGCTCTGCCATGGCCAGAGGGCAGTGTAGGGAGCAGGCTACAAGAAGTCATGTGAGAAGAAAGTGGTGGTGACTTGTTCTGGCCATGGACACACCCATTCCATAGACACTGCTCCTGGCCTCCTAGATTTGGAAGCTGGCTCATGCGCATTCCTAGAGATTCAATGAACTGATGTCCAATCATCTGTGTTCCAGCTTATGCAAACCAGGGAGGAAGGCTTAATGGTAACTGAAAATCATGACTGGCTTACCATAAGACTAACAAGCACATGAAGGACCTGTGAATTAAGTGCTGGGTTTCCAAGCCCACCTCATGCTCAACTCATTACAGTTCTTTCCAGGAAAGCAAGTCTACTCTAGTTCCATGGTTCACTGAACCTGAAAAGCAGGAGTTATTTCACTGCCCAGGGCCACCTGAGTCTTCTTCACTCACGCAAATGCTGTAACACATGGCCCTCACGGTACCCCACTAGACTGGGACATAGATTGGCATCCATCCCTTCATCCTATGAAGGCTGGAACATTCTCTCCGTCGTTTTCCTCATCAGTCTTCATGGTTTTGATTTCTTATCTTTTCAGGCTCTCTTTCCTGCTGTTGCTACTGAGTTTTACTGAATGACAATAAATGGATGTCATTCTCCCACCGCTCATGTACAAACAGACCCACAGAAGACAGAATGCAAACACCTGACAGTGGCATAGAAAGCCCTTCCCACCTGGTTCCTGTGGTTTGCCCTTTCCCATACAAACCTACATTCCAGGAACTTGCAAGTACTTGAACTTGCCTCATATGCCAAGCTGCTTCACACTTTGAATGCTATTTTGGGAGGAAGAATGTGCAGGAAGAGTCTAAAAATTCTTTTAGGAATTGTTCAAATGCCAGAGCTGCTGTCCAGGTACCAAGCAACTATGTGTATGTGCTATGTACAGGAAACTAAGCAGTCTAGTGAAGTTTCAATTCACTTGTGTCAGTCCCAGAACATTCTCAGAAGATGCTCTCCCTCCCCTGCCTGATGGGAGCCAGCCTGTGTGGACAATGCTGGGTAAGCAACATGGAGGTCACAGTGAGAATAGAGTGGAGACACCCAGAACCTCTGCCCTGCCACTTCCCTCACCCCTTTTCAGGTTCACATCTGTCACTCAGATGCAAAGAACTTTCAAGGGCTGACAAAACTAGCCACGGCTAATAACAAGTTAAACTTCACTCATGTGAACTGCTGCAGAAACTGGGTTCTCTGTAAACACAGCACAAGCAGGTCCCTCTGACTAGACTGACTGCACACTTCTTGATGGCCTCCTCCTTGGTGACCTTTAATGTTCTTCAAGAAATAGAGTGATTCCTTGCTCCTTTGTATCAAGGCCATGGCCAATCACTCGCTTTTATTTTTCTACTTTTTATGATGATTACTGTGGTATTTGTTCTCGGTTTCCATTACCAGACCACAGCTCTTCTAGGGGAAGAGACTGTGCCTTGATTCCAACCAGAATTGAATAGGACACTGGAAACATTTCGATGTTTGCCAATCGAAATATTGGGGGTTGTTCAGCTTTAAAGTAAATTCTAAGTGGTCTTCAGTCATTTTTACAAAAGAGGCAGATTGCTCATTTTGGGATGCAGTAGGTTTCTTGAAGGTTCTTGGCTTTTGCTGAGAACACCATTTTTAAAATACACCACCTACAGAAAATGTAGGACATCAAAGCATTTACTCCAGTGCCAGGTGACATTTCCCCGCGCCATGACTCCCATCACCCAGGGCATGGGCTCACTCTATACCAGCACCTGGCATGTCAGAAGCAAGCCCTCCCTAATGCTACAAACAGCTGATGTTCTGAGAGCTGCTACCGCCCACCAACAGTAACTGTCCACTCAACCAGCTTGTTTGCCTATGCTTGGGAGACCTCTGCTGCTTGTTGAAAGGCAGACTGACCAGGAAAGGCAGCTTCTGCATTTAGACACATCCTCTGAGCATCAGAACAAGTAGAACATCAGATAGAATTGAGCAGTAAGTCTTGACTATTCTTCCCCAACAAGCACAGACACTCCCCATCCTTATGGTAGGCTACCTAAGTAAAAGACAGAATAGAACAAAACAAAACAAAAACTCCAATAAATAAAACAGACGACAGGGAGCTCTGCCTTGCCTACTTGAAGAACGAAGGAGCTAGAGGAGCTAGAGGGCAAATTGATACCACCAACCCCTACGGAGCCCTGAAGACCCTGGTTTAAAATAATTCATTAGCCAAGGCAGAAGGAACTGGCTGTAGTCTGAAAGCAGTTCTTGGCCTTTAACTACACTTTGGGGAAAATCTTCCGAAGTTCCTTAGTGCCCATTCACAGCTCAACAACCAGCAACTCTTCCTGCTCCTCATGTCTTATCTCCCAAGTGCAGGAGCCATTCGACCCGCCTGCAGCTCGGCTAGCCAGAAACCAAGAACATTCTTCCTGGCTTCTCATGCACTTAGCCATTAGTCCACTCTCTTCTAGAGGCAATTCCCAAAATCTCAGTGAGGAGGGAAAGGGAAAACTTGCCAATAGGCCAGAAGTCACGATTAGCTAGTTTGTATGTTATGAATTTGTCCCTGAGAACGATACATGTTCGTTCATAGTCTATGAGTCCTGACAAATGAGACAGGGCAAGGGGTCTCTTCCTAACTATGACTGTGAGCCGAGGGTGATGCTGAGGTTAAGGAAACTGTGCTCCAGATTAAGAATGATGCCCTTCACAAAGGACATCAGACAGGAGCCTTGAGCTGTCCCCACTGGCAGATAGGCGTCTGCTTAAGTCCATTCCACTCCAGACCCACAGAGGGGCAACAAGGCGGCTGGAGAGGGCAGACCAGATACTCTGAGGCCTGCAGCTGACTCAGGTATTTCCTTTCAGCAGCATTTGACCCAAAAACCTGGTCACACTCTCAGAATGTGCTTTCACAGTTTCAGTGTTTAAAGAACCACAAGCAGCCAGGGTGGCAAAGTTCAGTCATGGTTTCCTTCGGCTAGTGGGTTTGGTAAACTGTGTGGCCATCCGCTGTCTCATTTCCACCCATGTTGTTTTCCAGTCTCGATTTTTCATTCTCTCCTAAACTCGTGCTACACACTCCACCGTAGCTTTAGATCCCCTTTTAACAGCTCTCTAAAACACATTTCAGAAAAAGGTTAAGATATAAATAAATAATATTATGACCAGCCTCCCGAAGAGAAGACGACTCTTTGATGCTCAGTGCAAACATTCACGGCGGAGGAAACACACGGGGCAACAGAGGCGAGTGCATTTTAGATGATGTTAAATATTCTTTGACAAAAGCATTTTGTGTGAGTGCTTTAAATCTATGAATAAAAGATTCAGAAGACCATATGGGAAGCGAAGATCAAAGACGATGTGTTACTAGACAAAAACGAGACAAACAGTTCCCTGTGGCATCCCCATAAATTACACAGGAAGTAAGACTTCTGCTGAGGCCCACCCCACAACAGGTGTCCTGATTAGTCAAAGAAATCCAGAGGGAAGGGTTTTCTAACATCTTAGCTAACATTTGAAAACCCAAAGGAAATGGAAGGAAAACAGTAAGATGGCTAGCACAACGCCAGACTCTTGCATGGATTCGGCCCATTGGACTGATGATCCCAAATCCTACTCAGGCAAAGGGTCAGCTTCTGAATAGACAGGTAGAGGGGAATTATCTGTGTTTATGGCCTCAAAAAATGCAGCTGTTCCCTTATTTCTTATCCTCTCAGACCTCCTGAGGACAAAGAAACAGGAAGGAGAAAAATTAAGTTCAAAGCAAAAATGACATGTTCACATAAAAACGTCTTTTTCTTTTGGAGTCAGGACATTTATGAGTGAATGAAGGTGGCAATGGTAAGAGTTAGGAAAAGATTCTTCCAAAAAGGGAAAGATGAGAGGGTTCCTGTTTTTCTACTGTTCTACATAAGATTAAATAAAACACCAATTTGGGACTCAGCTGTACAGACCTAAGAAAAACACTGGTAGCCATAAACTTTCTAATTTATAAAGCTTTGTTTTGACGCACACAATTTCATTCTGTAGTTTGGAATCTAGAATGCTCAGGAGGGCAGGCGAGATTGCCCAGAGGTTAAGACAGCTATCTAAAGCCTGTCAACCTGAGTTCTGTTCCTGGAACCCATACAAGGTGGGGTGAGAGACGCTGTCCCCTGCTATTCATGTGTGCCACACATGTGTGCCCGTCCTAGGTATTATAGATACACACATACACACAGACATAGACACACATGCACACCAGAGGCTGACGTTTGGTGTTTTTCTTCCGCTATTGTTTTCTACCTTATTTTCTGAGAAAAGGCTTCTCAGGAATTCAACTCTCCTAGCTGGCCAGTGCATCATCCCTTTGGACTCTCCTGCCTCCCTTCCCAACGCTGGGATCACAAACATGACTTTTTAATGTAAATTCTGCGGATCTAAGCTTGAATCCTCACATTTGCACAGCAAATGAAATCCATATTCTCAGCTTCTGAAAAGTCACTTTAAAAAGGAATTCTAAGACTGCACCTAACCAAAATATTTATTTTGCTAATAATTCACCAGTTTAGATATTCAAGAGCAAATGACTGGGCCAGTGGTGCTGCACAGCTCTAACTCCACAGCTTGGAAGGCTACGGCGACATCGCCCAATATCCATCTAAAAAATAGTTTGTGCCTACTGGTTAGCCAGACCAAATAATTTACATTTAGATCTTATGAAAGGTGAAGGTCCCTTAACTTCTAAGAGAAACTTTGCTCTAATTATAAAAATAAAGAACACAGCACACTTTAGATTTCTGCCTTGCTCCTGCTTCTTGCCGCAGTCATGTTCTCAACTCTTGATTTATAGACCGGGGCTATAAGAAGCTATTTCTGTGCTGAGGGAGAAATGAATTCACATGTGGGAGGAGGAGAGATCATCAATAACTGTCTGGGGAAAGATCGGGGCCTGGAGACGGTCAGTATCCAGCCACGGCTGCTCTCCTCAGCATCTGAACCCCAGACGAGGGGCTTCAGTTTACAGCTTCATCACACAGCCTCAAATCCACCTGCCTCCTCTATCCCCTGCTGACCACTGTTTCCCACATAAGTGCACAGGATTTCCAACTATCACAGGGGGTGGGGTGGGGGCATAAGGATGAATTACAAGGGTCTCTTAAGCCCACATTCTGATGGCCAGGCCCTTCCAACAGACACAGGGAGTACCTGGTCAGGAATGTTTTCAAGCTCTAGTGTGAATGTCCAGCATGTTTCAGAGAAATTCGAATCCTTAAAGCAACACTAGTTCATAGTTTACAACATGACAGAGGAAAGAGCTCATCAGCTTAATCTTTCCCTTTTACCAGTCATGGCCATAAGTCAACAGGATCCATAAGAAAGGCTACGGAAGACATGGAATCAACTGTAAATTATAACATACAAATTTTAAAACCAGGGCTCGTAAGATTGCCAGGTAAATGCTTTTGCTGTCTAGGACTTGAGTTTGATTCCTCGACCTATGCATTGGAAGGAGGGAACTGACTTCCGTAAATTCTCCTCAGCCTTCCACATTCACGCTGTGAGGTGTCTTATGCCCTCAAACAAATACATGTGATAAAACATTGAATTTCAAAATCAGGGCTAATGAGCACTCTCTTTAACTTTCAGAAGAATACCCACTCCACTACAAAATTTTAAGAGTTTTATTAGGAAATGGCAAGTTCTAATAAATTTTATTAAATTGGCATGGAAATTTAATAAAAATGCAATAAATTAGAACACAGGTGATATGAAGGGGAAGAGGAAAATCAGGAAGTAGATTTGTGGAGGCCAAGGAGGATGGGAGGGTAGAGCAGAAGAAGGGTATTAACAATACAGAGGTTTGGAAAAGCCATACAAAACCTATTTACACACCCACGCATGCACGCACACACTCATGAGCAAATGAAAGAGTTTAACTGGAGTTACCCTATACAGGGGATACTGCCTCAGAAGCTGGGGGCTAGCAAAGGAAAAGCCAGTTCTAGGTAAGGGATATCCCTCTGTCACAGGTGAGAGTGTCCCAGAGAGCTCAGAATAACACTGGTTACGCTGCTGCTCTTGGTTCCCCAGCAGAACTAGACGGTGAGGCCTTGTTGCTGAGAACACCACAACTTTGGCAGTAGGACATGGAGAAATAATGCTGGTAATGACCTGGAAGCTTGCTCTGTGTTGGCTAGCTTTCACAGCACCAGACGGTGCCATTCAGGCTGCTGAAGATGAGGGTATGCCATTAACAGCCATCCCAGCTGTGAACCTGCTGAGCTACCATAACGACAGGCATGGCAAGATATGTCCATGGGTGCAATAACGGCAGGAATGTTATGGCATAGCCCACAACTTTCTGATGGAATTTAGGGCCAGCTCCACAGGAGGAAACAAATGTCTTGTACTGTAAATCTGGCCAAGACGGGGGAGCTCATGGGCCCCAGGGGCGAACCTATTATCACTTTGTTAAATGGACCTGCATCAAACTGTCTCTAAGCTCTTATCTCTATGCCCATTGATTGGTGCAGCTCTCCGCCCTCATCAGAGTCTTTGTGCAATGGGGGTGGTTAATGCAGAAACCTACAACTGGCCAATGTGCAGAGAAGAGGTGTCTGAGGGTGCTTAGCCACCCCTCAGAGAATGGGACCTCTATCACATCTCCTCTCCTCGAGTCGCAGGGAGCATCAGAGATCTTAGCGGGGCAGAAATCCTGTAAGAGCCGGAGGTCAAGGAGGACCACGGCAAAATGGCACTTTCTGCACATGGCAGGTCTGTTGCCCTCATGAACTCACAGCAGCTGTGCTTGCTTACAAATGATCACTCGAGTCAGCTCTGCAGCCTGGATGGCAGTGGCATTTCCGAGTCCCTACCCCTAACGGAGGAGCTGTGGGTAGCTGCTGGCTTCTGGGGAGGGGAGAGTAGTTTTCTTTAAGGGCGTGGCTCCTGGTAAGTCAACATTCCAGCGGATGGAGAAACACTTATGAGAGTACCGGTAGCACATGTGAATAAAAAAAAAAAAACATGAAGTCGGGATGTGAAAGGATTGGGGTGGATCTGGGAGGAGGAGAGAAGAGTGGGCAGTGAATATACAGTTCATTTATATGCAACGAAGACATTCTCAGAGAATTAATAAAACATCATTTTAAAAGGCAAATAAACACCATATATAGTGAATTTTAAAAACAATTTACTGAAAATTAGGTGCTAAATCATCTGACATTTTAAAATCTGTTACGCAACACTTAAAACATAAAATAATATAACGGATCACCTATCCAATTTTACCCACTTTCAACAAAAGTGAACATGTGTTAATATGTATTAAATCTATATCCATTTATTAAAGTCTATACTATAATAACATTACTCCAAAAATTTAACAAGAAAATTCATACCATTTAAAAATACTATATTAGTATTTAAAAACTATTTCTTTCAGTCAGAGCTAATGTAAGGCCCATCTATAGTAAATGGTTGTTTGCCTCTAAAAACCCTCGGTCCTGTTTGATTTCATTTGCTTTGTAGAATCCCTGACAGCCTGAATCTAATTAGCTCAGCAGCCCAGTGCCATTTACCATGCTCTTCTGTCTCCTATATTTCCCAGACTGGTATTTAAATGCAGATGCTGAGGCAAATTTTGCCAAGCAGGTACCATGGTGACTGTTCTGCCTTTCACAGTGTGTCGAACTGGACCATCAGTTTCGGACTTTTAGCCGCCTCCCCTTCCGTGTCAGTATGTGAGGGAGACGTGATTCAGGCGTGCACACACTGTCACTTTCACTGAGAAATGTGCCACGTTTCAATTGAGAGCTTCAGCAGACATCAATGTCATCATGGCCATTGTTTTGTTTGTGATGAGAAGAATCACGAAAGGTTCTAACATGTAAACTTACTCTGAATGTACCACCCTCTTCAATAGAGGAGACATACAGGATGGCACTGTTTCATATCCTACTCAAAACTCATCTGACTGAGAAGTATTTGGTCAGTGCAGTTCAGAAAATAAAGGCACACTCTGCATTCTGTGCCTCCTGTGTATCAGTGCTGGTGTCTCACTGGGAAACACAACCTGAATTTGTTGTGGCTCCAACAGCATTATTACTGATAATACAAGTAACGTTGGGATCAACCAATAATTGACCCAGACTGTAGCAATGATCACAGCATCCTAAAACACTAGATAATGCTTGTTTTTTATTTAGAAAAAAGGCTGGAAAGTACACTCACACTCCATTCCTAAGGACAGTTTTGGTCGAGTTATAAGCAATCTATCCATGCAAACTAAATGTTCTATCAAAGCTTTTGGTGGATGCTAAAATGTACAGTTGTTCAATATAAGAATTTTAGCTATGAACATCTGTAGCCTATGGCTTTTCTCCCTTTCAGTTTTAGAGCATTTTCTTCCCTGTTTAATTGTGAAAGAATACAAGCCCAGGATAGAGAATCTATGCAAAACCAGATTAGATTGATTTGTTATTAAGTAGATCGTGAAGCCTCCGGGAGGACAGCTATAGGAACAATTCAGACATTACAGAGCTGGCAAACAGATCAGGATTTTTTTCTTTCTCCAGGGTGACACGCCATATTCATTTTTACAGCAACTTGATTAACTGCTGAGGATGTGCTAACGGGTGGCCATCACTTTTAGGAAGATAATCACATTTTCAATTTTCTTTTCCAAATATCATTGGACTAGAGCAATGTTGAACAGTTTTCTGAAGGGCTCAGGAAACACCTCCCCACGCACATCACTCTGTCTGCTCTGATTGCCCAGTGTTAACAGCAACCATCTTTTAGCTCATGAAGATCAAAGGGATTCAAGTGAAGGCATGGTCACACTTTCTGCCTAACACAATTGACAGCACAAGTTGCCCTGGCTGAAGTGCTGTTTTTCAAGGTTGTCTTCCAGAATTTCTGAGCTGGTATTTACATGGCTTCCCATATCACGGCTTTGATTAATTAGTAGAAGCAACAACAGCTCCTGCAGATTCAGGTGGGCAAGCACAGTGAGGGAGGCCAGGGCCATAATGGCTTTCCTTCTATAGGGAATGTAGGTGCACAACAGTCAACCAGGAAGTGGGAAGTGGAGGTGGGGAGCTTAAGTCTCTCCTAACTACTTATCGGTACCCCTGTGGAAAATACTATTGTTATGGGAAAATGACAACAATTAAAACCAAATCAAACCAAACCAGAAATCAAACTCTACTGAGCATTAGTAAGATAATGAGTCCTAACATCTCCTAATGCAACCGCCAATCTCGTGAGAGTAGCTCAATGGCTATTCTCTACTCTATTGTACTGCAAAACACTTTTTAAACCTAAGATATAATAAGCAAGGATAGAGCCTGCGTAGCCAGTGCAATCTGTCGAGTACAGAACCATCACAAAGCAATCCGGTGTCTGTGGCCATGCTAAGCACGCCAGTATCCACAGAGTTGCACAGTGATTGCCTTATTAGAGTGGAAATTTCTACAAAGGGGCATACAGATTTGTTGCGCCAGGCTAGGTCCGGGTTTAGTGAGACACTGTCATAAAAGATAGCGGGTTATCAGATGTTTTCTGGCTTCTGCACACACACAATCAATTTCAGATAAACTGGGGATACAAATATGAAATATAAAGCTATAAAACTTTAGAAGTATAGGAAACATCTTTTAAGAATACATCTGGGCTAACAAGAAGGCTCAGGCTAAAAGTACTTGCTGCTAAGCCATTAGAGTTCAATTTCTAGCTGGGTGTGGTGGCGCACACCTGTAACCTCAGCACTCAGGGAGGCAGAGGCAGGTGGACTGCTGTGAGGTCTGGGACAGCCAAGGCTACACAGAGAAGCCCTGTCTCGGGGGGAGGGGTAGTTAAATCCCACAGAGTAGAAACAAAAACTGACTCCTCAAAGTTGTCTTCGGATATAGGAAAGTTATGCTTGGATGTGCACTCATTCACTGCTACCACACACAACATAAATACACAAGTGTAAAAACATTTTTAAGAAATGTACGTTGGTTACGATGCAAACATGCCAGTTCTAAGAGAGTGTGTTTTGGACTCTCACACATGTGAAACACAAGATACTTTCAAAAATGCCTATTGTTAAAGAGGATTTTGGTATTAGAGGTTATTATGTTAAGTAAAATAACAAAGACAAACACATCATGCTTTCACTTCCATCCTGGGGCAGGAAAAGGTGTGGGATGGGTGGTACGCCACGCAGGGTACTGATGTGGGGCTGAAATGGGTGAAAGGGTAGACGCCTGGCTGACAATAGCTAACTATATATCTACATGGCTACAGAGAAGGTAAGGTGTTCAGTATTTCCCCAAATAAATGGTGTGCCTAAGGTGACAGATAGATATGCCCCTTAGTCTGCTCTGATCGCCACTGGGAAACATACAAACACATGATGTAATTGCATGATATATATTAAATGTTAAAGATACAAAACATTTCCATGGAACGTTCACTTTAGTTTAAAAATGTCCACTTTTTAGTATTTTTAAATTTCAACAGAACAGCTGAACAGCTTAGTAGTGTGATATAGCAGGATAAAAATAAAGCTACATGTATCAGCGTGGACATATCTCAGGAAGAAAAGGCAAAATGTATAATGACACAGAATATATTACCTGTGTATATTAGTTAATACCACACAGTTTTATGTATGTTGGTGTTTCGGCTGCATGTATGTGTACATACCACATGAGTGTCTGGTGCCTGAGGAGGCCAGAGAAGGTGTTTTGGATCCCAAGAAACTGAAGGTACAGAGCTTGTGAGTCACCCTGTGGGTTCTGGGAATGAGACCAGGGACTTCTGGAAGAGCAGCCACTGCTCTTGACCACTGGACCATCTCTCCAGCTCCCACCTCCCACCTGACATGCATATTTAAAAAGGAACAGAAAATGCTATCCACGTGTGAATATAAAGTGTATTTAATGTAAAAGTACACAAAGTACATTAGAAGACAACATACCAGTAATTAGCTATAGTTGAATTTTGTGTTTAATCTTTTATAGAAAAAAATTAAAGTCAATATAAGAAATTCTCAGGAATTTTGAATTCTGGCATAAATACTCACGTTTGCCACAACTCACTCTAGATTTGGTGTTTTAGTGTTTCTTAAAGATTACAAATACTGATGACTTCAAAGTGAGAGCCATAAGAGAACAGAGTACTTTAGAGTATAATTGTGTTTTTGGTATGGTGAAAGTAATTACTGATTCCTATGTCAAAAGTAAGTTCTTTTTTTCAAGAAACCTAACATTCTACAATCTTTTATGAAATCCGTTTTAATATACTGTGCATGTATATTCATATAGATTTTTATGAACCTAATGATTCAGAGGGAAAGCTAACAATGTAATTCTTAGTTTGGGTCAATAACTCATTAATGTCAAATAATTTAGGACTAGTAGTTATAGAATATAAACTACAAATACTGTAGAAAATGAAATAATTTTATCTTAATTAACACTTTCTTAAATTAGATAACAACATGGTACATATATTTTACATGCATGCACTTCTGAATCTTTAAAAGATATTTTCCTCTTCATTAATTAGAAAAAAAAAGTAATACAGCTACAGTGCTTTTATATTTAATCAAAGGTACTAGAATAATATTAGAATACTCTGAAATGCTAACTATAAACAATCTGTATTTGTGGTTCCTCCCAGCTACATCACCCACTTAATATTTTTTAAATGCTCAATCTAAGAAATGGTGAGTTCATTTGGGATAGTTAGACTCTGATTAAAATGCTTTGCTATATAATGTTCTTGATTCATAACAAGAATATTTTTTATTTCTCATAAAAAATATCTGGCTAATGTATTACTTGTTGTGTTATTAGTTAAAAGAGGTGTCTAGGAATACCGTCTGCATGCCCTTGGGCTTGTGCCCTGCAGTCTCTGTGATCTAAGTTTAAATCAAGTGTGCGCAACAGCCAGCCATCCCAGATAAAATTCGCTTGTGGCTTAAGTGACAATAAGAAGTAGAAATTAAAAAAGCCGCCTGGAAAAATGGTGCTGAGCTAACTGCCCTAACAATGACTTCTGAAGAGCTGAGCTGGCCAGACTCATTTTCTACCCTTCCATTGCTTATAACAGGAGTTCAGCCATAAAGAACTCAGTGCTCTAAATTTCTCTTCAGAGTGTCTACATGATAAAGATTCATTGTGAAATCCCATGAGTGTTTCTGAATTACATTCAAATATTAAACAGTTTGTTCTTCATTTAGTCTAATTTAGAAATGAAGTCAGGGAGCTCTGACCTTAACTATTAAGAGAGGAGCTAGTGACCAGATCTAACAGGACAGAAGGAAACTGTGATAAGCATAGCAGCACTGAAATAGCTTGACCCACTATGCACAGATGGCCAGGTCAGCAATAAAGATGACTGTAGTAACAGAGAGCAGGAGACAGAAGTCAAGCAAGCAGAGATGGCAGAAGGATGGACAGACAAGACCAAAGGAGTCCCTCTCAGGCTTACCAGTACCCTAACTCAAGTAAGGCTGAAGTAAACACCTCAGGCTTTCCCCTAAAAGTCAAAAGCAGCACTCTTCACATGCCAATAATGAATGACAAGGAAAATGTGGTATGTCTATTCAACACAAGGTATTAGAAATAAAGCCTGAATACATGACGTGAAAGATACCAGATACAAAGGACCAAATGTACAGCAGCACATACATATATATACATACATCCATATACACATATATATGTATACGGGCATTTTATATACATCCATCCATATACACACACATATATATGTATGTATATAAAATGTCCAGAATGCAGTCACAGCAATAGGAGGTAACTCCCAGCATCAAGAGAAGGGAAGAGTGGGACAAGAGTGTTAATGGGTGAACACCTTTATGAATGTTCTAAAACTCACTGCTCTCTGTACTTTGAAAGTATGAATTTCAAGGTTATATGAAATTATCTCATTAAAACAATCATTCAGCAACAATAAAAACCAAGTGGGGGCTGCTAAATCACAAAATGTCAAAAGGACAGAACTCTATCAAACATCTACCTGAAGTGGGAAATTAAGTAACCAATAGCTGTCAAGGAACAATTTTTTCCAAAGACTTTATTTCAAAGAAGGCATTATTTGAAACCATTTATTTTTACAGTGATTTAAAAAAATACTCACTGAATACAAATCTGAGTCATGAAGAAACCTTTTTCTGTTACTGTCAGTCCCAAAACATTTTCAGAATGTTTACTGGTATTGGCAGAAGCCTGAGGGGCACCAGATGACCCTGGAAAATGGAAAACCATGGAACTTTTCCAAGAGCTTCAGCGGCCATGGGGAATCAACTGTTTTCATTAAAAACTACAGTTCTTTTCCTAAGTGGCTATAAGAAGACTGTCAAGGGTGTACGACCTTTTGTGAAGCAATGAAGAGTTCTACTTGTCTTTAAACTCGGATGTGTGTGTGTGAGTGAGAGAGCGAGAGTGAGAGCGGTTGAGAGAGAGAGAATATGTTGGCGCAAGTATGATGGTATTAATGTCAACGCTGCTCCTTCACCCCCTTCTCCTTTATAAGGACACAGTTTTTGTATAGAAGCTTTAAGATATTGACAGCAGCAGCCAGCAAAGAACATTGTGTGTCCAAACAAGATAGATGCATTTGAACATCACATGAGAAAAAAAAAAATCAATAGCCTGCAACTAGAGCCTTTTAAAAACTCAATTTGGATGTAAATTGAGTACTTTATCTTCATAAATGAAAATGTTATTATTTACAAGATAAAGTATGAGAAACAAACCTTTAGCTTGCAGAGAAATACACTTTCACCATGTAAAACTTACCTAGGCCTAGCTGAGAAAGCAAGGGCAGCAGTCAAGGTGAGTTTCTGGGCAGCAGAATAGGATCTCAAGCCCTGAGCCATTTTTGCATTCTGGACTAGAACTCAGTGAGTCTCAAGAATCCCAAGACTCGTATTTTCACTTACTGAGGTCTGCCCTACTGTATTTTCTATTCTTGCTCGGCGCTGTGACCCAGCAAGATGAACAACTGCTGTAATTTCCTTCCCTGAACGAGAGGCGGACGGCGGCTATGTGTTGTGCACCTGCAGGCTGCTTTCCTCAGCTGGTGGTACTTCCTCTCTGCGCTCACTGTGCGCCTGCCATTGGACTCTCGAACCGCTGCCAAATGAGCTTCCCTGGGCTCCAAGCTATTGCTTCCCTGGGATTCTTTGGACAGGTGGGGCCCCACTGAAAATTGTTTAGCTAATAAATGTGGCATATCAGAGTGCAACTTGAAGGACAAGGTAAAAAAGTGACTCATGGGGAATTACTTCCATGTAAAGAAAAAACTGAAGCAAAAGAAACGCAGCAAGCTTTTAAAAGTAGTCTCATTTTTTGGGAGGGTGATGAAAACAACTCTGGATTGCGATAGTGGCCATACAATTCTATGCCAATAGTGTTAGTGAGGAATCACAAAGGAGTGGATTTGTTGTGGTTTCAACACACCCAACTTTTAAATATGGTAGTTTTCTCTGAGTGGCAGAATTATGGATTTTTCTCTTTATTTTACCCTTGTACTTTACAAATGTTTTAAGGTGACCGTTGTTAGACTCTAGTACGGACTGAGAACATGGTACTGGTTACGCTCTCTGTCCACCTCTTTCAGCGTTTTTGGGAACAAAGCAGGGCAGGCTCCAGGGTGAGTGGATAGGCTCAGAGTCTGGGCTTTCTCGTGGTGAGTACCAGGTCTTTCTACTGTCACCTTAGCCAGTTAAACCTAACCTCAGCTAATGTGAGACTAGCCCTCCTCTGATGGCTCTATAGGGAGAAATGGATGAAATCCCATGTTCATCAAAATCTGGAAGTAAAGTTTTAGGACGCATTGTTCTGTGTAGCTCCTGGGCTGTACACAGTGGAGTGTTTTCCTGGGTGCCATTTTTTTTGCCACTTATGTGCATATAACACACCTCTGCAGAGAACTACAACAGGGCATCTTAGAGCTCAGCATCCATTGCTATCCATGACTCTCAAAACCTATGCAGACAGAAAGTCATGGCAAGCTGCCTGCTTAGCAGACCTGAAAGCAATTCATCTATCTACACGTGCTAAATATTGCCCTGAGCCAAGTTAGATGTCAGAATTGGCCCCCGGTGGAATTACTTTCGGCGAAGGTGCCATTTCATCTATCTATGTTCCATTTAGCAATGAGAAATGGCCCTATGAGCTTGTTGCTGCAATTTGTTGGCAGAGACCACGGAGGGTCAAACAGGTTTCACGCGGGAGAAACCACTGAAGTCTTGGCGCCCAGGACGGGAAGCTCCTCCTGAGCAGCCTGGCTCCTTTCCAGCTTGTACATGCTAACATTGTGAGACTCATTAGTGAGGTTTGTGCACTTACATCAGGACTGCTCCTGTCTCCAGCATGGCTGCTAGGACGCTCAGAGCAAAATTGGCTCTCAACCTCAGTAATGCAAAGCATGCTACATGGACATTTTTTTTGTTGTTCTATTTTAATCTTGCCTCCATCTCATCTTTCTAAAATTTACCTCCCCTTTCCCTTAATCCTCACACTTTATTTTTAGCTTTTGTATTTTGAAAGATGTTTCAAATGCGTTTGGATGAGATGAAATATTAACTAAACCAGCTACACTGTACTCGAAATAAGTACTTTCAGGGCTTCTCAAGGTTTAGTGACAATATTGAGTATCATACATCATCTCTGGTACTGACACCATCAAGTCCATATCAGGATCATTATAAATGGATCAGTATTGCTAGCATATACATACATATATATATATGTGTGTGTGTGTGTGTGTGTGTGTGTGTGTGTGTTAGAATGCTAGAAAATAAAACAAATGGAAAATCATATAAAATCAGCTTTCATTGCCTGGTTTGGAACACTTCTTCTGGGGTGATTAATAGAAAATCTGAGCATTTAATTTGAGATTGTTTTAAGTTCTCAATGGAGCACACTGCAGGTGACATTCAGTGGGAGGGAACTGAACTGTTCACTGCTAGAACCACAGTGCAGGTTCCTAAGGAAGACCTTATGTGTTACAGCCTTTTTATTCATAAAGTGAGGACAGTATGGCAAAAATAGTGGGCAACCAAAAAGTTGATAAAATATACTTTTTATATTCTTTCGATGCATCTTTAGAAGATAAAGTTATATAGTCTTACAGATTACCTTACTCTCACTAACAAAAATCTTAAGGAAGATAACGGGTTATAAAATGCCCCTTTTTTTCTGACTAAACTCATTTCACACATGTAAAACAAAACAAAACAAAACAATTCTAACAGGATGCTTTCTGGTTCTGAGCAGGGATCTATTTCAGTGTCCTCTGAACAAATCAGGAGGCTGACAGAAAGGGGATCTGTGTCTCCAAGCTAATTCCTATTTATATCTTCACATTCTCGTTCCAAAGTGGACAGTAAGGGGCTGGAAGGCAGGCAGAGGTAGCGTGTCTATTTTAAGAGTTGTATGGAAACCTAACACAGTAGAAACTTCCTAGAATATGTGTGTGTGTGTGTGTGTGTGTGTGTGTGTGTGTGTGTGTGGAGGTCATCTAAATGAAATCTCTAAGTAAAGGGAAGGACAGAGCCACATTAGACCTCTCCTCACAAAAGAAAGCTTCCAGTACCAAGAATGGGTTACATATAATTGAGTTGTTGGCCAAAGAGGTCCCACGGGGACCCCCAAACCTGGCTATTGCCAGCTCTTCACAAACTGACAGTAAGGCCCTATTGCAGAAGACTACACCTACACAGTTCATTGAATATAAAGAAGTCAAGTTGGTGCCTACCTAGAGCCTTTACAACTAGTATTCACGGCACCGGAAGGAACTCTGTGTACTACTAAAGGCGACAGGTAAACAGCCCAGCTACAAACCTTCGACCTACAAGGCAGTGCCCTACCTACAAGCCGTGGTGGTGCAGTAATGGGCCAGAGCGTGGGGGAGGGACCGACCAGTAGGGCTAAGTCCTACTCCGTGGAGGAAACCCATGTCCAGCACTGCTTGGGTAGCCTCGAACGTGAGATTAGATGGGCCAGGGGTCTGTGCGGAAACCAAACACTACTTTTATGTTGAAGGAAAGTAGCAATAAAATGACTCCTAAGAGCATTCTGCTATACTCATAGATCAGTTACTCGCTCAGCCGTCAGAGCAGCTTCCTCTTGCCGCTGAAGGAGGCAAATCTAGAGACTCTCAGCTGGATAACAAGCAGAGAGACCTTGGCACACTCAGCTCTAGAAGGGACGTTTCCCTCGAACCCCTCTGTGGAAGAGGAGGCAGAAAGACTGTAAGGGCCGGAGGACTGAGGACCCCACTGAATCAAGGCCTTCTAGACAGTAGGGCTGGGGGACACGTGAACTCACAGGGACGGAGGCGGCCCGCACAGGTCTGCATGGCTCTGCACTAGATGGGGGTCGCAGAGCTGAAAGAAGTGGCCACATGCTCCCATCCCTAACACAGAAGCTGTTTCCAACTGATAGCCACTTGTCAATGAAAAATTAGTTTCTTTCAAAGAGAATCTCACTGGGGAAACAAACCATTTTTAAGGGTAGGCCCTGTGCCCAGGAGTAGATGTCCCACACAAAATGAAACCAGCAGCGTCTTTGGAGGGTCACTGACTCACAAAGCTAAGTCAGGGCTTAAAACAGCAAAACAAACCAAAACACCAAAACCACAACCCAAACCAAAACCAAGCAGCCAACCAAAAACCACCCCGCCCTCAACCTTACATGTTCTTTTCATCTATATGACTTCTGGTTTGGTGTTTTTATGGGATTCTTGTATGTGCGAATGTGTGTATTTCTGCACTGATATGTTTTTCTCTGGCACTTTTTCTTGTTTGTCCATTTTGTCATATTCTAATCAAAAGTCTGCTTTGAACGCATGACCATGATGATATCTGTATATCATTTTAACTATTCTAGACTATATAATTCATTTCCTACTTCTATCTTGATAGATAATGAAGTTCTTTCAATCTTCTGCTTTCGCCAACAACACTGCAGTGAGTAGTACCTTTTGTACCATGCACTCCTTTCAAAGTTTCTCCAATGGCTTCCAGTGTGGGGAGTTAGAGACTGTACTTTTACTCATTGTCTAGTTTTTTCCCCGACAAGAAGCATTTTAAAGTAAACTTCTATGAGATCAGAAAACAGTGTAGAATATAAAACTGCACACACACACACGCACACGCACACACACGCACACGCACACACACACACTCTGCTCCGCGCAGCCCTTCTTCTGTCTGTGTTACTTTGGTGTTCTGTGAGCTCATCTTTAGATGACAGTTCTAAAGATGGGGATGTCTAATAATGTCAGCAGTTACAAATGGACTTCAAATGCCCACACTGTCTGAGTATGCTGCTTGTCTGTGTGTAGCCCTGTGAAGGATACAACTTCATGAGTTAATCCCATTCAAACGCACCAACTTGTGCACGCCTGTGCCCCCGCTGTGTGGTCCCCGCAATGCTTACCCTGGGATCTAGCCCCCCAGCCTCCAGAAGAGGCAGCTCAAACCTGAGTGGGGTTTTTTTCCCCTTCTATTTTTAATTTTCTCTAAATATCAACTTTTATAATTGATAGAAATTATTTTTAAAAGTTTAGCAGGATAAATCTGATTTTTCTGAGTCAGCTATTGCCAGGGCCAGGTGTCCTGCACAGCCCTTCACATGATGGATTCATTATCTTACTAATAAAAAATTCCATTTTTCTATTCAACTGGCCCATCCTTTTGACCTCTATGGGAGCACTCATACAAATAACGCACTCACACACGAGACGTAAGTTAAAAAAGACTTCCCAGATATTAAAAAATACATATGTTCATTTATTTCTACACCGTTAGGTGGTCCTATTTGGCTTTATTTATATGCTTTATATCTTAAACACACCAATGTACACTCCTGTCAACGTATACACCTGAGGCTGTAACATTTATGTAAATCCAGTCTAAGAGCTTAAAAACCAGACCGACCACTAACTAGAACGGAGAAGCTACACGCAGCATCTTATTCGGCAAAAGGATGCTGTCTCCAGTGAGCTACAGAAGAAACCGAGGGGAAAAATTTAGTAGTTAGAAATAACTGACGTGATTGGGTGTAGGGTTGTGCATTGTGCAGTTACAGACACCAAGCTTAAAGATGCAAATGATAGAAATAATGTATGATTCTAGCAGCATGTAATCTTTAAAAAGTAGATCTACAGGTAAGCAGTGATTTAACACATGGACTGTACAGTAATGATTCACACAACGGTGATCTTTTTAAAGAGAAGTCATTTCAATAAAAAGCAACAATTGTGACTAAATGTGTATCTTGAATTAAATGCTCAGTTTGTACCTACTATATTTGACTACCTTAAACTCATTCTGTACTTACCATATTTGAAGACTTCGATAATTTCACAAAAATTAATGTACATGGCAGTTTCACAGATTTTAGAAAAACCGAAAGTAAATTGAAGGCATGCCTGAAGGCCACCTAAACCATACCACTTAGAAATAGTTCTTAGGTTGAAAATTCTACACCATGGTGCCCAAGCACCAGCCACCTCGCTTTACCAAACAGATAGCCATTAACTGTGGTGCGTCCGTCAATGGTGTGCATGCAAGATCGTCACATTTCAGGAGGCAGCGGTTCTCTTGTGCGGCACGAGCTTACCAGCGCTGTATCGAGCACTTCAGCACAGGTCTGAAGGATAATCAATGCTGTCAGCGGCTTCTCACAATACATAGACGTTTTTGGTGTCAGATTCAGAATGGAAGTTAACAGAAACAGCATTCTACAGGACCAGTCGCCGCAGCCCTGCTAACTTCCTAAGACATGTGATTTGGGCGCATAAAGATAGAGCCACTGGCCCTGTACCTGGTGCTGGCGATGCTTGGCGATTCTGCTCCAAGCCTACATCTTTCTAGCTGACTGGCAACAATCTGCCTTTCCACTTCCAGTTCTCGGGTGAGGCGTTGAAACTGAAGCTCCTGGGGGTCAAGGAAATAAAAGGCATATGAGGCGACCAGGTTGGCTGCTCAGGCACACAAGAATTAATGTTTGTCACAGGAAACACAGGAACATACCCATCACAGAAAGCTACAAGGAGGCGTGGGGCAACTCGGGTTCTAGGGCGTGAACCTGCAGGCATGTGGGTATCTGAGTTGAGAATGCTGGAGCATCAGCTCTTGCTTGGAACTGAAAACATGTAGCTGCTTATGTGCCCTCTTTCTTTTCACTTCTACTCAAGGCTTTAAACACTACTTTTGTATGACATTTACATGTGATCCAACCATCCTGAGTTCTTCCTTCTCAATGGCTAATTTTTTTATCTCTTCTGTACTGCACGTTAGGACATGATGGGAATCATGGCACCATGTTTGATACAAGTCACTGAACCAAAGAAATATTCAAACCCCACATTAAGTTTCTGGCTACCTTTATTCTATAATATAACCAAAGAAGTTTGCTCTATTTACAATGTATCCATGTTGCTACTTCACAGGGGGATACAAAGAAGTAAAGAGAATATGCTTTACCATGGACTCTGGACTTGTACTGAGAAGCAGGAAAAGATAGGTAGAGAAATATTCTTTATGCTCTATCAGCAACACAAACCAATTTGGTTATTAAGTGGTTATACTCTATTTGGGCTTCTCTTATTGTTAGCTCGATAGGACTTGATAAATGGAGAGCACACCATTCTATAAAATACCAGAAGATCAAGCCAGACACATCAGTTGCTAAAGTTTTAAGTTAGAATTAACATCTGCAAAAATACGTCCTGGTCTTGTGCACCATAAACTCTGCCTACACGTCTATCTAGCTGTCAGTAGTTTAAGTTGACAATGATTGCTGGTTCAAGAAAACAGGTACTAGATCACTGAAGGAATAGTTATGACCATGTTAATATTTGTCATAAAATTTACTTAAGTCTGCTAATTCTCTGTAGGAACTACCTGACAGCACCGGCTTTGTAAATTTCATGGACTATTCTTAGAATAGTTAGCTATATGTATTTTTACTTTTTTTAACCTTTATTATAAAAAGTTGAAAATACAATACACCAAAATTAGCCATACCTAAGGCCTATGTACAATGCACTGAACTTTTATACATTTGGAGTGGAAGCTAGAGCTTTACATTCAAATTCGCATTTTCAGCTTTGAAAATATTTTAAGCACTTATCCACCAATAAAAAATTATGACAATTAGAACTAGAAAAACAATTACCTTTAATATTCTTTCATAGCTAAGTACCTATTACCTGCTTTCAGCCCTTCAGCGTCCTCCCATATTTAGCTTTTTGATTTCATTATTCATGTATACGGTACCTACATGTGAGTGTTTACGTATTCATATATTATTGTCCAGATTCTACATAAGAGAACATGCTGTTTTTTCTTTCTGTGATTGTATGACCTTGCTTAATATTACACATTCTAAGTTCATCCATTTTCTGGTAAATCTTTAGTTTCATTTTCCTGCAAATTTTAAATTTTATCTTCTTCCAATGTTTTCATTTTTCTTTACAACAGAATAGTATTCATATATATATACATAAAATTTCATTATCCATTCATCTGTTGATAGACAGCTAGGCTGATTCCAATCCTTTGTTATTGTGAATAAACATCAATGAACAAGGGTGTGCGAATGTCTTGGTGGTGGAATACGGAGTTCTTTGGGTAGATGCCCAGCTGGATTATACAGTAGTTCTATTTTTTGTTTCGCCTTTTTTTTTTGAGAAATCTCCAAATTGATTTCCACAATGGCTATATTCATTTGCACTCCCAGCAGCACTGGATAAGAGTTCCTTTCTCTCTTATCCAACATTTGCGGTCAGATTTGTTGATATTCTGAAGCAGGTGAGGTAGAATCTTAATGTAGTTTTAATTTGTATTTCCCTGATAGTTAGGGATATTGAATACTATTAAAAGTATTATTGGCTATTTGTATTTTTAAAAACTCTCTATTCAGTTCATTTGCCCATTTGATGATTGGGCATATTATTTTCTTGGTATTTAATTTCTATAATTCTTTGTAAATCCTGGATATTAGCTACTTGTCTAAAGTGTGAGTAGTAAAGTTTTTCTTCCATTCTGTGGGCTGTTAACTATGCTCATTGGTTCCAACTATGCTCATTGGTTCCTTTGTTGCTGCATTAGCTCCAAAATTAAAGTGTTTGTGTGTGTGTGTGTGTGTTGGTGTGTGTGTGTGGGGGTGTGTGTGTGTGGGGGTGTGTGTTTGGGGGGGGAGTGTGTTGGTGGGAGGGGAACTGCTGGGGTCAGGGCTTCACTATTTCACTCTGTCGTCCTGTCTGGCCTGGAGTTTGCTATGTAGATCAGGGTGGCCTGGAATTCTCTAGATCTTCCTCCTGCCTCAGCCTCCCAAGTCCTGGGGTTAAAGGCAAGTTCCATCACAACCAGTTAAAATTAAATTAGGTTAAAATTAAGTATTTAAAAATATATCTAAACAAAGAAATATAATGCTTCTATAATGAAAATTCCTAGATAGCAAAAAGCAAAATCACAGAAGATACTAGACAATAGAAAAATATTCCATGTTTCTAGGTAGGGAGAATTAATATTGTGAAAATGTCTATACCAAAATTAAGTTATAGAACTAACAAAATAACATTAAAATGTCCATGTCATATTCCAATTGTTTAAGAAAAATAGTATATGAAGTCATATAGAACCACAAAATACCACAAACGGCCAAAGCAATCCTAAGGAAGGAGCAATACTGGAGGTATCACAATACCCACCCTCTAATTACACTACAGAGCTACAGCTGATGAAGACAGTCTGGTATTGGCATGAAAGTAGATGGGCAGACCAATGGAATAGAACAGAAAAAAAGGAATTAGTAAAGCCAAATCCACAGAATTTTTGACAAAGGAGTAAAAAATAAACCTAGAGGAGGTTGGAGGTAGCCTGTCCAAAAAATGAAGTTAGATTCTTATCTTTCTCGCCGTGTACAACAATCAATCCCAAAGAGATCAAAGACCCAAGTTGAAAACAAGAACAACTGACACTTGGCAAGAACTTTTTGAAGAGAACAGCCACAGCACGGGAACTAACCCCAAGTGTCAACAGATGGGACTGAGGAAAATAAAGTTTCTGTGCAGCAAAGCAAACAGTCCAGAGTAGTGAACCTCACCTGCTCGTCACTTTCCGAATCCGAGACCCTTTTCTAGTGAACTTGGTGGTGCCAGCTCACTGGACAGGGCATAGACAAACAGCAGCTGGTTCACAGTGCTGAAGAATGACTGCCACAGGGAAGTGTGGCCGTGAAGCCCAGGCGGGCACACGCTACGCTGTTCAGTACTGGGCTAATATAGCCTTAGCAATCAATATTACGCTCACTTCACATTGCTTCAGAGCTTTCTTTCTTTTCTTCCTTCTTTCTTTTTTTTTTTTCCTCCTCCTCCTTCTTTTGGTGATAGAAACATATTCTTTTATATATTTCACTCAGCTGTTTATTAGATAGACCTTTCCCTACACACTGGCTATTTGTATCAAGCTAGTCTAGGAAGAAACCATTTCTAGATCCCCACGTATCTGTAACATGGCTTTTGAACACTGCTTTTGATAACAGAGAGGGATTGACAGCTGGTATGCTTTTCCATTTCATAAGGGGAAAAGAAAAACCCCCATTATGATAGATCTTTAAATCATGTTTGTGTCATCTTCTATGAACTCCGAAACAATTTTTCAAGGAACTGTAGAGAAAATTTCTACTTGGAGTTAGAGAGAAGACATAGTTTCTCATGATTCCTTGCTGGAAGCAAGTGACTTTGCCTTGGCCTAAGACACACTCAGGCCAAACAGTGACTCAGATTCTTGCCTCCAGACCAGCTCCAGGAAAGGAGGCTCCTTCTCTCCCTCAGTTCTGCCTACCTGCAGTACATTCAGAATCACATCTCAAGGTCAAGTTCCTCACACAGGAACAGCCTCCCAGCAAGCTGTGTGTCAGCCCTGGGGGATGCATCAACATTGGGCTGACCAAGTTTCTGGGGAAGTCTGTAAGCTGTTCTGAGAGCTGGGCCTCTAGCTTTGCTCTCCTCTCTTTGCCACAGGTTTGAAGTCATTAATAAACAATAAATGAACTAGCTCCTTTTCTGCTTAATTAGGAGCATCAGTCTGTGTCAGCAGGAACCCTGAAGTGCCTCAGAAATACCCACAGTGTGGAGTACTTGGATGGCCTATTGATCCATGCTGGATCGCCATGGATTTAACGCAAATGTTGGGCAATCACTTTCATATCTTACCGAACAGAACAAACCAGTCCCGGAGTCCATACAATTGACCATTACTCACTAATTTATCAAAACCCCTTCTTATGAGTCCACACTTCTCATTAGGAGGAGTTCATACAGTGCTAAAGGCAGGAAGCTGGAAAGCACAGATCTGCAACTGTTACCTAATAACTCTGCACATTTTCAGATAAAATGTATGTTTATTTAATGACTAATATTATTTCTACAGAATATAAATCTAACACATATGTGACTGGCACCCAGATGGGTGAGCAGGTTTTAAGTATTTGGTAATTCTGTCCCTATAGCCTTCTTTGACTGACTAATGAGGAAGGAGCACTATGTAGTCATTTGAAAACCCAATGATTTCTAACATGACACTCATTAAGATAACTAGGTAGAGATGTCATTTCCACATTTTAGCCTCTAAACATAAAAAATGTGAAGACTGGTCCTTAAGCAGCATTCAGAATGAGAATGAAAAGAACTTCTAATGATAGCATGTGAATAACCTCAGAGTCCGGCAAATAAAGCCACCGCCTTACCAATATGCTCTAAAAGATAATCTATGTATGCATTACAAGCTCTTCACCTTAATTTCATGCTAGTCATAAATACAGTGATAAGGACGGAGGAAGAATCAGGGCTATAGAAATTATGCTGCCTTTGTCATGATGGTGGACACTCGGTGGACATTCCTGCCCAGGGACAAGGGTTCACTGCCCTAGCTCACTCAGGAGCTACCAGGATACCAAGAATCAACCTCCTTGTTCTCAGGTACACTGCCTGGCTGGGCCTCTGCCAGCTGCTGACTAAGGAGGCCCTGGAAAGGCTGGGCCTAGGGAGACTTCCTTCTGGGCTTGGCTAAGGCGTTGTCGGTCTGCGCTGAGGTGGGTACTGTTCCCGCCAATCCTTCCTTTTTGGTACAGGCACTGATATAATAAATCTTTGCACAGAACACTCTCCACAAGCTCCACCTTGGCCAGTCTCGTGTTGGCTTCTTTTTCAGTGATAGAAGTTTCTTTCACTTAGTTTCTGAATATTGTGAGCTACTTAAGGCACATAGGGAAGGGACAGACAATCAAGAGAAGGGACCACTGTGAAAGTGAGAACCAGGTCTCTACAACAGGCCTCACTGTTCCATCTGCTTCAGGTGTCTTATGAGATAAAATGTTATTTTATGTTAAAACACAATGATAGCTCCTGATTTCCTTCTGGATCCTATTCTTCCTTCTTCATCCCTCTGTAGAAGAAATCAGTACCTTGAATCTGATGTATATAATTCTCATGAATATTTTATATTATTGCTTCTACTAATTTACACTTATGTAAATAGCATACTGTACAGTTCGTTGGTAGATTGCTTTCAGTGTAGTAAGATTCTGAATTATCAGCATAAACATGGGTAGCTCTTGCTCGTTAATTTTCACTGATCAATAATATCCATTTTATGATAATAGCATATGTATTTACGCGCTCATCACGATGGACCCATGAGTTGTTTCTAATTGCTTATGCAATTATAAGCATTCTGTAAAACAAACATTCTTGATTAAACCTTGTGTATATGAGCCAGACTTCTCCAGAGCAGATACAGAAGGGAATTTCTACACTTAAAGGTATACACATCATCAACTTTATTTCACAATGACTGTTGGATTATCTTTCAAGGTAGCTGAACTTCCACCTTGGCTGGCAGTATAGGTGAGTCTCCATCCCGATACTCACTGCATTGGGCTAGATCTCCCCTCCTCCTTTGTGGGAGTCTACCTTGCTTATGCTTTAGCTTGCATTCCCTCAACAACCAACATACACTTCCTAGGTGTACTCAAGCTCAGGCAGTAGACAGTGACAAGCTCACAGCTTCGGGTGACAGTCTTTCCTGGTGGGGAGGGGCAAGGCAGAACACAACAGTTCCCATCATGGCAGCCAGAAAGCAGAGAGAAAGAGACAGAGAGGGGTCAGGGCCAAGATACCCCCAAGGATACCAGTGATCTATTTCCTCCTGCTAGGTTCCACCTCAAGCTTCCAGAACCTCCCAAAATAGCACCACCACCGGGGGTACCAGGCCCTCAATGCAAGGACCCGTAGGGACATCTCTCATTCAAGCTGCAGCACCCCCCTCTCTGAGGCCACCTGCAGGGAGAATGCAGACTTTACTGCTCAGCCCAGGGTGCTTTAGTTTCCATTTCTGTGATCCGTTCTTCCTTTGTGGCTCAGTTCAGTAATGTTTTACTCAGTCTGTTTGTTCCATTCAGGTGAAAAAAATGATTCACATACTGGGCCTACAGTATAGTTATTTTTTTTTCATGTTTTCTCTTTATTTTTCTGAGCCATAGCCATGAAGAATTCCTCAGTATTAAATCATCAGTGGCTTGTTTAGGCTTTAGTTCATATACTGGGTTTGTCCCAAAGAAAATATTTTCTAATTCTGAGATTTCTAGTTGTTTTTTAACATACCCATCTGTTCATGTAGCCTGAAATCTCTTTCCTCTGTTTTCCTTCCTCCTTAGGGTTATACCTTTGGTAAACTCCCAGGTTTGAGTTCTCTTTTCCTCCTTAAAATGATTTCCGTGTTTCTTTGAAACAGCAACACTAGGGATTCTGTGCGTCCATGCTTGAGGACACCGTGCCTTCCTCTGGCTTCCCGAAGCACTCAGCTTTAGAGACCTCCACTCCCACCCCTTTGATAAGCAGAAATAGCTGCACTCTGGTTCTCAGCTTCAAAGACTCCGGTGCTGGTCCTAAAATCAGGGCACACGCCACCTCCTGTGGGTGCAGACGCTCTCATCCTCATTAAATCCTCTCTGACGGCCACAGTGGTCAATCTCCTGACCCTTCCCAACTGCGCCCTGTGGAAAGGACTCTTACTCTGCTTTACAAACCTTTTTTTTTTTTTTCTTTTTTACAAGCTGTTCATCTTTTACCGAGAATATTCCCCACCTCGGGGTTACTAAGAATACTCGCCAGGCTTTAACTGCAGTGTAGCTCTTTCCTAAAATATTCTTTTTCTACAACTTTCTCTGGTACAGACTCTACTCCTCCACACCCGACACTGAGGTGCCTTCCAGAAGGGAGGGTGTTCTCTTGGCTCCTCATGGGTTCTGCTTATTAGCATAAAGTGTTGATAGTAGTCCTCATCACCAGCATGTTATGCAATCATGCAGTCAGCAGACCTGGAAACCACACCCCCTCTTACAATCTCTCTTTTCTCTACTGGTGAAGGCCTTAAAATCGCCACTTGCATGTCAAGGTTCACTGCGCTTTGAGACAAAAGCCATTCTGCCTCATCCGCCCATGTGCCTCGCTGCTGTGTGCTTACATCTAGCTCTCTGCCTCTTGACCACAGGATAAGCTGTGATGGTCACTAGGACAGTAGTGCTGAGAGTGAAGAAAGAGCAGCAGGCCTCTGCTGTTCAGCCACCAGTGAGGGTCCCATCTTCACGGTTTCACAGTCGCAGGCACTGCCAGTTTTCTTCCAGGCTTAGTAGAGAGGATGGCCCCTTCTTTCCAAAGCTTCCCTCTCCAGGCCTTCTGGCCTCCTCTAGGACCTTGCTCCTCTCTCTCTTTGTGTTCTTTATTATTTCCTCTCATTTAATGCTGAAATTGTTCTCCTCTGAAGACATAGTACCTTGACTCCAGGGTTCCTGTTTCCTTCTCCTGTGACCTACGCTAGCTTTTCACTAATGATGCTTTGCATTGTCTCCTTTTAACAATGTAGTACCATCCCAGGCACTGAAGTCATTAACACACTGGGTCCTAATTAGGCTTTTAAGATTCAAGGCACTAGACAAGATATTCTGATGACACATTATATGGAGGTAACCCCATCTTACTATGTTCAAAAGATGAATGAACTAAAGACAAACTCTATCTTTGCAGGTCTTGTGGGAGTTTTTAAACTGATCATCATAGAATCCTATTCACCAGCTGGCAGAAGGCACCCGGCTGGCTCTCAACAACTGGCCCACCAAAAACCACCGAGAAATCCTGCAAAGTCTAAATATTATTTAAAACCCTTTTTATTAATGCTTTGTGACTTTCCCATCCTGCACCCCAATCCTACTCATCTTCCTGTCCAACCATATCTGCCCTCTATGCTTGCAACCCTCTGCAAAGAAAACAGAAAATAAAGATAAAAGATAAATTAAAGGAAAAAAAAAAAAAGAACTCATGGAAGCTGTGGTGTGTCATGGTATGTCGCGCAGTACACCTTTGTGCCCAAATATTTTACTGCAAATGTTCACTGCCATGAGTCTGCATGTCATTCTCTAATCTAGGTAGCAGTAAAACCAAAGAATCCATATTCACAAATGGTTCTTGGATTTCTCATTCTCAGGACCTTAGCTGGTACCGTAGAGGTTATCCAGTGTCCAAATCGTCTATCAGAGTTTAATGTCTATGAAGTAGTCCCTTAATCAGTGCATAGTTAATTACAGAAATATAATTAACAAGAAACCAAGACATAGCCTTTGTTCTATTTCCCTCTATTAAAAGGAAATAAATAAAAGAAGATTTGGAAACCTAACACTGTCCTTCTCAACATCAGTGCCCCAGGCTACTAACTGATATTCCCTAAGGAATGAGGTGCAGTCGCTTACATGAGACTATTCATGCTTTCTTATAACTCAAGGCTCTTCATTATTTGTTCCACATTGCTGGAACATGACACTCCTGTGAATGCCCACTGTCTTCTCTTCATCCCACAGTACAGTTCTGGCCATGGCATCTGTTCAGTTCACTAATTCAAGGGTGAATTGAGCATTTCATTCATCATTTCATATTCTTTGTAAGACTGATTGCAAAATTTCTGGAATTTATTTTTGTAAATATTTTATATAAACATTTCATATAGATATTGATATTTTATATAAAATTTATATAAATATTTTATGGATGATCCTTTTTGAGGTCCTTGAAGCATTTGAACTATATCTCCTTAAAAAGACAGCAGAGACATTTGGACAGAAAAAAATCTATGTATAAAAAGATTTTCTGCTTTTATCTGAAGTTAGAGACAGACTGAAGTGGGGTTGGACTTGAGTTGCCCAGTACTTCATTGACTCTTAACAAACTGGTGGTCAGGCCTCTCAGAGGGAAGGTTGTGTTGTTCAGTGCATAGTGTCAGAGGTTGTCCTCAATTTCAGAGGTGCTGTTTTACTGTCCCCTCTTCTGCCCACTGTGCTTATCTGTCTTTAATCATCCAATTCCCTCATCTCTCAGGCCAGTTCTGTGCTCTTAGCAAATCACTTCTGAAAACTGGTCTAACAGCACAGGGGACTGTCAGTGTTGAACTAGCAATGCCTTCTCATTTTCATTGAGCTTCCCTCTTAAAAAGGTGTGTGTGTGCTATATAAAAAGTACCTGTGTATACAAAAGAATCAGTAATTCTACTAAACTCTTTTACTACTTGAGGTTTTTCAGCACGGTTAATTTATATATATATTTGGAGTCCTATTGTAAAATAGACACTGAGGCAATGTGACATGAGGACAGTCAGTACTTCGAGCGTGACAACTGATAATCTCCCAATATAGTAGTGATTTGGTAGAATTGATGTCTAAAGCCTGTTTTTCTTTTCCTTAAAATATAGTATCTTTGTTGATTAGCTATTTCCTTGAATGTCATATTAAGAAATTAGGAACAACAGCGACTTCAACTCACTTCCTACTACACATGTATTTTAAAACTATTAAGATGCATGATGTAGCAGATGTGGTGGCCTATGCCTTTAATTCCAGCATCTGGGGGGCAGAGGGTGGCCAGTCTCTACTGGTCTGACACCAGTCTCATCTACATAGTGAGTTGCAGGCCAGCCAGATTTACATGGTGAGACCCTGTCTCCAAAAACAAACAAACAAACAAACAAACAAACACACAAACAAAATGCATGATATATGTCCTCTAATGTAAGACAGTTATCTGGAGTGAACTGACTACACTGTACATGAAAATAAAGCACACAGATCACTATTTGTTGAAATGGAATACTATGAAGAGTACATGCCTGATCTCCCATTTTCTCTGTGTATTTTTTGAATTCACAGTCAAAAGTATAAAAATGGTATGAGAAAACAGACTAAATCTAACCTTTACAAAATCTAACAAATAGTACTACAAATATGAGGCTAGTTTAAAAAAAAACAAACTGGTTATTACGAACGAAAAATTAATAGAAAAGAAAAATACCATTTATCTCAGGTGTGTTTTCTTACAACCATGCTGAGTTGCTTTTTTAAGTGTTGCTTCTGCTCTACAGGATGTGGATGTGTTAGTTCTGTGTAGGAAGTGATTTTTTTTTTTTTGGTCTTAATCTTGTAAATGTTTCATTTTATACATGTAACTTCATTAAGATATCACTCACTTCCAAACTTTTAGAACTTACCTTGGCTTCTTCAGAAATGTGATTAAGAAAGACCAGTGTTCTCCCCACAGCTGTAGAGCCATAGTCACCCTTCAAGACTTGGAGCGACAGGAGAGTCAGGCCATATCTGAACTGATGGCTTAAGTTCAAGCACATGTAGCTACGGGCAGAATGATGCCATTTCAGTCTTGAACTTGTGACGCCAGCTGAGCCACCTCTCTGGCTCTCATGTTTCTGAAGTTCTTAAGAGACGCCAGCCAGCTTTGGGTCAGGCAGCTGTGGGGCAGAAGTGGCCGGATGGGTACTGTGGGGACAGTTACAGGGTCACAGTGTGGGAAGGCGGAGCTCTCACTTCTTGAGCTACACTTCCCCTTATGGAAAGCTAAGCATCAAGCTTCTTTCATTTTCTGCTCCTTAAGTTTATATTTAGAATGGTAATTAACTTTATTGCTTCAAAACCTTCTTCCCAAATCAAATAAAGTCCTAGAACTTAATGAGAAGCAAAGCACCAGATGCCAGATACACATGGAAACTTCCTAATGACAAAAGGGCAATTGCATAGCAAGAAAAGACTAGTGGCATAATGAGAACACAAGCTGTTTCAGTACCTTGGTATACACACACACACACACACACACACACACACACACACACACACACACAGAGAGCATGGTACATATACAAGGAAAACAGTCATAAAAAGATGATCTAAAGCATTTTTATAACCTTCTTAAAAATAAGAAACCTTAAAATCATAAGGGAAAAGATAGCCCCCTTAAAAACAGGTCTATACCTAGGAGATCATATAAAGGGAGGAAATTAGGGCTAAGATGCAGGTTAGTGGGAGAGCTACATTCAGCCAGCACTGTAGGTGTATGCCTCAGGGATCACAACCCATAGGGGACCACAGTTCGTAAGGCAAAAGAAGTCCAGGGAAGGGAGAAAGAGACTGAGGGGGAGATAAGGCAGTGAATAAGAAAAGATAAGGGGAGGGGTCCAGCAGGCAGGTAACCTAAAATAAAACATAAACACTAATTAAATATTGGAAAAAGTGCTCGAATTCATTACTGAGGCAAAATAAAATTAGGATGTGATACCATTTTTTCATGACAGTGGCAAACAGTTTAAAGTATGGTGCCACCCAGGGCTGAAGAGGAGCCAGGAGCTGGGCACCTGCACAAGCCTTTGTGAGCGAAATTTGCTATAACAAAAAAAAAAAAAAAAAAAAAACAAAATGACGACGACAACAACAAAAATCCAAAAGCCATTCTTAGGACTCTCCAAATCCAAATCCAGTTTTCAGAAGCTAGTCTGTGGGGAGCAGAACATGGAGCACCAACATGGAGCACCAACATGGAGCACCAACCCCCGCACAGTTGGTGGTAACTCCCAGCACACCCACACGGGAGCTCCCCAACTATGGCGCCTCCTCCAGGGCAGCACACCACAGAGTCATTAATTAGAATGAGTTTGATAGTTATCTATGACCTCAGAAGGACCATTACATACGATTAAAAAAAAAAAATCAAATGAAGAGCTAACTACAACATAACAGATCAAAGACCCCAAATCTGATTTGGTTTGTTTGGGCATGAAGGCATCTGTGAGAGGGGACACACAGGCCAGCATGACTAGGTTAGGAGGGGAGGGAGGACTGAGAATGGGGAGGAGACATTGTTCAGATTTTCACATTACTGTATCTGTTTCACTCACTACAAACAGCATTTGGCTTCTTTAAAGTCTTATTCATAAAAACAAAAATAACTAGTGAATGGGCTAAAGAAATGAAGTAGTATTATTTGCATCTACTAGAACAGATCTTATTTAAGAGAAGCATCCCCATTCCAGGAAAACAGTATTCTAATAGGAAGAACAAGTGTTAACGTTTGCTTTTTCAAAGCTCAGCGGGGATTCCCATAATGCCCTAATAGCACATTTTCACAGCAAACGATGCTTACTTGCTGTCAGGACATGTTATGGTGAGGGCATAGAGAGAAGTGCTGCAGAGGAAAGTGACCGGATGGGATCCTTGATGAGCCAACTCAACAACACCTAAAAGTATACCACCCCAACCAGTTCACCAGCTTCGGGGCTGAGGCTCTTACACACTTCAAGGAACCAAGAAACCCAAACCACAGAGCCAAGGAATCAAACTGAAAATAAGCCAACAGCCATCAACAGGGATCGGTAAAACACATTGGCCAAGTATACAATCCACAATAGCTAGCCATAACTGGGGTAAATTCACACGCGGTATGGGGTAAACTCCAAGATTAAACTAAAACCAGGGAACTTTTAAATAGTTTTATGTGTGTTGAATATAAAGAAAACATTTTCTTCATGTACATGTAAGAAACATTTAGGGGAATTTTTTAATATTTGAAAAAATGAACTGGATATTTGTATGATGATTTTACTTTATAGTTCTTTGTAGTTTTTACTTTCCTAGTGCATTTTAGGATCCAAGATGGTGGATGACAAGCAAGCATAGTCTCTTACAGTCTCAAGGGAATAAAGCAGGGGAAGCTGGGTAACAGCAATAAGAACAGGGAGCTGACATCTGAAAAACTCTAGCTTAATAGCAAAGTAAAATAGATAAAATTTAAAAGCAGAACTAGAACAAACAAAAACAAAACAAAACAACCCTGAGTCCATCCTAGAAGAATTGGCAAGCTCAGGGGAAGTCCCTTGTCCCAATGAGGAAATGACTGGAGCCACACTTGAGATGGGAATTCTCACAACGATTGTCACTGAGCTTACAGCAGCAGATACTTTTAAGAGAGCCAAATGAATCAATGAATGGTGAATGAATGAATGAATGAATGAATGAGTAAACAGACAGATAAATAGACAGATAGACAAATGGGGTCAATGAAGAGAATCCAAAGTCGCCATACTGAGGAGGAATGCCTTTCCCTTTGGCATTAGAGTAGAATATTAAAAAAAAAAAAAAAAAAAAAAAAACTTCTGGTTGAGCAACTTGGTGCTGCCAGATCTTCCATGTTCCACACACTTGCAAACTCAGGGCAAGGTCCACGGTGTCTATGTGCTGAACACACCTACACTGGTGGGATGAGACTCTGAATCAAAACCGTAAGGTTTAGATACTTAGACTATCTTGTATCTACTTATCTACTTGTATCAACATAGACACAACGGTCAAGTGACACACTCATAGTCAGAAAAAGCTGCGCATGGACGGGGCAGCATTTGTAACCTGGAGGCGGCCCAGATGTGTGAGCCGCATCTATGAGCCAATCCATGGTGGACTGACTACCGTGGGCTGGAATCTGTGGCCTGCTTTAGGGCCTCCGGAGATAGAAAAGCACTCGAGATTTCAAGGGACTGCTTGAAGGTGTGGCTGGTACCTATGACCTGATTCCTGAAGGACCACCTCCTGAAGGGACTGACATCTGTGACTTGAGCGAGCACAGTACAGCCAGAGGTAAGGCAGGTCTAAGTGAGACTGAGGAGGAATACAGAGAAATTCGAAGCCACAACCTTCAAGAAGAGACCACATGCAGACTCTAGCTTCACCCAGCTCTCCCCCTTCTTTGACACTAATATCAATTTAGTGGCCAGCTCTGCTGTAGTGTCCCATATATTCCTGAGCTCCTGTTCTTTCTCCTACTCCCACAGCCTTCTTTGTCTTTATTGTTTTCACAAGGAACACAGCCTAGCCTGGCCCACTGGGTTTCTGTGTCTCAGCCTCCTGAAACCTGTTTCTCTTTTGGGTCCTCTGACTGTAGTCTTGTTTCCTTTCATTTTTCGTTCCACCTTTAGGAAAAATTGTCTCATCTTGTCCTGTGTCTCTTTTGTTTCCATTGTTTGGTTATTTTTTCTTTCTTAATTTTTTTTGTACCAATCCCAAACTAACCCACCTTACCTCAGTTTTTCCCCTTTCTATTCATACAATAACTAATTTCTCAGTAAATATTATCAGTGTTCCCATACTTCCTAAAATGGTTAGTTTAAGATTGACTATTGCTATATGTGCCTAATCTCCGACAGTTACTGTATTGGAGGCATTGTTCTAAATTCAGAGAACTGCTAACAGGGAGTAGCCCTAGTGCCCTGAGCATTACTCTAGCAGACAAAAACAACAATTCAACTCTACTATAACCTAGCTCTTACTGAATACTACACACATTCTCAATGAAAGAATGAGGGTGATTCAAAAATATTAAACCTAAGCTTGCATGTACAAGTCCAAACTTAAAAACACAGAATACCAAATATGTCACACACATATATATGTATATACAAATACATATATATTATATATATTAATTAAACAATTAGTTTAAATTCACTTATGTGTGTCTGAGTGTGTGGTCATGTGAGTGCAGTGGACAGAGGTATGAACACTACGACACCTGCCCTGGAGCTAGAGCTATAGGCAGCTGTGGACTGCCTCGTGTGGGTGAGGGGGACAGAATTCAAGTCCTTTGGTAACTGGAATACTGAAAACATGCTCAGTGAAAGAATAAAGGTAATAAAAAAAAAAAATCCACCTAAACCTCCATGCGCACATCCCAACTCGAAAATACAAGAAACATAGAACATTAAATTGAAGTTTCTGGCTGAGAACAGCAAATGATGTTAACCACTAAGCTATCTATCCACCCCCTTAACAGCTGGAGAAGGTTAATATGGGGGGGAATCCCCTTTTCTCAGGAGGAAAGGGAGAGGGGAGGGGGGAAGAAAGGGAAGTGGGGGAGACTGGGATGAGGAGAGGGAGGGGGTATCTTGGGGATGTAAAATTATATATATATATTTATATGTAAAATATAAAATTAAAAAAAAAATCACAAAGAACAGCTACTTTTGAAGCCAAGAGGGCTTGGCAAGGCATATTTCAAGCTCTGTAAGACAAATGCCACACAAGACTACTCATCCTGCAAGACTAAGAGAAAGAAAAACTTTCCATGATAAAAATAAGCTAAAGAAAAATCATGGCCACTAAACCAACTTTGTAGAGGAAAACATCTAAAGGAATTCTTTGGGTGGGCTACAAGGAAATAACACCAGAACAACAGTCCAGGCAGTACAGAATAGGAAAATAATGAACATGACCAATCAATCAATCAATCAATCAATCAATCAATCAATAATAAAAACACCAATCAACAAGATAAATAGCAAGCAACACAACTTTCAATAGTAATTCTGAATATTAACAGTCTAAATTTCCTTAATCAAATGACACCAGCTAGCAGATTGGATAAGGGAACAGAATCCACCTATTTGCTGACTCAATGACAGGTGGGAAGAAGCCCAAACAAATGGCTCTAAGAAATAAACAGGCATCACTATTCTAATGTCTGGTAAAACAAGGGTCTAAACCAAAATTAGAAGTGACAAAGATATGGGGTGTATGCTATCTGACTTCAGTGCAATAAAAAAATGCACCAACAGCAAGAGAAACTATGAAAAACAATTAAATCCTAGCATCAAATGGAAAAGGAAACACAACGTATCAAAACATACTGATATAATGAAGTCAGGTCTAAGACGGAAGTTTGTAATCACAAGTGTTTACACTAGAAAAATCAGAAAAATCTCAGATATATAACAACGACTTCAAGGCGTTGGAAGAAACAAAGCAAATCTCACACAGATGAAAACAAAAAACTTGAGTAAAAAGTAGGGAAAGTACTTAAAGGCATAGGGAAGACTTTTATTTTTAATAACACATATGTGTATCAGTTTACGTGTATAAGCCACGAGAGCAGGTATCTGTGGAGAGGAGAGGCTTTGGACCCTCGGGATGGTGAGTTATAGCTGGGAGACACCTGGTGTGGGTGCTGGGAACTTGGGTACTCTTCAAGAAGAATTTATATCCTTATCCAACTGCACCATCTCTGCAGCCCCAAGAAACTTAAGGACTTCGTTTGTCCAGAGAATAATGCTAATAGTTGACAAGGGGGAGCTTATGAAAGAATTTAAAAGTTTCTATTCAGCAAAGGAAACAGTTAATCAAGGGAAGAGATAGGTTACAGGACAGGAGAAAAATCTTTGCCAGCTATAAATCTGATAGAAGAATAACATCTAGACTACATAAGAACTTAAAAAAGCTGAATGAGAAATCAAACAACCATTAAGTTCTCCAAAGATAGAATGGAAATGGCCAACAAATATATGAAAATGTGTTCACCTTAGTAGACATCAGAGAAATGACATTAACACTGCATCAAGAGTTCATCTCAACCACTCAGAACTACAATCATTAAGAAAACAAATAATGTCAGGCACGGTGGCACATGCATTTAATCCCAGCACTCTGGGAGGCAAAGACAGGTGGATTTCTGTGAGTTCAAGGCCAGCCTGATCTATAAAGCAAGTCCAGGACAGCCAAAGCTACACAGAGAAACCCTGTCTCAAAAAGTCAAAAACGAAAGGAAGGAAGGAAGGAAGGAAGGGAGGGAGGGAGGGAGGGAGGGAGGGAGGGGGAAAATAAATAACAAATAGAATTAGGCCAGCCACTATGGAAATCAGTATGTATGGAAGTCCTTAAAAACACAAACAAACAAACAAACAAACAAAAAAACCTTCCACTAAAACTAGTTCTACCATATAACCCATATACCTCTCCTGGGTATTGACCCAAGAGACATGAGGTTGACACAAAGAACACTCGCAGATCGATGTGCACTGCAGCATGACTCACGATAGCGAAGTGATGGAACCAGCCTCAATATCCAAGAAGACAAGAATGGTTAATGAGAATGTAGTATGTAGGTTCAATAGAATTTTTTGATCCATAAGCAACAGTCTTGTTATTTACATGAAAATGTACACAACTATAAATAGCATATTACGTAAATTAAGTCAATCTCAAGGAGACAAATACCTGTTTTCTCTCATATGATTCCTAGATTTTATATAGGTACATTAAATCGTGTACACATAAGGCCATATGGGGGAGCAAATAGGAGTGGGAAGGGAAGGTGAAGGACTAAGGAGAGCAGGGGAGGAGGGCACATATGCTCAGTATACAATATACACTTGCACAGGAGTATCTTCATGTAACCCGGCACCGTGGAAAATGAACAGATACAGCAAAACTACAAACTTATAAATAAAACAGAGTAAGAGTTATTTGCACTTTAATACCACAGGTGACCCCAATTTTACTACTTGTAAATTTGGACCTGATAAAGAATATCTTAAGAACCGAGTTTTAAGAAGGGCATGAAATCTGTAACAGTAATGAGTGCCTCATCTATAATTAAATATTAAATCAATGGACTCATTTAATAGTTTCCACGGTATATACTTCTCTTGGTTCTCCACTAGGTAATTTAATAAAGACAATCTTTATAAAGAGGCTGTTTGGCTCACTGTTTAATTGTAAATTAATTTTATTTCACTAACTGTTAATAGGAATGAAATTGTTGGAACCCTCACCACTAACCATCTCTTAAATTTCATCATCTCAAATTGAAACTACATTTTCATTAGCGAATAATTCTATTCTCCCCACTCTTTACTAACAACCATCATTTTGCCCTTTATATAAAACTGAGTACTCTAGGTATCTCTTCTAAATGAATTGGTACAGTATTTGCCAGAGGATGGAGAGATGGCTCATCAATTAAGAGTTTTGGCTCCTCCTCTAGAGGTCTGGAGTTTGACTCCCAGCACCTTCATAGTGGCTAACAACTGTTCCTAATGTCAGTTCCAGGAGTTCTGGCCTCCACAGACCACGCACAGACATATGTGCAGACAAAATATCCACTCACATAAAAACAAATCTTTAAAAAGTATTCACCTTTTGTGATTGTCTTATTATATATACTCAAGGGTTACTTGTTCAGAATTTCTCTCCCTTTCAAGAACAATTAATACTTCCTTATACATGAGGGAAAAGGAGAGAGGCTCTAATTAGGAAGGTAGGGAAGGAGGGAAAAGAAAATGAATACAAAAGAATGACAGGGTAAAATAAGTGAGGGTGTCTTAAAAAGTTATGAGAAATCATACTATTAACTACCTACAAATACCTATAACTTACATTAGTCAGTGGAAAAATATACATGTATAGTTTACATGAAAAATTTGCATCGGGGCTGACAGGGCTCTCCCCAGTAGCCATTCACCAGTGGTTCAAAACCTTTCTAATAAGATGAACCCTGACCACAAAATTATTTTCACTGCTACTTTGTTTTTAAGTATAGTTTTGTTACTGTTATGAATTTTAATGTAAATATTTTTGGAGGTATGGGTTTGCCAAAGAAGTCACAAAAACCTACTGGGTATGAAAAGCCCTTTTTTGAATTTTTGTTTAGGCTTACACAGGCATCATCCAAAACAGCATAGATATTGCTATCACCCTTGTTTGTCCCCCAGCACCACCCCACGAGGTAGATGGTAGATAAGTCCCCGCTGCTGAAAATGCCATGCACTTCAGACAAAGAGCCCAGAGGTCACTGAGCTGTAAGTGATCTAAAGCCCTCTTTCCCAGGGGCTAATTTTCATGGTACCAGAAGGTGCCACATAAATAAACTTCCAAACGGGAGAAGTACCCATCAGCCCTACCCAGCCACGACACCTATGAAACACATTAATGAGCAGGGTGGAAAGCTACAGTAGTGGCATGCACACCCTGGTGGTAACCAACAGTTCTCTAACTGGCCTTTAAGACCTGCTCAACAGGAGGGAAATCATGCCTGACATTAGAGAGCTAGCCAACTACCCAGGGCTAGCGAAGGCACATGGATTTTGGAGGAGAACCTACAATCACAACTTTCCTAAACCAGTATGAGTCCCTCACTTCACTGTACATGGATAAGTGCAGTCCTCACCCCTCTCTCTGCAGTGGGCAGACATCACTTAAGAAAACCACATCAATCAAAATGCAGAGTTGTGGAGCCAGCTGGTAGATATCTACAGCACAACTCTCACACCTGAGACTGAGAGCATTGTGGGAAGGGGACAGAAGAATTCTAATGACCAGAGGAACAAGGAATTTACCATGAGCGTTCATCTACCAGTAATGGCAGAAACGACAGCCATAAAATCTCACCATCATGGCTACTTAAACATGATCTGAATAAGGACAACAGGAGAAATGCCAAAGTGGATGGGGGAAAAAAGTTCAGGAGGACGCAACCCTACAGGAAGAACTACGATCAACTAGAGGATGCTGTGATCACAAGAAATAGTCTTCTGCAGGGAAGAGCACACCCACTGGCAATGCAGAAACAAATGGTCAGCCCTGAAAACATATGTATAAATAGCATTATACAGACTGAGCAGGATGTAGTCGTGTATTTAGTAATATGTGTCTACATATACACACATGTATGTAACAACAACGAAAGGAAGACAGGTTATAAATTAGAATGACAGCAAACCAAGGGGGTAAAAGGGAGGGCTTGAAGGAAGGAAAGTGAATGGGGAAATGATCCAATTATAATGCCCCAAAAATAAGTAAAAAAAAAAAAAATCTACCACATTTTATCTATTCATTTATAATGGGTACTTGGATTGCTTCTACCTATTGCTAAAGACCTCAAATCAATAAAAAATTTAAGCCAAATCTACATGAAATGTATTTTCAGATTCCATTTCTGTTTCTTTTTCTCCCAGTCCACTATTTATACTAAAACACTATTAGCCTTCATGAATCTTAGTAGTGAAAGGTCTAACCTACCAGGATTAGGCCAATGGCTTTCATTTACCATTCACTCGTTGACACTTGAAAGCACCTTCTGTGAGCCAGGAAGTGAGCAGAGGAGAGGCAGAAAAAGACGGGAGAACACAGGTGTTCTGAGCCTCATGGGTCAAGCAAAGCACAGCAGCGTACCCCAGGGTCAGACAACTTGGTGCCCCCAGAAGCAGAGTGGTCTAGGTTGACAGGGATCTTAAACTGAATAAATGTCTCAAGGTTGTAGAAAGGGAATTAAAGCTGCAAGGTTAAAATATAGTCCAATTTTCAGGTGCCAAGTAAAATGAGCTCCCTGGAAAGTCAGGGAACATGAGAAGATGCTGGTGATGATGAGACTCCAGGGCTTGGCATCCATTTCCTGGCTGGTACAGAGAAAAGAGCAAATGCCTCACTAGGGCGAAACATTTAAAGACACGAGTTAGCGTGTAAAAACTTTCCTGCACTTCCAATCCCAGAGGTTGGCCCTAACACTCTAGAGCAGTGGTTCTTGGCCTTCCTAATGATGCAACCCTTTAACGCAGGTCCCTCCTGTTGTGGGGAACTCCAACCTTACAACTATTTTTGTTGCTACTTCATAACTAATTTTGCTGTTATAAATTATAATGTAAGATTCTGCATTTTCCGACTGTCTCAAAGGGGTGGAGAGACACAGGTTGAAAGCACGGTCCTAGAGTAAGGAGTGGCACATACTCCCTACAAAAGATAGTGGGTTCTTTAGGCATTCTGGACCATAAATTATGTCTCTGTCATTTAGTCAGCATTGTCCTGAGAGTGGGAAAGCAAAGGGTCACATGAATGATTGTGGCCATGTTCCATATGTTTGCTACACATGATTACCTTCAGACCTAAAAACAAAATAAACAAAAGATATAAATAACATACTTAGCTTGCAGCCTGCAAAATAATGGCTGAAGATATGGTCTGCTGCCATAGCTTGAAGCTCCAGTTTTTGAGTTTGAGTCTATCATTATGTGGAGGCATATAATTAAAGGTAGATTAGAATTAAGAATTGGGACTTTCTCAGTTACATATGGTGTGATAACGGACAAGTCATCAAACTGGCCTGGTCATCTGTAAAATGGACACAGGACACACAGGGGAGTTGGGGGTGAATCCTATAAGCAAATTACAAAGTGTCATTTAAATACTAAAGCTGTTCTCAAAGAGTTAAAGCTCATATAAAGTAAAAACCAACTTTTTTTTTCTTTTGTAGCACTAATAATAGAACCCAGGTTATTAAACACAGCAGGCAAGCACTCCGTCACAGAGCTACACCCCTAGGCCGTCAGCTAACTGTTCAAGTATCTCTCCTAGGAGGAATCTGGGGATAGAGGCCAAGTCCTCAGCAGAGACGACAATGAGTTAACTTGCACTACATACAGATGTCTTGAGTCCACTGCTGCGGGGCCCAGCACTGCACGGACTTATTACATTGCTCACTTAAATAATTCACTTTTCGTCTTCTGATTATATTCTGCTTCGAATGGCTCTACTTTGTCATTTTTTGTTCTCTCCTCCTAAAACTCATATGAGAAGGATCCAATTTTATCCCCGCTCCAGACACATGGCTGGGACATGAGTGGCTGCTGCTCACCACTGTGACAATGCTCCACTGTGCAGTGATTAAATTATGAAACACGTGATCTACATAAAGCTAGGCATCCTCATGACCTGCCACCACCAAGTGAAAACTACAATTTCTCTATATAGTCAGCCTGAATATATCAAACGGAGGGATGGGGATAGGGATTAAATTCTGAAGCTTTTCTTTTATTGGTCAGGCAACTCAGAGTCTTTATTTACTATCTCGCATTAGCATATTAAGAATTTGTCTGTTTTACTAAATACTGAAAGAAAACCTCTTTGCATTTGTTTTATGAAATTCCTCTAGGTGACCGTTTTCATGTTGGCAGCTCCTCTCCTGCTAATAAACAGGGAAAGGTCAGGTTGATTTTCCTAAGTCTCCTCCTTTCCAGAAGCAGGAGAACTCAGCCTCTGAAGCAAATGCTCCCTGGGAGTTCTCACAGAGCAGTCGCTGCAGCCCTGTCCCTGACCAAGGTTGGAGGAAGATTCAAATGGAGGCCAGCATCTTGGCTGGAGCCTTCCCCACAGGTCCAGCAGCCTCACATCTAGATGCCTGCATGCGTAAATACAGAAAAGTCAGACTCGTTTTAAAAAGAAAGGGAAACAGTCTTTACAGAGACATCCTACTTTTGGAGAGAGAAAACACCACAGGCAGGCAGGACACTGGGGCATCACAATTCACTTGAGCCTCCAGGGGAGAAGCGTGGATCTGTGAACTGGTTCAAGAGCCGTGAAGTGATTAGGGATTCACAAGGCAACTTCTGCTTTTCATAGGAAATATTCCAGGATGTTTCTACAGAACACATTAGAGCCCTAAATCTAGAATAGAGAAAAGGCATTCCATTCATGAGGGCTGGCCTGTGCTTCTCCCCACAAAAGGTGAGGGGAAACCAAATCATTAGTATGCCAGGTGAAAAGTTTCCCATTTATTTGGAGGAGAATTTTTTTTCTACTGAAACAGTAAGCCTGAGCCACATCCATTTACTGAGGACCTTCTGAACTATTTAAACTCACAGCATTCCAGTATTCCAGCACCAGCTGTCTCTTCCTTTTTAAATATCCATCACCAGTCCAGTCATCATAGGCCCCAATTGCCCAGTCTTTTGACTTCAAGGTCATTCTTGCTTCTCTTTCCAGACACACTTCTTGAAATGGCTCTTAAGTCTCATCTGCTCCCCAACTCTGCTATCTATCTGCTAATATAATTTCTTCATACACTGTTCTGTCTAGTTACCAATGCTCTGTGTTAGTGCTTTAAACCAGTGGGCACTACTGATCCATGACCACCACCCTGCATCTTTCAGCATGATTCACTCCTTGACATTCTCTTTTCTACTTTGGATTCATGGAAGCATGGTTCCTCTTCCCCTGGATACACTGTTTCTTGAATAGGCTCAAGTTTCCTCTCCACCCCTTGCAAACAGTGGTGCTTCTTGAGTTAGTTCAGGCTGGGTTTCTCCGCAGGTGATTTTATCAAGAGTAACAGCATCGGCTGACATTTACTGAGCAGATGCTGTATGTTCCCTCTTACTCTAAACCTTTAAATTTCACCAGGAAAGCACTGGCTTCTCCGGAACTCTGCATTTAAAAACACTTATATTTACCCTTCAGAAGAGAGAGAGGCATCGGGATTAAGGTACCTGTCTCTGGTCACATGGCATACAGGGGCCGAGTTCCCTCAGTTTCCTCTCTGTACCTATCTACGTTCTTCATGCCTCTGCTTCTCTGTGGCTTCAGGCAATGACTGTGTGGGCAAAAGCTTCTTGGGGACAACTTCCAGTGAACGCATGTATGTTCACCTGTCTAGCAGGACTCTAGCAGGACGGCCTACTCCATCTCACGCAAACACCTCTAGAATATACCTTAGTAATCAGTTACCTCCATCACACCCCTGTCACTTCAGAAACTCACCTTACCACACCCCACAAATGCTAAACAGGAACTCTTATTGCACACTGTTTTGGGATGTAAGCTTAAACCCATACTTTCAAACACATCTGTGATTTGTCTTTTAAAATAAAATATCTTACAATTAAAACAAAGCAATTTGACAATATTGTTGTGAATGGCATGACTATTAAATGGCACATGAAGTATATACTTTGGCAATTTGGGGCATTTTGTCAGAATCGGACACTGACTCAGTCCGAACAACAAGTGGATCACACAGTACATGTCTAGTAGATTTAAGAACAACATTCCCTCCAGAAAGGTAACTCTGGCCACAGAAAGGTTGCAGGCACACACCTATGGACATTGTATAGGATGACGTGGGTGGTTTCAGGCCCACGACCTCACGCTTTAGTCTAACTGAAACCGTGTCTTCAATGCACCTTATATAGTTTCACTTACAAAACTGTGGTAACAGAACAACTGTTACTTATTAGGGGCCGCATACTGTACCAGTGTCTCCTCTCCTGCTTGGCAGACACGGTGTCTGCCATCGCCTGTGAATGGCTTCCATGTTAAGTACTTATCAAGTTTCTACAGCTTCCCCATGCAAATATATTATTATTCTCATCTTAGACATGTAGCTCACGAGCTTCTAAGGCTGCACACCCTGAGAGCATGCAGAGCAGGAAAACAGAGCCAGGTGCTGTCATTCCAAGGTTCGTTTAAAATGCTATTTGCATCGTGTGTTTGTGTGTAAGCATATGAGTGGAGGTCAGGGGACAACTTGTGGGAGTTGGTTCTCACGTTCCATCATGTGGGTTCGAGGGAGCAAACTCAGTCATCAGGCTTGGAGCTAGGTGCCCTTACCCAGCCTTCAGAGCTCCCCATCACTGTCAGAGAGTGACAACAATACTGATTTCATGTTGGAGAGGAAGGTCATTAGAAAATAATACAAGCCAAAGCCAGCCACGGAAGGTCTCACCCGCTGGCTTATTTTGCTCTGCTGTGATTGTCATCTTTGATTCCACAACGGTGGTTCATATCTGAATGTGATGTTGCTGCAAAGCAGCAACAGGGGGAAACAGTACACAGGTTCCGCATCTCTCCAGGGACGCACGTGTGGACACAGAGAATCCAGCTTGCAGGTGTTAAGGAACTGTCTTTTCTACACTTCCTATTGGATAAACAGGGGCTTCTACGACACCCAGCTCACTCTGCGGTGAGGCGGTACTGCTGGCAGTGGCTCCTCAGACTCCTGAGGTCACACAGAACACTTTATAAGAGCAAGTAAAATAGGAATGAAGAGACTCATAGCTTTATTTATTTCCATTCTAAAAAAAGCCTCCGAGTTCTGTTTTTAAGCTCATTATTGTCAATGTATCTGATTGAGAAAGAAGCTAAGCCAGTCTCAGGTGAGACTCTACCATAGCAACAGGCCTGCCAGGAATTCTTTAGGGAGCAGAATTTCACAGAAGTATGTGATTGCCTATTCACACTCTTGATTACAACACATGGAGCCATTAAACTAAATGGTAAGCCATTAGTGTATTACAGGAACTTTGAAAAATAAACTACCCTGTGTGAAGATATTTTTTATACATACATTCGCATGGAGATGTGTTTAATTGTTTGTAGACCTATTTCTCTTTTTTTTTTTTTTTGAGAAAACAAGGGAACCATCTAAGCTATTTCAGAACTTGACAATGTCACAGTGCACTAATGTGATAAATCTGGCATTGCCCTTTATCACTGGTAAACAACACATCTTCCTCCAGCTCTCACCCTGTGACAAAATGTAAATGGAACTCTTCTTCGAATCCGGACAGTGACTGAAACGTCACTGAGTTATGCCAACAGAGTCGGCACAGCAGAACTCCAACTTTGGCTTCACTGCTCACGGACCGTGTCTACTGTCAGCGAAGGCAGAGTATTAAGAACAAGCACCATGCAAGGAAAGATGTTTCTGTCTGGGGGTTGACAACACTGTCAGCTCCTGCACAAGCTAATCACAGTCCACAGTGGGACTAGGTAAGGATGCTGATGGCGGCGGCTAACCCATCACAACTGTCAGTAAGTCAACCCAAGGCAGTTATTAGTATGGACCCTCATTACTACCCTTCTTCGCTTAGTCAGCATTTCTCACAGTTGTCTGCAAACTGTGAGGTAGACAAAGCAAAACATTTTGGAATATTTAGATCCAAGGACAGAAAATCATTTATGTGACATAATTTTTATGCAACCAATTTTCAGTTAATTATACTAATAAACACAACCAATGGTGTGAGTCTAATCCAAATTACTTACATTTGGATTTGTAATGCACAGTGTGGCATTTCAGTAGCAGATCTGCTTTCCTAATTACATTCTGCTTTGTTTGTGAAGTCAGTTTCCATTTCTTCATGGTATATAAACTATATACGACTATATACAAAAGGTGGGGGTTCCCAAAGCCCTCCGGGCAGGAGCACGGTTGGTTCACAGTTAAAAATCTACCACAGACTGACTCCAGAGGGGAGAAAAAATAAAGGGAACAATCTCAAATTCGAATTGCTTTACAGAACTTTAGAGTGACACAAGAGTGACAAGGCTCACTTGGTATAGGGTAATTTTGGCTGAGGCTGGAGTTTGGAAACGTGGGCAGCTTTATGAACTACTGCAGCCTAGTGTCACTTCTCTAAACAAAAACGTGCCGGCGTTTAACTGCATATGGCTTTTAAAAAGGGATAATCTCAGAATCTATTATACTGCCACAATATTCTAGACTGTGTCTGGAAAACTGCCGTGATTCAAGGGAAGCATGTCGCACTGCAGGCATGATGTGAGGCACTGTTGTGGGTTTTGCAGCCTGCTGTCATCTTACCATTCTACGTGCCGTGCTCTGATTAGCCTCTGGGGATACCTGTCTTACCTACAGGAAAACCAGATAAGCCTAATGCACTAAGAATATCATTGGCCAAGGTACAGAAAAAGCAGCACGACCAACAGGTAAAAGTTTTTATTAAAGATGAAAAATTCTTTTTGGATGGGTACTGAAAAAAACAAATACAAGAACAGGAGCTTAGGGTCTAAAAATAAGTGTTTAAAGACATCACCGGCGATAAGAATGCTGACAGACTAGATGAGCGATCTAAGATTTTTCAGAAACACACATAGGAACTACGGAAGGCTGACAGGAGCTTAGTTTTCAGTGAATGAGGGCAACTACCCAGAAGTATGGAGACTGCAGTAGTGAGGAGGGTGTAGCGGTGCAACCAGCCATGCACGCTTCCGAGAAGCTAGGTCTTCTGCAGGATAAGCATGAGTAACAACTGGGAAGCGAGAAGAACGTTGACTCTCCACGCTGAACATGAGAGAGCCACGGGTTAAGAGATTCAGCGGGTGCCCCTAGACGGAGCTGGAGGGAAGATAGGGAGTTCTCTCAGGGGACAGCCAGATTGCTGGGTAAGCCAGGAATGGGGAAGGGGAGAATGCGCAGGGGTTATGGATACAGGAATAAGAGCTGAGCAATGTGGTAGTTATCAGAGGATACAGAAGTCAGAAGGCGTGATGGTGAATGCAGCCGTCATGCTACACAGAGAGCTGTGTGAAGGGTGAGAGGTGGGCAACTAACATGTTAACTGGATGGTGCAGAGTTCTCACAAACGGAATCCAGGTTCCGTGAGGTGTGAGGAATTTAGATGCTACAGCCTTCGAAAACCTGCAGCTTCTCAAGAAGAAGCAGGTGCACATGGGTATAAACAGCTGTCTTGTTGGGCTTCAAGAGGAGGGCACTCCTAGTTTTAGAGTCACCGGTCCCTTGCTGTGTCTGACTTGTCAGTATTGGGAGGATTTTGCTCCAGAATGTGAAAGCCGGAGACGAGCAGGTTCTGGAGCCAAAGAAAAACTCTGCTGTTCTTATTCTCGGCAGCAAGAGTCCACATTATAGGTGCTGTGCCCAATAACATTTCCCAGAGATTACCCATTAGATTACAACAAGAAGGAAGTGAAAAATCAGAGCTGGCAGAAGCAGGGGACGCACATCCAAAGACAAGAAAGAAGAAGGGCACAAGCCATGCCTGGCCTGAGTTCACTGACGAAACCAGTGTGGCCGAGACCAAGAATGAATTAGAAAGATCACAGCATAGAAAAATCACGGGCCTGGTCATGGGGTTGGCAGAGGGCAATGCAAGGATGTCAGTCTCTATTCAGAGGTCACAGGATGATCTGGGTAGAGGAGGTCCCTGACTGACTTCCTGTTTACCAGACTTCCTGAGCACAAAGGACCATTAGAAGCCTCTCAGGATACTCTGGGAAAAGGCAAGGTTGGGTTGGACAGGAATGATGGTGAGGGGTAAAAAAACAGTTGGATTCTGGACAAATTTTGAAGACAGAATCCCATAGGTCTTTTAGTTCCAGGAACACATTATATTTCTTTCTCCTTTGCATATAGGAAGAAGTTAAAATGTATTCATCCTTCATGTTTTAGCTTCAGGATCTCACTTGTTTGAAAAGACTTTAACTGAATCCAGTTCTAGTAGGCTCCCTTCTCCTCCAATATCCATCCTTTTCATTACAGCGCTTCCTCAAATCATCCACTTATCTGTTTGCTTAATGCTTGCCTCTCCCCGTGAGATAATAACTCTAACATGTCAAGAGCTATGAAGGGAAAGATGGGAAGGGAACTGCCCTCCAGTCACTTCATGGTTCAGATCTTCAGATCTCAGCTCCTAGTACCTGCAAACACTACAACGTCAGATCAAGAACAAGAACACTTACAGATTAAGAACACTTGTGAAAAATCATTTTATAGGCACATAAAAGGCCACAAATTTCCTCAAGTTGTGTAAACTAAATGTGATGATGTATGCAAGCAGGTACCAGCTACTCAGCTGCTTAGAAGGCTGCTCCGGGAACACCAGCTTTGGGAGCAGCATGGCCAACACAGGCAGACCCAACTCTAAGAGAAAAAGCAAGAAAGCAACAAAAGCCAAACCACTAAAACTGTGTAAAACTTAGAAAACAATATCTACATATTGAAAAGCAGGTGTCAGATGCATAGAATGAATGTCTATAAAATTACCATTTTTTTTTTAAAAGAGAAGGAAACAATAAAAGTTGAGCCAACTGCTTCTTCAAACTGACTTATGGTTTCTACGAATATGCGGTTCCTGACAATCAAACCAAACAGAAGATGAAACACATTTAGTAAGGTTAAATGTAAAAGCTCACTGTATTGTAAAAGGTGGCTCTAATTATGATCACAAAAATCTTACTATAAACATGCTTCAAACTAAAAAAGCAAACAAAACGAGACAAAACAAAACAAAAAGCCACACAAAACCCAAAACTTTAGTTCACCAGTTCTGAATGCCAGTCTCACTGAGCAAAGTCCTGGTGTTAGTGGGAGCCTATTCCTTGCCTCTAGCAGGTTCTGGTGGCCCCATGTTGCTCAGTGGCCTCCCTGCTCCAGCGTCCGTGGGCATCTTCACACTGCTTCCTCTGGATGCAGGCTTCTCTCTGCCTCTCCCTTACAATACTTTTCATGACATCTGGGGCTCTCCTAACGATACAGGGCAACTTCCTAATCCAAGTTATCTTTTTCTAAGAAAGAAAATATTACAAATGACCAGAGGGTAAGAACCTGGTGTCCTTTTTGGGAACAAGAGGTAGAATATTCTGCCTATCACGGTCTATGCTGTATCCTCCAGGGATTCAGATCTATCCTCTGTGCAAAACAGCATGGGCAATCCCCACAACCAGAGAAGTCTCGGCACAATACAGCACAGTGATATATCCTAAATCTCATGTTCTCAAACAAACAACCAGAAAAGCCTAAGTCTCCTTTGATACCATGAGGTCTCATTTGTCAGCTGTAGACCTTACTTCCCAAACCAGGAATGTTCTATTGAGAAAGTCCTTGCCTATGATTGCATCTTTAAGTGTTTTCCTCTTAGTATATGAGTTTCTGGTCGTACATCAATGTTTTTGATCCATTAGAATTTGATTTCTTTTTAGAGTGAGATCTAAACAGATCAGTTTCATTCTCCTACATACGGAAAGCCAGTAAATCTGCTGTGTCCCTGTGTCATGAAAATAGAACTGAAACTTTCTAGGAAAGATGATGATCGAGGATAAATTAAAAAAGGGGGGCAGAGAGGATTTAGTGAAAAATGGTCAACAAATACTATATATTCACAAAAGCTTGGGGGAAAAATTCCTAAAATATAAAATGAAACAAAAAATCCTAGGTGTAAGTTAAATATGGACAATGGCTCTGAGTAAAACCTAGGCTTCAGTAACTTACTCTCAATCGGTTGGTCTACACATTAAAAGTAAATTATCTTCTTCGAAAAGACAATGTTGGGACAGGCACAGGAATGACAGTTACGGTGGTCTCATTCTCACACCCGGACAATAAAAAAAGAAAGGTCAAAATCATCCTAAGTAGTTCCTACACTCAACAGGAAGGGTTTCAAGGCCTTGGAATAGCATTCTGACCTCAAGGTTTTTTTCACCAAGTCACTGTTTCCTTCCCCATATTTTCACCAGGGTAACTTTTCACGAGCCCATCTTCTGCTTGTGAACTGTGGAAGTTCCACGGCATCTTACACTTCACTTTCTCTGTTCCTCTCAGTTCAGGGCGGGAGTGTCTGGGATTCTCAACCATTCTCCACATCCTGTGGGTCCCCTGGAAACTGGTGCTATGCAAGGAGCCAGCCCTGCACAGATCTACCTCTGGTTTCTGCTGAGATGGCTGCAGGATTTCTTTACAGTATGCCTCTGGCAGTCTAAAGAAATTGGGTTTTCTCATGGAAGCATGTGCTTTCTTCTCAGGGGACATAATTTTAGTGTAGTGTGTCTTTGCTTTAAATTTTCCCAAATAAATGTTTTTCTTCTTCTATTTTATTAAAGAGCACATGAAGAAGGCAGGCCACTTTTTACTTGGAATCCAAGAAACACTATTACATGCTTTCCATACACTGTGAAAAACAATTCAATTAGTTTGATACTATGACATGTAAAAAGATGGGCTCTCATTCCTCCAGTTTTCAGTTACATATTCTCATTAATGAGCCTTACCAGGGCTATTTTTAATATCCACACTTCAGAAACACTTGTTTAAAGCAATCTCATCTTTCATTAACATGGCCCTTAAGATTCTCTGTGTCTATACCCATTATCTGGTTCCAAAGCAAATTCAACTTTTTTAGATCTTTGTTACAGGAACATGATATTCCCTGGTCCCTGGTCCCGAAGACTGGAAATTAGCTAGTTTGGGACCAAAACCAAAGTTGAAGCTCTGCTTGTATTCACTGAGAGACTTTAGAGGATAACATTTCTTTATCCCTGACAGGTCCTTTATCCCTTGACATGTCTCTCAATTTTTCTGGACACATCATCCAATTCTTCTTCTCCATCTTTACATTGCGTTCTCCCACTTGTGACAGATCCTTCACAATCTTTGCCATTATATAGTTACTTGTGGTGCCACTTAGTGCTCACCCAGGTAATCCAAAACAATCTGCCAATCTCAAGGTCCTTAAGTTATTATATCCACAAAGATGCTTCTGATAATATCTACTGGCCCCAGGCATTGAGATGCCCATCTAGGAGAACAAGAGCCAAACGCATAGTATAGAGGTGAAGTATATTAATTACTAACATCTTATTATGCCTATAAACAAATGTTGACACAGTTCTTTCAAAGTGACCATTTAATATCAATATTGCAATAAAATGTTACAAAATTACTTTGCTCTCATGTCAATATGACATAGTCACATTTTTTCATTTGCAAAAAAAATTAAAACTAACTACAACGGAACTTTGAAATGAGGCTGACAATAGATTAAGAATATCAGCACCCGTGAGTTAGCAAATGCAACGATTTAAAACATTCTTCTGCAATAAGTAAAGACCCTTAGGAACACCTATACTTCGTCTTACGAAGCTATTCTTACGTTCTTGATCCTCAGGGTAAGGAAGAGCCAGGTGACCCAATTTCTCAGTGAATAGTACTGGCTGAGGTGGTTTCCGTGGACTAGCCGACTGCTGAGATCCTGAAAGTAAGATCAGCTGCTCTGCAAAGGGATAGCCCTTTCCAAGCTCTCCAGTTACAGAGAAGGGCAGATTAAGACATGGATGATGCTTTGAAAATTAATGCATTTTTTCTCTCATATCCCAGAAACAAAAACATTTTGGAGCCCTCTGCCTGCAGCAGTGCCCTTCACTATATTATCGACTTTGCTAAGTTGGCTTAGAAGACCAAGACCCGTATGAGGATCTTAGCACAAGGAAAGGCAAGTGTTCTTTGCCGTTTACTCCAGGAGAGCAAAGCAGCACTGCATTACACAATCCATAGCGTTAAACTAATACTTAATAGTAAAAATGAAAACAAAGCAACAATTTGTAAAATCATAGTCTAAAAATTATAATTCATGCTTAGTCTGAATAGAAAGCCAAGCTGGTTTTTTTGTTGTTGTTGTTTGGTTGTTTTTTTTATATACAGGGACCCAGGGACCTGCTAGTCACATACTCTCTCATTGAGTGACATACATTCTCAGCTCAGGCCAGTCTGCACCTGACAGCATGTGGTTATAGGACTTGTTCATGCGTATCAAAACTTACAGAGCTACACTTACATGGAGAACTTTGCTGTGTGTCATCCAGAACATGGTAAACTTGGCCAGAGAACACGTAGCCCTATCTGCATGCTTTCTTTTCATTAAATCATACCACTTTCTCCTCCGGGTACTAACAATACTGATACATTCACAAAGTGACCACAGCGTCTGCAGTGACATTTTTCTATATCAACATATTAAAAGTTGTCATGGACAGAATAAACTCGTATTTGTTTGATGGGATATATATGCTTCGGCAGCTGTGCTTGTCTGCCTGGTGTTTTCTACCGGGTTAGGTGGTCTCATTTACATCAGTGATACCCCTGTGAAGAAATGTGTTACTTACACAAGGCTGAATATGTTAGTATTATAGATGTATTATGTAAGAACTTACAGTTTTCATAGTCTAGTGGTTTTGCTTCTATAAGTTCATCGAATGTTAACAGTAGTGTAAAGAAAACAAACTTTATTAAAATAAGCTTCTATATTTTCGTGTATGTGTCTAACAAATAACAACCAAAGAAGAAGAGGCCATGAATTTCAGTGGAGTCAAAGGAGATAGTGGGAAGGGTTGGAGGGAAGGAAGGGAAGAGAGAAGAAATGATGTAATTATAATTTAATTTTAAAAAATGAAGTTTATGTAACTTTCTAGCTATGGTAGAAATATTTTTAGAGCTGTGTAATGTATAGCAATTGCTCCGGTTAGCATAGAGAAGCCAAATGCAAATATTTAATGTCTCTAGAGTTAAAATTTTACCTAAGTTTAAACTTAAATAAAATTTTTTATGAACTTTATTTTATGTAAGTAAATATGACTACTACTAGTTCAACTTGAAAATACTCCTGAAGCATAAGGTGTTTTTTTTTTTTTTTTTTTTTTTTTTTAATGATCCTGGTTCTCAAATAGATGAGTCAGGCCTGACTTTACTAAGACTACCAACACGGGCTTTATAAAAGTGCTTGAGACAGCTAATCATCTGAAGCCTTGTCTGCCAAGACAAGACTTACGTGTGGTTCCAGCCATTGTGGACTATGCCGTATTCACTCTGCATCAGTGCAAACTGAGCAAATTTAATAAGAAAATTATATGTCAGTAGCTTCATCTGGCCTTCAAAAAGACTTGAACTCTGACCCTGGACCTTGCTGAGGGAGCCTACAGAAACTCTTCCCCTGCTCCTGTATTTCTGACCAGTCAGGTGTTGCTTTGTAAAGCCCCATGCTGGGTTTACCTCAGGAGTCTGTTCTCTTCGAAAACTTAAAGTCTGGTGTAAGCCAAGTTTTACTGTGGGCTCCCCCCACTCCTGTAAATTCTTTTTTACATTTAAAGTCAGCTTTATTAATGTAGGGCAGGCACTGTACCCACGGTGCAGATGTTGAGTTTGGTGAGTTTTACTAAACATCCATGACAACAAACCACAGGCAAATTCCATTAGGATATTTCCATCACTTTCTGGTCCAACTGCCTTAGCCACCTCTCCCTAACCCCACACCTTGGCAAACAGATTTACTGACTGTTATTAAAGATTAATTTGTCTGTGCTAAAGTTTTATCTGCACAGAATAATGCAGTAGGCATTCAAACAGCTGACTTTCTTGCCAGAGATACATTCAAGTCCTGTGGATCAGTGGTTGGCTCTTCTGTTGAGTAGTGGGCTTACAATGCTGTCTGTTTCCTCAGCCTCCTGTGACAGGTGAGGATGCAGTTTCCTCATGTGGCTGGGGCTTGTGAAGATTGCTGCTCTAAACATTCACATGAATCCATCTGTTCACTCTTTCTTAGGTTATATCTAGGAAAACTGTGTCACAGGCCACATCTATGTTTAACAGAAAACTTCCAAAGTTTTATCATACATCTGTACATTTTATACTTATTACTAGTGAAAGAAGTGAAAAAGGAAAAATCCTGAAACAAAACAAAAGATGGTACGATGAATTTGGACAGTGAGTTTGCCGACTTCTGTTTCAGCCTCTGTGCAAAAATACTAGTTTTATGTTCTTTTAGAATGCATGTTAGTTCTACTTTGTTTTCTTGCCCTACTGCAGTGGCGAAACTCTCAAAGGGAAAGCGTCCCTTCACCACTAGGCACAATGTTGTTGAGGGATTCTCCTAACACACTTCGTCCTGACTTGCTGAGACAAGGAGATGAATGGATCTTGGATTTTATAAAATGCAAATTTCTTCATCTACTCAAATAATCACACACATTTCCCCGTATCGCTATGGTGAGCCTACACTTGCTAGTTTTCAAATGTTAACTCAACGTTCTAGTCTTGGGAGCATCACACTTGATCGTGAAAAATTAAACCCGGTCATAGGTCATCAACTTATGTTTACCAGAAGTACTGATAGGTGAGGAGTTTTGGTTTTCAAGGTCTCACTGGTTTTGGTTCGCAGGGATGTTCCAGGGTGGGAGAGATGTTGGCTCCCAGCTCCCACAGCAGGCTGCTCACAACTACGTGCAACTCCAGCTCCAGGACACCCAACACCCTCTTCTGGCCTCCCTGGGCACCTGCACACATGTGCACACACACACACACACACCTAAACAGATACAAATCTTTTTTGAAATATATCAGTCGTGTTACACTTACTACATGCATTTACTTCATATGTTAAGATCCGCTTCAGTGTTTTCTTTTCCTTTGTTAGGCTGATTTCTATGTCAAAATTCTCAAAGGAAAAAAATCACATTTTGTTTTAAAAAGAGCTTCTCTAGACAACATTGCTGAAACACACATGTTGTGTTACAATTCTTCCTGAATTCTTATCATTTAAGAATGAGTTCAAAGGCTGAGCCAGAAAGGTGACTCCAAAGGCCATTCTCTGATGTGCATGTCATAGCACCCACTGTGGACCTGGTGAGTGGTGGCTACCACCTGCTATGCGCCGAGTACATCCTCCAAAATCAGCGATACTGTGGACAATTAAAGAAACAAGCTATCTGGCCCATGCTTGCCCTAGGCTTTGTCAATCCAGCTTGTCTCAGGCCTTTTCCTCCTTCAGCCTTTCTGCAAAGCTCCAGTCCAAATCTTTTTTGTTCTCTGTGGGTTTAAACCACATGCCTGGCTCTAACTGATAACCTGTGCCCTCTTCAATGCTGTCCAACTCGCTTTGCTATATTTACCTCCTCTCCTGAACTGCACAGCTTGAAAGGAAATCTTTATCTCACAAGTGAGGTTTGCCAGAACCTGACACCTCACTTGAGCTGCCTACTGCGATGCTACATTTCTTGGCTCCTGCCCTAAGCTGCTGCTTTCCCTACCCAAACCCCACATTTCTTTCCTGTAGACTGAGGACAGCCAACCAAACTGCTCGCAATCACTTTGTAAAGAAAGACCACAAAGCATGGGTTGGGGGATAGCCTGTGCCTTTGCCACGTGGGTGCCATCATCTGTGCATTTCCTCATCCAGGCATCCCAAACGCTTGGAGGAGTGCTCACCTCTGCAAAGAGAAGGATGCAAATCCTGAAGAAACGCTGTGCCTGAGCCAAAGAAGACCCTGACAGAATAGATGGAGAAGGCAGCTTGTACGGCTGGGGAGTCTAAAAATTATTACTGCTTGACATTTTTCTTATTCTTATTTATGCCATTCACAATATATTATGAGCCAGCTACGGAGGCACCACTCAGGAGTCTGAGGCAGGGGGTCAGCTACCCCCAGGGAGGGTCACCTTTAACTGTGTACTGCAGCTAGCCTCTGTCTCAAACGGTAAAAAAAGAAAGTTAAAATAAAGTATGGTATAAAGCACCCTCTACTTAAAATCCAATCTGAATAAAACACGTAATAGTGGCACAAATTCAGTATACAATTTAAAATAATCTGACAGTCTAATACAGAGAGTTTGATAGTCGGCATCCAAGTGTCGACATCTATTTGCAGATATAATCTACTGAAGAGACACAATTTAAACCGAATTTAATTTTTTTCAAGATTCAAATCAGCAAAAACAAGCCAATGTCAGTATCTACCTCAGCTAAAAATATGACTCAAATTTTGCAGCACTGTCAAAGGTATTACATATAAACTTTGACTGATCATGAGAAATTGAACACATAGAGTGAAAACTGAGCCATGGGAATTAAATGAAGAAAGCAATCATAATTCTTGGCATTTATGTAGGGATTTTGCCTTCACAGAATTTTCATAAACATTAAACTAATTAAATTATGCAATGCACTTGTGGAATCTCATCATGAGCTTATAACTAGGAAAAAGTATGGTACCAGGCTTGAGTGGAACACAGGCCTAGGGGCTATATTTGCATATATATGTATTTATGTGAACGATTATAATTATTCATAGATGACTAGAAAGTATGAGCTTAAATAAGTACAAAGATTATGAACCAAACGCAGGTGTGATGAGGAAAATCCAAGCTTTTGCGCCTGCTTAGGCCCCACAGTTGTTACACTGTTATATAAAAAGCATTAGGCTAGGAACGTTTTGATTAATGCTCTTGAATACTTGACAAGGGTACAGGCCCTCTAGCAGTTCTATAATACAACAAAGTCACTTATCCATATATTAAAATTTTAAAGTTCTTTTCTCTCCACTACTCAGATACATCATCATGAGACAGCTCTGCTGGTGAGCATATGAGGAGCACAGAGATAGAGAGAAAACAGCCCTCAGGCCCCGGTGGAGGCCCAGAGCCCAGCAAGGTACGGGTGCTCCCAAGTGTTAAAGCCAACAGGGCGTAATGCCCAAGTGGCTTGTGCCCAGTGCCTCCAAAAAACGTGGAAGACACAGATGAGGGCTGCTTTCTTCTGTACTCTGGGCTTACAACAGCGACAGATGAATTCGAGTGCTCATGGCACCATGCATTCATGGGTGAAGGACAGAACCAGATCTGGGCCCTGCGCATGGTAGGCCTTTGAGAGGAAAGGCTCCAGGTGGGACACTGGAGTCCCACTCAGTCAGCTCTGCCTTTTGTACAAGCGACTTCACTGGCTTGGCTCCCCATTTTCACCCATAGGTCAAGAGGGCTGTATATATATATGACTTTGGGTCCCCCGACATTTCCACAGGCTGTGAATGCAAATCCGCAAACCATCAGTTCTGTGGGTGACAGGTGAGTTGGGGTAGTGGCAGAGAAACTCCTTACATATACCTAGATGCATACATGACCTTCTGGCTTCTAATGGTAGGTCGGAATCATATCACAGTCACTAAACAGCATCAAAAGTGCACTCATTATCCTCACTATTTCCTTAGGTCGTCTACCTAACAGCAGAGAGAAACAAATGTAACATCAAGTCTGAAGGTAGCTTGGAGGGGGGAAGAGAATATTTACGTGAAAGTAACAAATCGAGAGATCTAATTGGAAAGTATTTGAGGCCTAAATTACTATGATCCTTATTTCTTAGTATAATACCTCAAAATGAAAATAACCATATTCTCATTTTGCTGGTTATAATAGCATAACAATGCTTTGGGTAACAATTTTTACAAAGCTATTTCTGGGTTTCTAGCTGCTTTACTTCTCCAGAGTCTCGGCCCAGCCCTCTGAAATCAGCTACCTAAATTCCCTCTCCCTCTCTCCTTTTCATTTGAGACAGGATTTCTCTGTGTAGCCCTGTTGTCCTGAACCTTTGTAGACCAGGCTAAATGCCCTTACCGGCCTTGCTGGAGTGGCTTACAAACTCTATGCAGCCAGGAGTGGTTTGCTCTAGCTAATACAGCTCTGTGGCTGGCGGGTGGAGGACAGTGAGGGAGACAGAACCAGATCCTGATTGTTTGATTCCTGTGGCCCACAGCTTCTTAAGTCACTTACATCTCAGTCCTCTCGGAGAGAAAAGTGAACAGTTATAATGCCCAGGCTGCAGGAGGATGGGGAATTAGCAGTGGACAGCACCAATCCTAAACAGTGATGCCTGTTAACAGTCCCCTCTAACTTCTCAGTGCCATTACCCACACTGCTCTAAAATCATGGCTGCCCTGAGGGGCCAAGATGTCTGCTTACTGGGTAAAGTGCTCTGCTTGCTGCTAAACCTGAAACCCTGAGTTGGATCTCCCGACCTATAGGGTAGAAGAAGAGACCAGACCTCCAAGCTGTACTCTGACCTCTATAGTGCAAATACATATGCACCCGTGAACAAACACAAACACACACACACACACACACACAAACACCCATCCCAAATATGTAATTTTTGTCTTGTTTTGAGACAGAGTTTCCCTGTGTGGCCTTGGCTGTCCTAGACTCACTTTGTAAAGCAGGCTGGCCTCAAACGCACAGAGATCCACCAGCCTCTGTCTCCCTGAATGCTGGGATTACAGGTGTGCACCACGGAGCCTAGCACGTACATTTTTAAAAAGATTACCTTGATCGTTTTTCACTTTCAGTGTCAATTATCTTCTAACTTCAAATACTACTAATGAATATATTGCTCTGCCTGATTAAATAGAATGCATGGGGAACAGAGAATTCTGGTGCTGACTGTTGAGTGCCGCCGTGAAAACCACAGACCTCTTTGCTCCTTTTGCTCGCCAGCCCTAGCCCCAGACACACAACCTCCACGGATGCGGTCAACACTCTCCTTCTACTTCTAACTACCTGCTCTGCTTCCTCTTGGTCCTCTCCCTGCTCCCCAGGCACACACGTGTGCATGCATGTCATGTCCCACAAGAACACGGGCAGCTCCGCTACGGATTTTAAGCTGTGGTAAGTAAGGTCAGGCGAGGGTCTAAAGAGTAAAGAAAGGGTCTGTATCATTCAGAGCCGTTTCCGGTGTACCTTCCTTTACCGTGCTTCAGAGAGCCGGCAACAGCAGTAATGCTGCATGCCTGTGGCATGCGTGCCCTTCACCTGTTCAGTGTGTAAGGGCTGCCTTGAATGCCTGACTATTTGGAGGCAGTTACTACAGTCCAATATTCAAGCTATTTCATAGTTTTCATCAGATAGAGTAAAATTGGGCCATTTTTAAATTCAAAAATTAAAGTATGATTTAGTCGACAAGTTCTTCTGCACTCTGATTTGAACACACCAGGCACTCTACAGGGTATTGAGAATAAAATGCTGAAGAAGAGATGAGTTTTCTGCTTATAGATCAAAATGTTTGAGTTCAAAACCTTTTTCTGTCTAACTAAAAGATGAATATCTTAGTTTTGATTATACTTTGAAATTTGTTCATTTCCAATTACAAACTGCAAAGGAAATAATTTTCATGCTATGGGGGAATTGAGCCCAACACGCGTACGAATGTAACTTGAGATTCTGGGTACTTTAGAGAGAAAACTGATAGTTGTTACCAAAAAAAAAAAAAAAAAAAAAATTCAAATGGAAAACCCTGTATTAGTGCAATAATTTCCCAAAACATGGGACTAAGAAAAAGAAACGAAGCATTTAGGATCTCACTGCAACATTAATTACCTAATAAACTTAATAATACCCATTATTATTTTACAAGGTAGCAGTAACATAAAAGTTTAATAAAGACTTAGTTTGTGAAATTTAATCAATATTTATAAGATGCAGAAAATCAGTATTTTAAAGCTTAAAGATATACTTAACTTAAAAAATACTTTAAAATAGAAACGTATTGGGAACACATGGAAACAGATTCCATTCTGTCCTCTACAGAGGATATGTTCTTATTATAGATTATAGGAAATAAGCAAGACTGTGCTCCAAGGAAAATAAGAATGATAGCGATGATGACGATTCAGGTCCTTTATGGCCGACCAGCCCTACGCTGGCCCAGCCCAAATCAAGACACCACCTCATGCCATGGTGTCCAGACTTTCTTTCCCTTCTGTGGCCAATGCTGCCGGCTAGCAATGGTCAGCTTTTGCTGGGTCCACAGCTGTTCACTGAAGGTGCAGTTCCCAGTTTAGGTGCAGCCAGGACCAAGTTCCAGTCATATGAAGAAGGAGCCTCTGCTCCTTCTGTGAACTCTCGAGAGTGGGATGCTCTTTGGGCCTCAAGGATAGCAATGACAGCAAAGCGTCTGAACTTGCTGCTCCCTGGACTGTTTCATGACTGATGAATATATTTCCATATTGTTTAGCCAGGGTGTTTGGCTGCTTCCCTGTTAACAGATGCAAAACCCGACAGCTTTCTGACAGGGTGGACTGTTAGTGCCTGGCTGCCTCCCTCCTCTTCCACACTCAGAACCACCTGCCTGAAGCTCTTGCCGACACAGCACACTTGACAGGCCTTCCAGACCGTATCCTCTGGCAATACTTTTTTCTCTGAAGTTGTCTAATTCAGGCTGCTTGAGGGGCTGTAGGAGACAGGTTTGGGGATCATGCAGTCTTCCTGGAACGGAGCACTTAATTAGTCATGACTGGTTTCTAATCAGAACTGTAAGTTCAATAATCAACAAGTACCAACTGAGTATGTGATAGGAAACAGATCGTATTTCAGGAAGAAATGCTTGCGTTGCGTGCTGGACAGTTTTGTCAGTTTGACTCAAGCTACAGTCATCTGAGAGGAGGAAACCTCAATTGTGAAAATGCCTCCATAAAATCAGGTGAAGGTAATACCATTAGGAAATTTGCTTAATTAGTGATTGGGATTGGGGAGGGCCCAGCCCATGGTGGGTGGTGCCAACACTGGGCTGGTGGTCCTGGATTCCGAAAGAAAGCAGGCTGAGCAAGCCATGGGGATCAAGCAAGTAAGCAGCACCTCTCTGTGGCTTCTGCATCAGCCCCTGCTCCAGGTTCCCGCCCTGCTCAAGGTAATGTCCTGACTTCATTCGATGATGAACAGGGATTTAGAAGCACAAGCCAAACAAACCCTTTCCTCTCCAAGTTGCTCTGGTCCTAATGTTTCACCACAGCAACAATAACCCTATCTACAACATGCTGTGTTTGTGATTTATACTCCAGGAGTCTTTAAATTCACTCCTCTCTGAAGTTCCACCTCCGCATCAGGACTGTGGGTTAATAAGAATAGCAACAAACACGAACTGTTAGAGGCTGGAGAGGGAACGCATATGGCATGGTGAGTTGGTGCTTCCTACACTGTCCAAGAGATGCTCGCAGTAATTAAAGCTTGATAGTGCACGGTCTACAGATACCATAAAACCACAGCAGAGCTGGATGTGGTGGAGCCAACTTAGTAAGACTCAAAAACCAAACTAAAAAAGACGTTGTAAAAAGCAATCGTGTCAATACTCGGAGAAACAGGCCACGGATTGCTGTTCTGATCAGTTGGTATTGATTTTATTTCTAATATCTTTACTTGTGCTGAGACAAGGTCTTACTCTGTCACATAGGTCTCACAAGACCTAGAACTTGTGAACCCCTGCCTTAGCTTCCTAAGTGCTAGGATTACAGGTCTGCGTCACTGGCTATAAAGATTTCCCTTTCTTCCAACGGCTTTTGAGATAGGCCATAGAGCTAGGGGCTTCCTGAACACGTTGCTGAGCACTTCTGAGCTCAGCTCTGAAAATATTCAAACCTCAAGAAATCATACCTCTTTGTAAACTTACTTAGGCAAGTGAACAAACTGTTTTCGGTAAGCTGTGCCAGCATGTTTAAAGCTCAAGGTAGATTATTAACTCAGTCTTTGTGTGGGTTTCGTTAATGGGCCATCAGGACTGTTGCGACATGCCACTCAACCTGTGATCTGAACCTATCCCTTGCCTGGCACAGCTCACAGTTATTAAACAATTAATGGTCTCTCAGAAAACCTGCAGAATGCTGGATGAATTTCAGGTGAGGGGTTCTAGGGCAGGCTTGGACAAGGGAAGCATCTTAACTCAAAGACAGGGTTGGGAGACTGGGATGAAAGATCTTTCTTGATGGAGACAGGAACAAACTTAAAGTTCAGCAGGAATAATAAAGAGGAGAGTAAACAGCCCTCCACAGCAGGGCAGAGGTGGATCCACTCTGCTCTAGCAATTTCAGGGACAATCACATTTGAGCAGTTTTATTACTAAAGCCCCCAATGAATGACTTCCGTGTTCATAAATAGACAATGTGATAGTTCTACTTCTGAATGGTGACATGACTACCTAGTAAATACCCAGCACTGGATTAGCACTTCAAGTAGGGGATGTGAGGGGAGCCCATGAACTGGGTGATACTACTGTTAAGTTTCACAGAAAGTGCTCAAGCCATGAGAGGTGAAGGGTCTTACCTGGATCATGAAGAACTTAGTTCAAATAAATTTCAAGTTCGCTTGAAACCAGTGTCTGTGGCGTCCCCACTATATCAGGATGAGACTTTCCCGAGACGCCAGGACTACCCAATGGTGGGTGTAGATAATAACGGAAGCTGTACCGTGGTACAGAGATATTCCTGGGACCTGGCCATGAAGGGGAATGGAAAGGTTTTGGCTCTTCTGAAACCCATGAGAATTTTCAGCATTAGAGTAGGAGCTGCTTTCTTGGCTCAGTACTCGGTAGCCTTTCTCTAAATGAATTTTAGGTAGTCAGCTGACATTACTCTGGGCTTTCAAGGTGCTTGCCTTTCCAACATGCCAATTCTAACATGGAACATGAATCAAAACGAAGTGTAGTGGCAGACAAAGCTTTCTCAGGATGTAAAAGGCTTTATATAAAGGTAATTTGGGGCACTCAAGGAACTAGCCAACAGTAACAGAACGGCAAACAAGACTTTGCATCTTGCAGTGTTTGGGCCCAATATCTTCTATTATTGTGCACGTCAAGTCCTCCTGACTTAAAAGAATCTGGAGCTAGACCTCAGCCCTAGTTACTACATTTGCCTTCTTCTGAGTAGGAATATAAAAGGGAAGACTTTGCATCTACCAATAAGCTCTGCCAGTCCTAATGAACCAGTCTTGAGTGATTTTACTTGGCTTGGAGTGCATCCAGGTCACAGAAGGCAAGAACAGATTAAGGGCGTGTTAAGGGCATGCATGATCACAGCAGCGACAAACCTGCTTCAGAAAAGCACCAGTATTTCTTCAGGCATACATGTGACTCACCCAATATTTTCAATGACTTGCTGCTGGAAGCATTTAAAAGCAGGAAAATATAATTCTCTCAGCACCAATAACTCCTGCCTCCAAAAGAAAGTTGTGACATCATTTCAAAATATATTACAGTTGTATGAACAGGCTGTTGCTGAGGCCTGTGTCATGTAGTCCTAGCCTAGCTCCAGAGGCCACCATTGTACTTTGGACTTAGAAGGGATCCATAGATTTCATTTTGGTATTTTGAGATATGGTCTCTGTAACCCAAAATGGACTCAAGTTTGTAGCAATCTACCTGCCTCAGTTTCCCTAGTATTAGGATTACAGGCAAGAGCAACCAGAGACAGAAAAAAGATTTCCTTCTGAATAAATCTCTTTCAGTGTTCACCACATATAAATTGGTGTCTCCAGCAGTAAAAGAATATGAAGTATCAAGTATAAGCTATGGAGAGATGTCTCCAGGCACCGTTTTCTTTTTTTCACAAACCAAATTTGGCACATTATTTTGCAACCACAGAAAACAAACCCAAGTATTAAACACTTTAACAGCATGACAGAACCAGGGAAGAGGGCACGTGGAGGCTACAGGCAAAGCTAGGTCTTCACAGATGACCGCTGAACTGGCTTTGACTGCTGGGGTAGTGAAAGGACAAGCAACTGTTCATCTGGAGATGTCATATTCCTGCCCCAGGGCCTGCTCGCAGCAAAACAAGTAGGATGCTTTCTTATCTTCACAGAAGGGTAGGAGGCTACTCCCCGTGTTCAAGGGAAGAACAGAGGGGAACCTGTTGAGTTTTGGTGGCCTGACTCTTTTTCCAGGCTGTTTGTATTTAACCAACAAGGTCCCATAATTTCTGGGTGAAATGGGAACCTTTAAAGGCATAGATGCTGATTTCCAATTTTGGTGTTGGCTACAATTCTATAGACCACTCCACAAGAGTGGGTGATGACAGTGGCTAGCCCAGGCCTAAGAGATCCTCCCTTTATCTTTGGAGGCTTTCAGTAAAGGACTTGCTCCTGTGAACACTCTTGGGGCAGAGCATGTTGTCCTCCAGGTATGGGGGTGGAAGTGTGCAGGCTGGAAGCGGGAAGAGGGCAGGTGCTTTCCCTTTCCAGGCTTATCCCGCATGGAACTGCAGCTGAACCCAGCCATGTGAGTCTGCAGAAAAGCTACTCCCATGAACCACACACCACATTTCCCCATAGGTCTCTGGTGTGGCACTGGATGGCACTGGAGAACTGCAGCATTGGCCCAAGTCACCAACACTTCCTCAGAGGCAGCTGTAGTCACACCAGCGGTGCTTCCTCGTAGAGAACAGGAGGGTCAGTCGGGGCAGGTACCTGTTCCTTTGTACAGGGGCCACTACAAGGGGAACTGTCCCCTGAGAACACAGCTCTCCCAGTTTCTCCATCTTCATTTTTTCCCCAGAATTCTTCACCCTGGCCTCTCTTGGTGAGTCAGGAACATTCTGCAATTTGGCACTTGCTCTGGGAAAGCCCCTGCAAGGAGTCATTTATAAGCCTCTAATTTCTTCCCACGAGTGCATCCTGGAGACTTAGTATCTCCTGCTTTCTCCTTTGGTTTGCAGCCATTATCTTTCACTGACTTTTTTTGTTTGTTTGTTTTCCCATCGCTTGAGTCTTTGGAAAAGATGTGTGTGGTTGAGTAGACATCTGGCCTTTCACGTTGTCCCTCACCTCATCTGTGCTGCTCTGCTTTCTTCCAGTAGTCTCCATCTTCTGGTTAGATTACACTGCCGGAAAGAAAATTCTTCCCACTTCCAAATGACCCAACTATTTTTTTTCTTCACCTTGGTTTTCTCCCCACCTCAGTTATTTTTTAGAGAGAAAAACATCTTCCCTTGCCTCTCCTAGGTGGCAGATAATGTGATCAGTATATTTAATGTTCACAGTTGGATTTTGTTTCAATCTATTTTCCATCAAACTCAAGCATTTACAACATAAAACAACTTGATAAATACTACAGTTCACGCATAATTCCAGTCCCTAAAATATGGTGGAGGGTCCCCTTGAAGCTTATTATCTTGAGGCAAAACATTAACAAAAAGTGAGGTTTTATAGACTTTTCTGTATCTTCCTTCCTTAATGATACCTTGTATGCCTCCTCCCTCCAAGGTAAAGGATAGATATAGCCCAAGAAGCTCTTAATGGAACTGAATATTTCCTGTAAAAATGTACTAAAGAGTAGAATCTGTAGAACTAATTTACAGGTCATATTCCACAGGTGTTGACCTGCCTTGAGGACATCGGGTCCACCAATCACGGAACCCAACCTGTGCTTCTCCTTGTCTGAAACCTTTTCCACTGGCCAGGCCAGCTGGCCTTGTCTCCTCGTCTCCCTGTCTGGATCCAGATCTTTCTTAAAATGTCCTGGGCTACAGCATGAACATGCTACATCCATTCCACACCCTACGCCCTGCCTCCTTCTGAAGACAGGATCTGACACAGCTTGGATGACACCAAACTTCATATACGGGTGAGGGTGACCGAGAACTTCTGATCCTTCTGTCTGCATTTCCCGAGTGCTAGACTACAAGCACAGACTACCATGTGTTTATGTACATACCATGCTTGTCTGCCATCACAGCCATACATTTTCCACTTTGATAAACAAGACAACCAAGCTTCTTAAACAGCTTTCTGCTAATATTCAATGTTTTCTTAGGTGAGACAAACCGTTTTTATGGTCTTGTCTTGAGATTGTGTGCTCTCTGATGACTGTGGTGACTTTCATGGATGCCCACGGCTTCGGCATCACTACCCTGCTCTGTGATTGCACTGTTAACAGCACAAAGGGGTAGGGACAGTTTCAGGACTGAGTGGTATCCCTGTGGTCATTACATTACTTCATGTGGGTCTTTCTCACGAAGGCCTCTGTCCTAGGACTCCCCCCATGTCTGTCGTATGCTTTCAGTTCTCCAGCTTCCCAGAACAGGTCCTCAGACACACTACTGCCACCGAGTCGCTGTCCCACAGAGGCCATCCTTTTGTCTTGCCTTTCTGAATCCACTGCAAAGTTCCTGTTCTGCATCTGCGTCCTGGAAACTAATCCGGGTCCCCTGCTTACTAACACTGTGGGTTTGTGGGAGCCCCTTAGCTCTCCTGAGCATCACTGTCCGCATATCTAAATGGTGGCAGTAACAATAGTTATCTGTACGATTAGGTGTTTTAGCTACACGTAATGGAAAACACCTTGGCTAATTTAAGGATAAATACAAAAAGATGTTGGATAGCTCAGGATTATTTGATTGCCAATCAAATTTAGTAATATGGGCAATGCATGGAACAAAGAAATTCAACAGCTTTAAAGACAGATCTTCACTATATTAACTCAAAAGGTTAGAATAAGAACACAGGCAAGTTGGGTGTGCTGGGACAAGACTGGAATTCCAGTACCTGGGTGGCAGAGACAGGCTATCCCTGACTTTAAACCTAGCCTGGTGTACACAGTGAGTTTCAGGGTGACAATCCTCCTGTACAGTGGGTCCTCTCGTTGGACCCTGATTCCACAGAGGCCATTTCTTCTTCTTTTTTTTTTTTTCTTTCTTTTTTTCCATTTCTTCTTATGTCACACTGATATTAAAACTATTTTTGCATTTTTTTTCATTTGTCACTAGCAGTAGTAACGATAGTTCTAATAATAGCAGTGGTGCAGTAGAGAGAAAAGAAACAGCCATCCGTCTAGAAGGCAGGAGGTCGGCGGAGCAATGCAGGGCTCTGTTCTCCGCACAGCAGAGCTGGCCTGGACGCCACGACTTCTCCCCCATTCTGCTCTGGCAGTTATCCTGCCCTAGCAGCCACCCCTCCAACTCTCCTCACAGTCAGTGCATCTGTGAGCTTCCCCTCTGCTGTCTCTCCCCTTGCCCAAAACGGTACACAGACGTTTAAGGGGAGATTAAAAGGTGTATCAAGTATTAAGGATTTGGTTTCATAAGAAACAGTATTCAAAATGAAAAATAAGTAGTTTCACTCTACAGAATACATTTGAAGCATAAGCTGTGCTGGGCCGGGTCTGTGCAGGACAGCTCATTTGCATCCCTACAGCCTTCAACTACACCTGATCCGTCAGCTTAGAACGGAGACATTAATAAATGACAAAACACTTTTCCACAACAGTTTAATAAGAATTCACTTTTCCATTACTCTTTGCAAAGTAAAATTTTAAAAAAATCAAGATCCTGAGGTTAAGAGCTTATGCTATATATTTAAAAAGCCAATTTCTTCTTATTAAAGAACAAACTACAAAAATGGTACCAGGCACTGGGAAACAGGTACAGCCTAATAGCAGGAGACATATGAGGAAGCCACAGTCTAGAATGAAAAACGAAGTAGATAAAGAGACTTAATTTCTAATTTAAAAGATGGGTATTCGTGGCAATATTTAAAGATATGAAAACTCTTTGCTCATGTCAGCCATGTGAAGGAAAGGTACTCAGGGGAAGATGCTTCAGAGGTGTCAAGCAACCACAGACAGCCAGAATGAGTTCTCCTGAGCACTCACCAGAAGGCTATGGACAGAGGCCTGGAGCCCTGGTCACGAAGGAATGCATTTAGGGGAATGGACAGGTGGTGTGGATTGCTGCCCTAGTAGGTGACATCATATGGCGAACACTTTCCTGATACAAAGCTGAACAAATGAGACTGTGAGACCCTAAGTTGGTTAATGGGAGTAGGAGGGGTAGTACAAGAGTTTGTTGGGGGATTAGAATATGATTGGAATATATTACACACATGCCTGAAAATATTGTAACAAACCCATTACAGTGTATAATTAAAATTCTAATAAAACAATTTAAACTACTAGATGAATAGTCTAAATACTGAAATCACTTGGACTATTATATAACTATCAAAGGGAAATTTATCTTCCAAAAGCCAAAATATTTTAACTTTAAATATTCTATCCTATTTGTAAAAGCTATGTGTACATATGAAGTGTGAATATTAAAGAAGGATTATATTGGAAATAACTGTGCAATGTGCGTGTCTTCAAGTTTCAATGACTCATTTCAATTTGTTTACAAGCTGTTTCTGTTATATGCAATCCCTAAGCCCTGATGGTTTGATTCATAAATTCAAAGATCCTACAAGTTAAGACACTTATCTTTAGACTGGTTGAAAGCCTTTATGTTTTAATGCTTTCCCTGGGAATGCCTGAAAGAAAATAATTATAACTAAATTACTTCGCTAAGGTAGAAGCAGATCTAATGACTCTGGAAAACAATGCATTCATAGAACATACACAAGTGAAATAAGGCCATATGGACTTAACTCTGCAAAGTAACAAAAATGGCAATCTAGAAAGCAAACATGTAAGCCCGCAGACAGGCACCTTCAGAAAACCTATGCTTTGCTAAAGCTCTGAGGCAGCTCTGGTGCCCCACCTGAAGAAAAAATATGTCTGTGAGATATTTTTCCCAGACGTTATGGGAAAACAACAAACCCAGTCACTCAGAACAAAACTGAGAGCCGAATGATGTTGCCCATCCATTTCAGCAGTGCAGCGGTGACTCACTGCAAGTTTAGCAGCATAGAGTATGTCCACACAGGAGGAAATTATTCCATGGATTAGTCATTTAACTCTGAGAAGAAACTGTGAATTGGGTTATCCAACTGAAAAGGAAATTATAATTTTAAGCACGAGAAGTCAGGGTTGGCTTTTAATGTTAACAAAGAAAAAATATTCTATTAATTTCAAATGTAAATGAAAGCACTGCTGATAACAATTAAAGTTAGAATTCCTAAATCAGTAAATAAGCAAATAACTGACATGTTCTGTGTGTGTGTGTGTGTGTGTGCATGTATGTAGCCCTTTTAAACACAAAAGGAACCAGAGCACACATGATCAGATCTTTGATCCAATTAGGTCATGTGTCATTTGCTCCCCCAATGATGTGCCCAAGCACTGTTCGTGCCTGCACATTCTGCTGACAGGAATATATGAAACAAAGCACCTTCCAGGTCTCCTTCCCAACCCTCTGTCTCCTGGACAAAGAACTGTGCTGCTAGTCAGCTCGTGATATTTTAAATTAGTTATCAGCAAAGCTTAGTTAAAACTGTATATGATTTTTTTTTTTTTTAGTTCACCTACAAATAAGCATGTTTAGACACCTATTATGTGCTCTATTTGTGTGTATGATCTTGTTGCAAGTCAACAGCCAGGTGGAGTCTATATAAACAAATCTCTACAGGTAAAGGCCACTGCCGCCCAAACACTGGTGTCAACACATCGAAAAGATGGCTTCAACTCAGGCGCAACAAACATTCAGTTATGCTGAAGTATGACTCAAGTCAGGTAGAAATGGGAATGTCATCAGGGCTCCAGCTAATCACTTGCAGGTCACCAAAAAAATGGATGCACACGCTGATGTGCAAACACTGTTCTCATCTGCATCCTCGGCACACCCCAAATCTCAAACTCGTAGTGCTGACACGCAACTTCAGACCTCTCTACAGAGTCGAGTGGGAATGCTCAGAACTCTAGAGGACAAGCCAGAAGAAGTCACAGGAGTGCTATCACTCAACCTCACTTTAAACTTATTTCTACAACATGGAGGAAGAAACGGTATTAGCTCTAATCTCTCATACCAGCCTTACCTTGTGCTTCAAGATGCAGTTCAGGCAATGGGAAACTGGAAGTCAAACAAACATGACATCTGCCAGGATTGTTTAGTTACCAATAGAAGAGCTAAGCCAGTTAGTAACAGGAAAAGCAGGAAGGCTGGGGGCCCTGCTCAGTACAGTGCTTTTAGCTTACCCATAGCTGTACTTGTTTACAGTGGGAATGAAGCTGTTTTCTGCATGTGGCTGCAGTGTGTCAGAGAGAACTATTCAGTGTAAATAAACACAGGCTGCATTCGAGGAGGCTGCAGAGGCAGGTGCAGTTGTTTCTGTTGTGGGGGAATAAAGTCAATACTTGCACTGGAGCTTGTTGAGTTCTGGGCACTCTGCCATCCAGGAAGGGCGTGTAATTACTAAAGCTAAGAGAACCATGTAAAAATGAAGTAATAGCAATAGGACACGGTTGGGTTCCAAATTCCCTTGTTTTATCTTCAAATTTTAAGGAACCCTGGCTCTCATTTCACTCTTTGATATTTAACTACCGCTTAAATAAATATGGGTATAATGACAGTCTACTTGTAATTTCCACAGAAATCCGGAACACATTATCTTGAAAGATGGCATCTTCCTTGAGAGCCCCACAATGAGGAACACAGTAATTTTCACTCATTGAAAATAACAAAAGCAGTACACGGGACACCTAATTTAGGAGCACATCGGAGCAAGAGCCGCTTACAGTACACCAACGTGGTTTACCACGTCTGTCCTTTCATGCCAATTTTATGCCACCTGGATCCACCTCAGTCTTAAAAGTCTGGATTTCAAGTTTCTTAAATCATCAACAAAAAAATTAAAGAATGTGGCTTATGGGTAGGGAAAGACTGAAAGTTAGAGCCCCTGAGGCATGCTCAAATAGAGACCTTATTCACTCACACAATTTACACCAGAAGATAAATGCAGCTAATCAGTGCGCGCGTGTGTGTACACACGCACACACAATTCTATAGAGAACAAGTAATCTTGCATCCTATATTGAACTGTGAAATTTCTGGTAGGGAGAAGAACAAAAAGCAGCCATTGCCTTACCAAATCTTCCTCAGCCAAAAGCATTCAAAACTGAATGAGTCTCTGGTTTTCATATGGTGCAAGACCCATTGAGGGCACCACATTTAGACATATTTCTTCAGCTAATGATTATACACAATACATTAAGCTATTCGGCAGTATAAAGTTTGCCAGAAATCTAAACACTCTCAGGATACAAAACTCTCTCTGATTTCATCTTGGATGCTGACATTCTTACTGAAAGATAAATTAAATGCCAGAACCTGCCAAAATAATGATTTTGATTGTAGCCAACTGCTGGCTGGCTATGGCTCAACTGCCTCTTCAGATTTAAGTTCAGAGGCCTCACTCCTGTTATTTCTAGGAATTAACTTTCATCTATTATAGAGCAGAATCCCCAAATCCATATCATAACCTATCCTTTTATTATCTGTACTTGATTGTCCACTAATTTGGACACATGGAGAATGAAAGCTGCAACATCTGTGTCAATATGTCAGCAGACAGGAAATTAACTTTACAGTCAACTATGTAGATGGATTTAATTCCTAGGTCAATATGGGCATAGGACAATTAAAACTGTCTTAACATCAAGAATGTACAGCTAGGTAAGAAGCTGTTTGGAGGATGTGAGACTCGTGCCCACCGTGCTTCTGTACATTTGGCTATGGCTTCACGGTTTTCACGAAACAAGTCAGTGACGAGGCTACCCAATAGTATTGAGCTCCTCTTTGGACAACCGTTTACTATAAGACTGACAGTGGGGGGGTGCTGTGAGGAGAAACCTGTAACAGATGTATAAAACACCACTCTATCCTTAGGGAGCCAATATGTTAGCTCAAAGCAGCACAGGATCGTCTCGGTTGCACTCTAAAGCATGAAGGATCAGGAGAGGTGTGATTTCAGGCTGGCAGACCACATCTTCATAAAGGAGCTAGCCTTTGATCCAAAGTGTGTCCTTCTCATCTGCCAGTGTGAGGACTTTTCCTGTACCTTGCTGTGATGGCCTGAATAGGAATGGGCTCCACAGATCTCATAGGTTTGAATGCTTGGCCACAAAGGGTGGCACTTTAAGGAGGTGTAAACTTGTTGAAGTGGGTGTGGCTTTGTTGGAGAAAGTCACTAAGTGGTGGGCTTTGCAGTCTCAGAGGCTCAAGCCAAGCCCAGGGTGACATGCTCTTCCTGTGGATCCAGCTCCTTTTCCAGCTCCACGTCTACCTTCACACCACCATGCTTCCTCCATGATGATGATGAAATGTTTTCCTTTATAAGACTTGCCATGGCAGGGTGTCTCTTCACAGCAATGGAAGCTGTAAGACACTTGCCGACATCTATGTGAAAAGCTACCATTTCATAAAAGGAAAATGTAAAGTCCAACCTGTGCCAGGGAGTAGCCACGGGCCTTCTGTTGCCAGAGGACTCCAGAGGGAAAGAACTTTATTTCTAGGATACCTGGAAGCTGATTCCAGATGAGACTGGATAGTCAACAGCTACAGGCTGTTTGACTGTTACCTGCTCTCTGCTTCCTGTCTGACTTGCTCAAGATGAAGACATGTGGAGTATTTACTGGCCTTTTCCTCTCAAAATTCAGGTGAGTGTTAATGGCTCCGATTTTATAATTCTTCCATCAAGTGCCCTGACAGTATCAGTGTTTTGAGGTTGTAATAAAGCAACAAGTTAATCATTTATTTTTACATGACCATATCTCATTATATACACAAAAAAACTTTATTTTTGCGGCTACTATGCTGAAAATTTGAACACTTACTTACGGCCATTTGTTACATAAAATAGTAGTAGAACATAATGTCATTCAATGCTTAGAATGGGTTTTAGTCTGTTGATATCAATGTCCAAAGGAAGGCTCAGAGCATCCCAAAATATTCTAAGCCACAGCTCCTCCTTGGAGCACAAGCATTTTATATGTTAAGATGATGATGGTGGTGGTGGTGATGATGATGGTGGTAGAGGAGGTGGTGTTGACAATGATGATGGTGGTGATGGTGGTAGTGATGACGGTGGAGATGGTGGAGTGATGATGGTGGCATCAGCCTTTCCTAGGTGCCAAATACTACTGTACACATTTTACATGTGTGATTATGGCCTGTCACTATGATTATAGCTATTCTCTAAATGAGGACACTGAGGTATAAAGAGGATTAAATACAAAACAAAACAAACAAAAAAACAAAAAGCAAAAAACCAAACCAAAACAAAAAAACCCAAAAACCAGCCAAAAAACAACAACAAACAAACAAACAAACAAAAAAACAAAACAACAACAACAACAAAAACACCTTCCACATGACACGGCAATTAGAGAAACCAAGACAGAAAGCGCAGCCATCAGTCCAACTTCACTGGCAGTGGACTTTTTTCTGTGCCCAGTACAAGATTCTTACTACATTGTTGCAGCCTTCAAACTAGGCCCATCCTTGGAGAATGGCAGAGCTGACCCCATCATCTACAGGGCAAGGCAGCAAGGCTTTCATAATGCGTCCCATCTAAGAATACTGACTTGGATGCATAACAGTCTCAGCAGTAATCATTTCACTGGTGTGTGACGCGCAGGCTAAGAACGCCACTCTGATGAGTAGTTTAACATTAAACTCAGATTTTGAAGACAATTGCATTATTTATTTATATTTAGCTTTCCTGGGTTCTATCCCATAGGCTAGATAACATGACACATTTCATGTTAGGATCAAGATTTTACTCAAGTATGTATTGTCTAGTTCTTAAAAAAAAAAAAAAATCTTACAAAATAGCTGTACTTAGCTGTTTAAAACCAGGCGTGTATCTTAACACAGAAGACAGACACGATGCTCTGGGGTGAATGATTGAAGTCCTGAGTGCTGAGCACTGACAATTTTGAAAAGAAATTATGCATGGAAACTACAAATGTGTATTAATGAACTCAAACTCTTCAGGACATGAAAACAAAGACAGAGTATGTCTTCCAAGTAACTAAATTATCGGTGACATATGACTATTCTTTTAATAAGCAGCATGTACCACCCTTTGTTACCTGGGGAAACTGAAGTCCTTCTTGCAATATCGAACAAAAGATTCACTCTGATACAATGTATCACCAAAAGATCAAGTTTTGAAGTAATCTCAGGCCACCGCAGAATTCCCTAGTTGAAAAGATCGCAGCAGGTTTCCCTATCGTCATCAGCGCGCAGGCTTTCCAGTGTCAAGGTACAAATGTAGTGTCTCTGCCGCTCTGTTTAGTGCATGTGGCGTCCAGTTTCCAGTCAGGTGTGGGCATTTTTATCAGCTTAGCACACGTTACATCGGAACAGTGTCAGCACCAAGTTCCATCAGCTCCTCCTCACCTTGCTGCACTCCTTAGGTGGGGTCAGCTCCACCGAGAACCATTTCCCCTCACTTGATGAGTAAATGAGAACGTTTTGATGATACTTTCCCCGTCTTAATGCTTCTGCAGCAGTGGGGGTTAACTCTAGGCTATCATGCATGCAAAGTGAGCGGGGTGTCAGAGACACTGAGCTACAGCCCCAGCCCTTAAAACACTTACTTTTGTAGCGCTTCAAAACTCCCAGTTTCGATAAGGAAAAGATTTTGATAGTTACTTGAATAATTTCTAAAACTGTATTTCCAAAAAAAAAAAAAAAAAAAAAAAAAAGAAAGAAAGCTGTGGTGTCAGGATGCCTAGGTGAGGCAAAAGTGCAGTGATGATGTCAAAGTTTCCTCAGTCTTTGTCATCATTAGCTATGTGTGCTGCAGATGCTGAGTTTTCAAAGCACTATGACAGTTCAGTTTGCTTCTCTTGATAGAAAAAAAAAAAAAAAAAAAACAGCCAGTAGTTTAACTGTAAATTTTTTAAAACGAACTTTTGTATTGCTTGAGCAGAATAACCTTCATGGAGGACACCTGAATTCTTTCGGAGGCAGGTAGGAAATGATTCCTAGAGTACGCATTTGCACTGTACCTTATTAAGCCTTGAAATTTTAAAAATGAAATTTGAGAGCTCCATTTTCTCTAAGCACTACAGATAAGACCTAATATTGAAGGCACTTGTCTTTGAAGGACAGAGTATTAGTGCCTTAAAAATAAACATAAACACGGATGGAAGCAGATAGGCACAGTGTGACAAATTTTAGAACATTAGCTCACAAAATGAATTATCGGATTTAGACAAACATACAGATACAGCTTTTAACAATACCCCCCCCCCCCAACCACAGAGACAACCCTAATGCCTATGTTAAAATGCTCAGAGTATGTAGACAGCACAGGCCAGAGTCCTGATGGACAGTCAGCATTGTGAAACACGCTGTACACAGCTCTGCGCGCATGCACACACCCGGCAATGTGGGAGACAGACACCGATCACCATCAAGGTTGTCCTTACTTGCAGACGCACAAGTATCCTGCATGTTCCGATTCTGACTGGCAGCTGGAGCAGCTCTACATGCCAGTCATCCCAGTGTACTCAGGGATGTAAACACCTTATAATTAGAAAACGTGAAGGCATCAAGGACGTTAGACAAATTGAAAACACATCCAAAGGTTCATTTTTAAAGGCACTGAAGAAATGTCATTGCAAGTTTCAAGGAAAGGGTGTACCTGCTCCTTCACGGAAGCTAGAATAGTGGTGGCTGTGGTCTCGGGTTCCATGCCTGGGCCAATGGAGACAGCTTCCTGGTGGGTCTGTGGTTGCCCCTCCTCCGCCAGTGAGGCCTGTTCAGGGGCAGGCATTCCTCCTGCAATCAAGCAGGCAAAGGGTTAACACTGCTTCCTGAGTGCCTTATGGGGCTGGGATCTGCTGATGAGTACTAAGAATTATGGTGGACTTCTACAGAATGATCACACCTCTAATAACAAAATAATACACATTTGATAATATTTAAACATCACTGGAGAAAAAGGACATTACAGGGGCTGGAGGAGGGCTCTTTAATTGACTCAACTGTCTAAGAAGTACATACACAAAAGACATCTACAAACAGGAATTGACATAAAACTACTTTATCAATTGTAGCTTAGACAATAGGTTAAAAAAAAGAATCTGAAACTCAAGGAAAGATGAAAGTTAACAAATAAAAGTCTATGCCTTAACAACTTACAACCAGGACACCCAACGTGGGGCTCTCATGACTTGGTTTCCTTCAAGTAATCTCATCACTGAGAGATGGCCAGGACTTGGAGATGGTATCAGAGACCATGGACTAGGACAGAATAGGTTACTAGCAGGAACAGCAATGCCCCTAAGACAACTCTACTGTGTCTACAAGAATACTTACTGACCTCATACAGATAGTCTACAAGTTTATTTAACAAGAAAATAAATATGCCATATAAAGTGTTACAAATACTTTATTTAGTAGCCTGTTTATGTCTCCTTGAATGAAGATTCTATCAGATCATAAGATATGACTAAGGCTTCATAAATGTAATTAATGTTAATTAAATTCCTGTTAAATAAATGAATATACAAATGACACTTCTTTGATATCTCTCACTTCATGTCACTAGGTAAATCCCACCAAACCTTAGAATGCCCAAAAGACCATATCCATTTAAATATCTATTCCATTTACATAGAGACAGCTAACACACATCATGAATATTTTTGTCAATATTCTTCATAGTTTATTCTAAATACCACTCTGCAGTTTCACTTCGGCTTCTAGAAAATTAAACTCTACGGTGTTCATGTCTATCCTTTGATCTGGGAATTTTTTCCCATTCCCTTAACTTCCAATATCAGTGGCTCTTCCTTAGCTTACTCCACTCTATCCTGACCTCTGGGTTAGAAGAGGCAGGCCTGGCTCTGGGTGTCTGCTGATGGTTGTTCCACTCTGACATACTAAAGGGATAGGGGAATGGGGAATAGGTCTGATGGGTGTGTCTGTGCTCCTTCCCAATGTGAAAGCACACTCATGAGGCTCTCCCTGTCCGCTGGAGCTCTTGGTTTCACAGAGTATAAGCACCGAGTGGACCCTAATCCACAAGATGATTTTCTCCTGGAGGACTGGTGGGAGGGGCTTCATTCTTGGATCAAAACCTGTGAGCACGGAGGCAAAGCACCAGTCCTCAAGCCCCACATTCTTTGGTGACAAAAATGGACACGCTAATTTTTATACCACATAATTCAATGATTTTTATGGCAACCTTTATTTTTATAATGTGTTTATTGAGATGTAAAGCATAGTCAAAATACTAGCTGAATAGAATTCTATTTTTAGCAAGTGATTATCAAAGATAACATCACTGGGGCTATTGATTAAAAAAAAATACTACACAGACAACCTAACTTAGCAGTCAAGGGCAAGTAGAGAGGTGGAAGCATTCTGGCCATTGGGGGGTTGGGTGGGAATCATACACCTTAAAATTAACAGATGGTTGTGTAGAACAAAAATGTTACTATGCAACAGTGAAATAAATAATGCCAAAGCCCAAGAAATTTAAATGTCAAGGGTATAATATGAAACAACCAACATGTCATAAGGAAAAGATGTGAAAAAAAAAAAAGGCATAGAGCGAAGAGAGTTTAGAGAAGAAGTAAAGTATTCATTCTGTTATACACAGGACACACTGTATTTAAAGAAAGACAGCAAGGTATGTTACTGTATCTCAGGGAGGATATTATACTTTACTGAATAATGTTTACTTTGGCGATCATAATGATCCGGGCTTACTGAAACATGAGGAGCACAACTGTGCTCACTCACATGCTATGTAGGGTGGAAAGGTTGTGGGTGGAAGGCAGTTACGGCTCATCATCTCACTGATACAGCAAATTATGAATCAGAGAAGGCAAAATCTAAAAGAGGCAAATGATGACACAACGCTGAGGTCAGCAGAGGTCTAAAGAGCAGGTTTATGAAGGAAACTGCTACAATGGTAGAAGAAACTTCCATTAGCATGGCAATTTTATTTTGACTCCTCAATAACCAGGATGCAATGTATAGCTACAGGGTAGAGACATTTATATAGTCTTCTTTTACAGTCTTCAAATACTATAACTCAAAAGGAAGCTCACAGAAGGTTTCCTGTCCATTTTCTTATCATTCTTATAACCACAGATCCATTAGTGACTTGGAAATAAAGCTAAGTGAAGCTAGAGACAAAAAATGACTCCCCCTTTTGCCAAGTTCAGAGGTGAATATTCATACCGTCTAGGGTCAAAGAATGCGAATACTCCTTCCATTGGCAGGGGGGAAAACCAGTGAGCGCACACAGCTGAGACACAGTGAGACAGTAAGCCATGTCTTCATCAGTGAGTGCAACCTGCCAGATCTGAGCACTCACACATTGAAAACCTGAGAACACTGGACCTTCGTAGGGGCTTTCCAGAAGACCATGCAGAATGGAAGTAGTGCCAGGGAAATGGAAGGAGGAAATGCCAGGCTTATTTTTTTAGAAAGAAGAAGGTAGGTTCCTCACATTACAAGTAAGAGAGAGACAAGATGCTGGGTGTGATTCTTCAAAGCATGTTATCCAAGAGTGACTTGTGAGAACTAAGAAGAGGTGTACCAAAGAAGTCACGTTATGCTTGTCGAATTTCCCTCTTTGGCAGTGTAACCATGGAAATGCACTGTGTCTAAATTCTAGTGAGGCAGGCACAATATTAAAAGTCCCTTATGATACTATAATTAACATAGAAATGGGGCTGAAATAAGGGCAACTGCTGACTTGAATAAGCTATAAATACCTGAATGAAATGCATCAAGCTATAGAGGATTCTAATGTAATGCCAGAGTTCTGAACTTAACCCAATACTAACCAAAACCTTCACTAATGATATGAATAATATGCGAGGCCTGTGCAAAATCTTCAACAACTAAGACAAATAATGCACCTAACAAATAATAAGACCAAACTACAAGCAAGAAAAGTGTTATTTTGTTGCATTAATGTGCTGCCTCTAATGAGCTAAAAACAACAGGATAAATGTAAGGTCCAGCATGAACATGCTGGGCAGACGTGTAGATACATCAGGCTCGAGAGTGGTGAGTAGAGGGCTGGAGGGGCGGGCATGAGTCCCACTCCATCTTCAGGCTTCTTGGGACAACTTCCTGTTATGGATGGCACCTTCACAGGAATGATGGGTGGATCCATTAAGGAAATGGTGAGAGGGCTACAAAAGGGATTCTCCTAGGTATTTCCAGGCACAGAAAGGGTTGCGATGAACAGCACTGTCTTATGAGCTCAAGACTTCATAACTTTATAGAAGAAACAGAACAGGCTCTCAGTGAAACAAAGAAGCTAACGCCTCTGCAGACCGGCAGATCCTCTGACCCTCCACAGAACTGCTATGGACATACAAGGCAGAACTCTTCAGGTGACAAGCCTGGGAGCTGCACTAAAAATGGCTTTGTAACAAAAGTGCATTGTTCTATTTTTACACATGGAATCAAATCTGAATAATGGCTACACTGCTATGAATTAACATTGAAGACACTCAGGAAGATTGTTTTGTTTGGAACTATGGTTCAAACACTCAGAGTTTTCAATAACTGACTGTCCCTGAAATCAGGCGGTACTTCCTCATCGCCAGAGGCCCGCAGCCCACATGTGGGTAACTGAGCATGTGTGCTGGTTGCAGGAAGCTGAAGCTGACACCAGAATGGCTTTCATATTCCCAGTTGTTATGAAGTCCTTCGTGAGTCTTCAGACACTGTCAACCGCACCCCACTGCACTGTCCTTTCTAAGAGGCATCTGGAGATGAGGCAGCCAGGCTTAAGATAGCATCCTGCATGCAGGCTCTTCCTGTCTCTGCCTTCAAGTTCCGGGACTCTAGGTGTGTGCTGCCTCATGGTGTGTGTGTGTGTGTGTGTGGGGGGGGGGGGGCTTGCAGGTTCCAGTGTTGGACTCCAGTCTTTTGAACTTCCTAAAACATTTTTTTGAAAGTAGCTGAGTAATGGGTTTTCAAGGGTTTTAGTAAAGAGGAAGAAATTGTCAGTTTGAAATTACATATGTTTATGCTAAACTCCAGCTGATTAGTGGGCATTTCTTTGTGTTCAAACTGGCAGGTCTTATATACTCTAGTGTGATGGGCCAAAGCTTTTCTTGTAATTTATAAATAAAATATATAGGCAGTTTATGACCCAATATACATAACTCCTTTTAACAATAGATGATATCAATACATCATAGCATCTCTGCTAAATTTGTAAGATGGGACAGCGACTTGTTTGTCTTTAACCCTTTTAAGTGCCTCCCTGATAACTTTTAGTCAAAATATACTAAATATACGGGTCCCCCCCCACTAAACTACTAAAAAGCTGGGCTCTACATATTCTCCCCTTCTTTTCTGAGATGGTAGTGTGGAAGAGAAAATATATTTTCTGTCTTCATTTAGAACACTCAGAAAAACATTATGTTGACAAGAACCACAATAATTTATTTGAGAGTTCTTAAGATAAGATAATGATGTTTAAGAACAAATTAAAATAATTTACATTAAAAAAGTCATGAGAACATTTAAATCTGATCCAAATATATAAAGACACTAATGACACATGACAATGAAAATGTTTAAGGACAAGGATTAAAAAAAAAGATTATATAGTAAAAATAAGGAAAGTATCATATCATGCAGTACAGACAAATTTCTCTCTGCTTTGTTTATAATGAAACTGGACTGGTACTGAAGAAGCAGGCACGGCCCTGGGAAGCTGAGAGTGTGTCTACTGAGTTGGGCATCTTCAGGACCATATGGGATTTATGCTAGAATCTGAAGTACTAGAGCAACTATTCGGTCACAGTTTTAAAATACTTTGGAAACAGAAGCAGTATCACAACCTCCAATATTTTGTAAGGACTAGAGGTGGATAAATGCTAACCCTCTAGTCACACAGTTCATCTAAAAACATGTGCTTGTTGGCAAGAAACTGTGTGGAGATATGCGCCAAGTAGTGTAGTATTCTTAGAGAACAATCTATGTACCGTGGAGCGTTCTGATTTATGAATTTTACGATCGGAAGATCGCTTCAACGAGGCCTTGCTAACAGATGACCTCTAGATGGCCAACAGTGAAATGCTCCATTCTATTAGTAACCGGAAGACGCAGAACAAGCAATGTGCTATCGGTGTACAAGTCCCTCGGGAGCAGAGACGGAGGTGGCGCAGGTGACTATCACGTGCTGTTGTTGAGCACGGAAGCGGGCCTGCCATTTTTCAATACGTGTGGGCATTATCAAACAGAGCCACCTACCCACAACCCATTCTCTAGTAACCCCATTTTGAATTAGCCAGGAACTCTCTTTTCCCTGAAAACCTGGACAGATAATCTTTTGAAAAGATTTTAAAAAGCCATAAATTGTCAATAACTCAAGCGACCAGTGTCAGAGTAAATAAATACATCATAGAATACTCATGTGATATATTTCACTGAGGCGATAAATAAACCTCAGTTCTATAAAACAAAAATATCTTCCCAATTATAATGCTTAATGAAAGCAAATTTGCAAATGAATCCAGAGTGGAAATCCACTTCCGCAAAGTTTAAAACATGTAAAAATAAAATATATTTCCTAGAGAATAGAGTCATATACATTCATAAGTAGCAAAGAAATGTCCATCAAGAGAGAGCAGCAGCTGCCTCTGTACGGACAGAGCTAGTAAAATCCCACGTGGGTCTGTTTGTTGCACTAGTGTGCCCAGAGAGCACTAATTACAAGGGATGCCAGAGCTTTTAACTGTATTTTAACTGTATTTATTGTCTATGTGTTCTTCTGTCGCCTCTTTTAAAATTATTAAATGAGAAAGGTTAAAGACTAACAGATTAGAGCTGGGAGAAGGCACAGCAGTTAAAAGTTCTTGCTGTGTAAATAGAAGGACTGGAGTTCAGATACCCAGAACCTGTGTGAATTCCAGGTGAGCGTGATGGCCCATCTGTAACGCCAGCCTTGGAAGATGGAGACAAAGGTATCACAGGAGGAAGAAGGCTAGCCAGGTTAACAAGACTAGCTGTTCTGGCAGCAAGCTCTGAATTTATGGAGAGACCTTGGCTCACAGTATAAGGGAGAAAAGTGATCAAGGAAGATTCCTAGTATCAACCTTGGGCTTCCAACACGCATGTGCACATTTTTCACCCACATATACGCAAACACACACAAAGAAAAGACTAATAGAGCAGAACCTATGGTACTAGGTGTGACTCATAAATACAAACACTGAATACTTGCAAAGTTACAATAACACTTCCATTTTAACTATTTTAATAAAAGAGACTTATGTCACTAATATTATGCCCACAAAAGCCCCAATACTGTTTGATAATGAATGATTTCTGAAAGTAAAACCCAGTTAATAAGTGACAGTGAGCACTGCTCACACCCATCTGGCCATTCTCAGTGGGGGCGGGGTGACCAAGTTCCTACAACAACAGGACAATACTGCACAACTGTCTGTAACGAATGGGAATTTGATCTTGGTAAGCGTGGATTACACTTAGCTATTTTCAATGCTTCTCCAAAACATCTTGCTTCTCATGAAGAACAATGAAGGACAGAAAGGACACTTCCTTTTGGAAAGGATACAGGGCTGGGAAATTTTGTTTTTAAGGAGCTGGGGTATTTGTGGTTTAAAGATACAATACTGAAGACAACAGAAAGAAAATCGTCTAGCATGGCTTAAAATACACAAAGACAAGATGAGATAACCCACAGATCACAAGTGCACTTGGAACTCTGGAATGAGTGGGCATTACTCTCTTAGTTAGCTCACAGTTCCATGAGATATCAAAGAGGCAGGCTCTCTATTTTAAGAAAAGAAAACGCCAGTCTAGAAATTTCAAAAATGCCATCAGCATGCCAAAACGTGAGAAAGATAACGGGTTCAGGCCCATGGTAAAGCAACCAGAGGAATTCCTACCACAGCGGAGATAGGCTGGGAATCTGTTGGGAGTGCTGAAGACCCAGAGCCTGGCAGATAGCTGTCTGTGACAGCAGAGCTTGGAGGATCAGGAGGAGGGCGTGTCCAGGTGGGCAGCCACTGCAGGAAGTGCCCAAGTGGGCATACACAAAAGCAGTGAGCCAAACAGGAAGCCTCAGCTGCCGAAGAAGCACTGCCCCTAAACAGAAGACAGTGAAGAAGGACAGGTGGCAATAAAACTCCTAGTGTTCATACTGCGGACTGTGTGTGGAGAGAGAGAGAATCCAGAGATGTTGAAGGAAATAAAGCTGCAGGTTTAAAGGCGGTGAATCCAGTTGATAGAATGAAGAGCAAAATAATATCTGAGAGATTTTCATGATGAGATCACAAAATGCCTACATTGTGAGGCAAAAGACCGAAAATGGTATTTCAGAGGCAAAAATTAAAAAAAAGAAATAAGAATTAATTTGGCGACAAACTGGTTCTCAATTATATCAAACACAGTAAAAGCTTACAAACATTACTGGGTATCAGAGAGAAGGCAACAAAGGGGGGCTCTTTTGGTTGCTTTTTGTATTTTAGGAAGAGTCTTACTCTCTAGTCCAGGCTGGCCTCATCAAGTTTGAGGTTTGTTCAAAGGTGAACTTTGAACTTGAAATCCTCCGGCCTCCGCCTCCTGAGTACTGAGATCACAGATGCTCACCATCATACTCTGCTAAAATAAAAGCATTTTAGGAAACACCACAACTCAGTGTTAGAATAATCTTTAAAGGGAGTTCTGCCACCAAGTCACAAATACAATGGAGGAAAATGTAGAATGAAAGAAACAGTATTTGGCAACACAGGATTCAGGGAAATGAAATCTCAGTAGATTCAACTCTGTGGTACCAACGACGAAAGGAGTGATAAAGTGACAAAAGTAAAGCTGTGCCAATGTTCTTAGTGAAGTCTGGGAAAGCCTGGGGCTTTGATAGCTTCAATGGCAGTGGTTCTCAACCTGTGGGTTGGGTTAAAACCCCTTGTAGCAACCCTTTCACGGGGGTTATCTAAAACTACCTGAAAACATAGATATTTACATTACAATTCATAACAGTAGCAGCATCACAGTTATGGAGTAGCAATAAAAATAATTTTATGATTGGGGGTCACCACAACATGAGGAACTTAAGGAGAGGCAGCACTCGCCTACCCTCTGCGTCAGGGGCTGGTCCATGACATGCTTTAACCGTAAGCACAAGATGTGACCTGAGGGAAATATCGGACACTACAACTCAGGGGGCCTCACAGCTGCTTCTCTTGGAACTGTTCGGTCACTGTGCTGTGCGGGAGCTCAGATGCCATGAAGGGAGTCACCCCAGCCATTCCAGCCAAGAAGGCACAATATGGAAGACAGTCCACCTCAGACCTTCATGACCTGCCTCCAGCTGCCTAAGGAGCCAGCCAGGAGACCTGCAGAGCAACCTCCTTGCTAATGTGAAGTGCTGGGAACAAGAAGTGTTGTTGATTAAGCCCTTGTCACGTACACTGAGCAAGTGTGACAGAGTTGAAACACCCACTAGGACCAAAGAATGTAATTTACATACTTTAAATAACTGATTTTCAGAAAAAATTAGCACCTCAAATGTTATTCTTTAATCTTATGATCTACACATGACATTATAAAGCAGGTATTATTAAAAGTAATAAAGGTAACCATCAATCCATTTCCGATCTAACAAGCAACAAAAGACAAATTAGTAAATCACTGCATTAAAGTGTAGCTCTGGCAGGTGCAGAACCTGGAGCATACAAGAGCCAAAAGGCACCAATGGGGCCCAAGAGGGAAACAGCTCACCTAGTTTTTAATTTTATTAAGCTTTTTTTTGCTTAAAATTTTGCCTTAGGTTTAGATTTCCTGATTAGGAATCTCTAGACTGTTGTTTCAGTGACTTGCAATTAAAGGCATAGTAAGCCATATCAAACTCAATCTGTTCAACACCGATTTCTCATATCTAATGCCAGTGTTAGCGAAGATTAAAGTCTAATGAAGTCACTAGTAGGACACACATGGAGATTTACAAATATGGTGACTGATAATTGAATTACTAAAGGCAATTAAAAAGAAAGACTGTTTAATTGAGGACTGGAGCACTTAAATACTATACAGGCTTATGAAATGTAACTTAAGAGATTCAATTAAAAATTCTCCAAGTTTTGTTTCTCAAAACTAAGCTGCTACTGGTAGCAAACCCGGCGAGCATGTGGGCCATCTCCCAACGCTCTGCTGCCCCAGAGCAGCAGATGATGCAAAGCCCACTGCACTGGCACCCCACCAGCCCCTTCCAGTGCACAGTGTTGGGACTGTTGCGTAAGCCTCACACGCCTAGGAGAAGTGGTACTTGGTGTCTCAGTCATCAGTGCATGGCACAATGAAGACCACGAGAAATCATAAAATCCTGCACCACCACCACAACCCCGTGCTTTGGACTAAACCTAGGAACTTTTGTATCCAAGGCACATGTTCTACCTGTTGCACAATATTTGATTCCCATTGTGAAACCCAGGACTGTGAATTGTAAAAAGAAAAAAAAAAAATCTGTCTTTTGTTTGGTGTGGCTCAGCCCTAACACACACCTTTAAGACTTTCTGTTTCTTGTGAACAGATGATTATGTTGTGGCTCATCCCCAACACACACCTTTAACCCAAGAGCTTTCTATAAACAGGGTTAAATAAAGTTAACCCTAGATCAAGAGGCAGAGCAAGAAACCAGATGACAGAGATGAAGTAGAAAGGAGGGCCATTGAATTGAAGAGTGTTTAAGACAGCGAGGAGAAGGGGCTTTTCACTTTCTCCTCTGGGACATGAGCTGAGTAGAAACGCTTTTCCTCTGGGAAGTCAGCTGAGTAGGGAGATCCAGCTGAGTGCTTCCTCTGCCTCTCTGAGCTAGCAAATTTTTACCCCGGCATCTGGTGCCTGAGTCCTTCTTGGTAAAATTAAACGATTAGGATTTTCATTCCTTATAACACCATCTACCACCATATCCAAACTCAAGCCCTCAACCCAGATTTGCCAAAGGCTCCCACTTTCTCTTGAGGCTATCCTGCTATCATTCTCAACCTGAATGTTAACATTTAGGAAGGTATGCTGGGAAATCCTTCCACATAATCATCATCAGTAAAAATAATAATAACTCAGTGAAGAGTTAATGTCATTTGAAAGAAACAATGTTCCAATCCTTCACAACTGAAATCTGAATCCAACTTTCCAATGAATTCAGCATCTAAAATAAAAGCAGCAACTGAGTACTGTGCTTGCGAGTTTTTATGTCAACTTGACACACGCTAGGGTCATCTGGGAAGAAGAAATCTTAACTTTAAAAAAAAATCTTCCATCAGATTGCCTGATCCAGGTCTGTTGGGCATTTTCTTGATGGAGGACTGATGTGGGAGTGTCCAGCTCAAGGTAGGTGGTGTCACTGCTGGTTGGCAGTCCTGGAGTGTGTAAGCAAGTGGGCTGAGCAAACCACGAGGAGCAAGCCAGTAAGCAGCTTTTCTCCACGGCCTCTGCTTCAGTTCCTGTCTCCAGGTTCCTGCTTGGAGTTCCTGCCCTGACCTCCTTTGATGGTAAGAGTATAAAGTGAGAGTTGTAAGCTGTAAGTTGCACATTCCTTCCCAAGTTGATTTTGGTGCTGGTGTTTATCTCAAGAATAGAAAACAATGTGCTTTAATAATGGCATAGAAGTCGTGGTTTCAAAATTAGTAGTGAAGGTTCCTGCCAACAGAATTAAGTGAGGATTTGTGTTTTGGTTATAAAATGGGCCCTATGCTTTTGAAAGGTTGGCTTGTAACTGTAGGAATGAATAATTTTTCTAGAAGAAGAACCCTGTCTGATCCAGGCTGGTTCAAGTTTCAGTTATTTTTCATGCACATTCGTGTGGAATTAGGCTAGGTAAAAAGCAGACATTAGCATGCATTTTAGCAAATCAACTCCCCATCTGGGGCACATTACAACCTGCTTAGACATGTCCAGTTTAAGGCAGGTGTAAATGTGTAAGGCACTTGAGTAAATTTACAGGTAGTAAAGAACGCTGACAGTTTTGAACTGGAGAATCATCAAACATTAATTACACATACATTTAATGTCTCTTTTCATAAATACTGATTTAAGTAATGATGCTTTTAATAATTTACAGCTTTTAAAGTAGCTCTTGGGAGTAAAAGGGAAAACTACAAAAAAAAAAAAATAACAGAAGAAAAGCACAGGGGAATATAATAGCAACCATGCCTTAGCTTCCTGCCCTTCCTTCAGCAAGCTGAATTAAAAGAAGCACAGGCAGCTTTAGGCCACTTCCACTTAGTTTTACAGTCTTACAGTTTTACAGGCTTAATGACGGCTTTCAAGGAGCCGAGCACATACCCACATTTGATATCTGCACAGAGCTTTTTGAAGAAGGTGCAAGAGAAAACAATGGCCTTTGAGACAGAACTTCTGTGACTCTGATGCTCACGGGTGGAGCAAGCAAGGGGCTCATCAGGAATTCTTCCCCAGTGACACACTGTGGGTTCCTGAGGGCAGGGGGTGCTCTCCTGGGGTCCCTGGAAAAGAGCCTAAAGTAGAGGAAGTGTTTAGTCAGCAAGTGTCTATTCACCTGGAAAGAACGACAACACATTTATGTGTGCAGGAAAATGCCACACCGTGTGAAGTGCCATGAGAGTAAGGTGATAGAGCCGCTGGTCTAGCAGAGAGGAAAGGAATACACAGTGAGAAAAATGCAATGATAAAAATGGATAAAACAAACCACAGCAGGAGGGAGAAGGGATCGGGTGACATGATGTAGAAAAGTCATCAGAAGATGAAAGTTACTCCAAGAACACAGAGGTGTGAGCCTCTCAGGGTGTTATGAGAAGAGAATGCCGAGTCTAAATTTGGGAGAGCAGGAAGAGGAGGAAACAGGAGGGCAGCTCTGCAGATGAGACGATGGAGGAGGCAGGCGGGCAAGGAAAGACAGGATCACCCCTCGGTAGACAAAGATGACGCTGAGTACTGAGGAGGAATCAAAGGTGAGTGTGCCAGTACCTGACAGAATGTGTCGATGTGACCTCAAAGTCTGTAACACTGACATGGAACTGGGAGAGCAAAGCCAAATGTTCCCCTTGGGAGGGGCAGGAGAAAAGCCTGAAAGGCCTGTGAGAACTTAACAGTGACTGTGAGTAAAAAGCAGGGTTGGCAGGAGAAAAGAGTGACTCAGTGTCCTTCCTACCTACATTGAGTCCCTGGAGACACAATGGCGGCTCTATAGTTCCTTCATGGTCTAAGAGAACACGTAAGGAGGTCACAATCGTGTACACAGGTATTATCGCTCTGTGCACAAATGTCTTTACAGAATGCATCCTGGCACAAGAGGAGGGCTGAAAACAGAAAAGCCGGCAGTCTTGGATACAAACACTGTAAAGCTAGAATAAAGGAACAGATGACACCATCCTGACCAGAATCAGAGCACAGCTATTATCCATTGAGCATGGCTGGTGTCAGAATTGGAGAATGGAGTGGTAAGCCTAAGGTACAAGAAAAAAAAAAATTCTGGGTTTCCATCCCGTCTGGGAAAATAAGAGATTACAAGAAAGATCTTTTTGCTTAAATGCAGTGATGGTCCTGAGGGCTCTCCTGACCTCCTTCTAACACGAGTTCACCAAGGCAACAGCTGCCTTCATCCCTGAAAGGCCCGCCCAACCGGCACAGTAATCAGGTGTCGTGAAGTTATATATCACTCTTAGGTCTCAGACAGCTTCCGCACTGTGGATTCAGGGGGTCGGGGTCTTGCTGCTACTTGTGGTTGTTCTCATCAGGCTGAGCATTTTTGCCCACTCCAACTCAGAAACTGGTAGAACTGCCATGAAACCATTAAGCACAGAGAGGTTGGCAGCCATGAGCAGCACATCTAACACTCACACTAGAGTCCAGCATGTTAAAAACTGCTACGGAAGACTCAAAGCTCGCAATGCTACGGTGGAAAAAGAAAGTGCCCAGGCAAACCACGGCTTGCCGGAGCCTGCCCATCTCTACAGCAGCAGCCTGAGAACACAGTGCATGCCAGCTGTCCTTGACACCTGCCCGACAATGGCTGTTCTCAAGCATCACGGTGTTACCACAAATGCATGAAAGAAACTCTATTCTTTCTCAGCTCACGGGTTTGAATCGTTTCTTTGCAAAATGATATCATAATTCCAGACTATCACTCATCTGTTTTTAATTTTTGCTTTCATAACACATTTAAATTCTATGAAAAGTACAATTTCAAAACCAAGACCAGAATAATAGAGTTTTGTTTGTTTGTTTCCAATACCAGGCCTCATTATGTAGCTCTGGCTGTCCTGGCACTCACTTTGTAGACCAGACTGGCCTCAAACTCAAAGAGATCTGCCTGCCTCTGCCTCCCGAGTGCTGGGATTAAAGGTTTGGGCCACTATGCCTGGTCAGAGATACCAAATTTATTCAAAATAAAAAGAGACCTCATTTCTACATTATCCCTATTCTGTACGTTTTAACTGAATGTTTGTGCTCATGAAAATACAGTATTTGTGCTTCTAGTCTGTACAGTGCACACGTGACAGAACAGGCGTAACACCGTTTACAAGCCTGCAGAGAGGACCAGTAAATTCTTCTCTAAACGATGTGCCCTGGAATGCTCTTTAAATCTTAGGCCATTCTTTCCTGCTTTTAATTCAACAGATGTTAAGTGTCTGTATAACTATATATGATTTCCTGAAAAGTTATCTTTCCTAAACGGCCTAGATTTAATTTCGAGTGAAATAGACATTTTTGTGTGTGTGTGCGCGCGTGCAAAAGCTTCCTTGGAAATAAGATAGAAAACAAAATATATTGCTCTGAAAGTATTTTTCTAACTTGCTCCCCTCTTCCTATCTCATATGTAACCTGCTCCCTCTTGCTAGAAGGAATTTCAGTCAGGTGACAGAGTTGGCGGCATAAATGTCCATTTCTTCTAAAGGGCACAACCTTGTTTTGAAGTTCTAGTAAATTACAGCATTCAAATAAAATTGTGTATCCTAAATTAGTAAAAAGTGCTCTTTTAGTCAAGAGAACACAAGATGCAGGGAAAGCAAAGGGCCCTGGGGAAGAAAGCACTGTGCCGTGATCACAGAGTCTCAGCAGACTGCCAGGGTCTGCAAACCTCAGAATGCTGCCTGCCGCTTCTCTACACTCTTCCTTCCACTCTCTGATTTTTTAATTTTTATTTTGTGAGACAGGGTTTCTTTGTGTGGCCTTGGCTGTCCTGGAATCGCTTTGTAGACCAGGCTGGCTTGGAACTCACAGAGATCCGCCTGCCTCTGCCTCCCGAGTGCTGGGATTAAACATGTGCACCACCACCATCTGGCCTCACTCTGTGACCTTTTAAATAATGGGAGGGTACATGCTTACTGGGTGCAAGGCCCTGGATTTGAGCTCTGCTTGGGGAAAAAAAAAAAAAAAAAAAAAAAGACCCAGGACAAGAGGAGGGAGAAGAGGCGCAAGATAGCCTGGAAGCTGGATGGTGGTGGAGAGGCCACCAAAAGAGGCAAAGGCAAAAATCAGGCCATAATTTGGGAAGAACTCCCTGCATGCCCCCAAGGCGGAGCGCTCATGCAGGCACCCTTCCTCCCGCATGGCAGCTCTGTGTAGGTCTGTTCTCATGGCCTTCAGACAGCTGCGCCAAGGCTGAGCAGGTGAGCTCCGCCCTTCCCAAGCTCTTGCAGCCGTTTTAAAGTCCACACACAGAGTAAATCCAAATTGACTGTCACATGTGTCACTACGCCATTTCTCTCTTCTATACACATCTAGAGGCCACCACAAATGCTTAACAACTCATCTTCCAGGCCACCAAAAATGTCTTTTAGTTTAGTGGTGGATGTCTTTCCTCTCATCTAACCAACACCGTCGGCCTCTAAGTAACACATAGTGTTCATCTTTACCCTTTGCCTCTGCTCTTACAGTATTTCTTCATCTACTCAAGACTCAAATTTGAGACCAGGATCCCTGTCTGTCTTCCTTGTCTCTGCCTAACACTTGTGCTGAGGCATTTAATGAAATGGCTGCTGACAGAACAGGCTTTATTATTCAAGGAACTGAGAAATAGAAACTTGCACTCCACTGTCAACCATGGGAAAATGTTTAATATATTGGGTTGCTCGTATTCAGACACAGAACCACCGAACAACGTGCTGCTTTGAAGAAGTCTTTTGTTCATTACTTGGCACTAAGATTGTCAGAAAGATTCAGATTTCACCGTTGATTATTCTAGTTGAGCAACTTGTCTCCTTTTAGGTGAGAGTTTTGAGTTTCTTAAAGGAAGAATTCAGAGAAATAACCACAAGTCCAGGAAACTGCATTCCTTTAGTATGACATAATGCAACCCATGGCACAGTGAAGCCACACTAGTCTTGCTACATTTTTCACCTGCACGGGGAACTGCTTTAATACAACCCTGCCAATCAGAGCTATCTTTCCAGCAACAATGCAAAAAAGAGCTGTGATCACTGTGATCAGAGTCTGGAGTACACCTCAGTATACTAAAACAACCCTCACCAGGATGAGGAGAATATGAAAAGGACTAAATTATTTCGTATTTTAAAGACTTCTTTTATTACCACCAATGAAAATACACCCATACCCTGATATAATGCAGAGATTAAAAGCAGAACTTTTATTATTCTGGGAATACAGTAAAAGACTCCAAAGGTTTAATTATATTTACATCTCATAATTTTGTTACTTTTAAATTTTTGCTTAATACTTGACTTACCGTATGCAAAGAAAATTTCAGTCTAGTAAATTCATTACAAATTCATAATTTGCCATTATAAATTCTAAATTGACGAGATATAATCAAATCTCAAAAAAATGTTTTGACTTTAACATTGTGAGGATCCTTATATTATTTTTTGTGCCATTTTAATTCTTGAGAGTAGGGGTGTTCATTAATATGAGGATGGTGAACTATAATTTGAAGTTCACTGACAAGTAGACATTTTCCCTAACTATTGAAGGAAATCTGATTAATTTCTAAAAGGTGATATGCAAGTAACATATGAAATTATAAGGTATAAGTAAATGACAATTAATAAATAGTTAATGGCCCTGCCACTTGTCTGCCATGTGGTAGTGTGGGTGAGGGAGAGATGACCCCCTCTCCACACGTCACCACCTGTGGCAAGCAGCGGAGCTAGTCGTGCCCCTCACCAGCTACAGCATTTGGGAAAGTGTGTCCTGCATGTTGCCTAGGCAGCACAGTAGAGCTGGCCCTGGCTTTGGAGACTGAGGGTGAAGAAGCCCTCCCAGTGTTGAGTGGGAAAGCTGGCCCCGCCCCTCGTCTGCTGTAGCACTTAGGAGAGCAGGCCTTGCATCTCCCCTAGGCAGTTCAATTAGAACTGGCCCTCCTGGTACGGGCACAGGTGAGCCAGCCACAGGGCATGACAGCAAGAGAGCTGGCTCTGCCCTGTGCTGGCTGTGGCATTGGGTGACCTAGCCAGAGCAGTGCTAGAGAGCTTGCCCTGGCTGTGCTGGAAAGCTGACAAGCTGACCAGCTCAGCTACTACCCAGGCCCAGATCCAGGGCTTTGAGTTGGCCCACCTCAACATCTACCCAGTCTATAAACTGCTGGCATGCATGAAGGGGCCGGTCCTAGAGATTCAAAGCTGCAGGATCTCCTTGACACAGGGCAACAACAGATTATCCGAGAAAAGTCCTGGTGAGGCTACAGTATTGACAGTGTAGCAGAAGCCAGAGGCCTCGAACCAGACAGCATTCACAATGAGATGTTTTCTTTTTTTCATTTGGGGGAGAGGTTTAGAAGGGCAGAGGGTGAGTATGAAGGGACAAGGAGATGAGTGGGATTAGGATGCATGATGTGAAATTCATAAAGAATCAATAAAAAGTTAAACTATAAATAAATAAATAAAAATTTAAAGTCCTAATGGTGCAAAGAAAACAAACAAATAAAAAAAAAACCCACAAACATGTTAGATGATTTTCCAAGCCATCTCAGAATCTCTCCACAATTAAGATAATAAAAAAATATAAAATTGTTATGCTCAGTCAGCCTCAGAATTAAAACGGTTTAAAGTACCATCTATCGTCATAGAAGTATGCATGTTCACAACTCATGAGAGTACAGCAACATAAATAACTTAAGCATCAGAAATACTGTAATAAATAAGACATTTAACTTACATTTGGTGGAAATGGAGCAAGCTGGCACATTGATGGGACAGAGAAAGGAACTGAAAGGCCATCTGTTCACTTCATAGGCCAACGTTTTTCTCTCCTGTCTGACTCACTGCACTACTGAGAACAGCTGGATCTCTCAGCACCGCTTTCCTACCTACACATCAATTATAAGCTGGAGCAATTCCATGCTAGAATTGTCTTAGGGAATTAGGAATTGCTTCTAACTTTCCCTCACTGGCATTTTTATCTCCATTTTCAATGTTTACAAAGACGGTCTCAGAGCTAACATGCTCATAGGGAACCAAAGCCTATATACCCCTGTCAAGACCTACAGTAGTTTCTAAAGAGGTTTTCAAAAATGGGGAAATAAAAGATGAAGCTGGCAAAGTGTCAAACCAAACATGTCAGAGTTAGGTGGGGTACCCTCATGTGGCCATGGTGGAGCCCCATTTCTGTGGTCCTTAGCTCATCTTCGCCATGTGACAGCTAATCCACCTGGCTTTACCTTTGGACTAACAGAGGCCATAAGCGACTACAAAAACTACATCTCAAAAGAGCCAAGGCAGTGGTGGCACATGCCTTTAATCCTGGCACTTGGGAAACAAAGGCAAATGGGTAGATCTCTGAGTTTGAGGCCAACCAAGTTCCAGATCAGCCAAGGCTACAAAGAGAAACCCTGTCTCAAGACAAACAACCAAACAAACAAAAAAAGAAGTGACCCACCCCACTCCCATCTCAGATCTCAGCAGTGAGCAAGTCCCAGAGAGAAGCACTGAGAAACAGCTGCATTCATCTCTAGATTTGAATTTCTATGTCTTGATTTACTATGTAACACCAATCATTCACGGATCAATACACTGCCCCACTGAAGAATATGCAGAGAAGATAATTTAACCAAATGCAGAATGTGAAAGTGATGGGCCTATGACTTTGGCTTTCAAAGCATAAGAAACACAAAAGCATCAAGAGTAGGCAGGTGTGCCGCTGACCAGGTCATCGCTCCCCTCTCCCCAGTCCCTGGATAACCCCACACTGCTATTCTGAAGCAGGGGTGCAAATGAACAAGAATGTGTCCTCTATAGGAGTGTAATTGTGAAGAGTAACCAGAAAATAAATTGAGCTTTCAGAAAACACCTACAGTTCTGTTCTTAACCACTTTTGATGTACCTTCCCTAGGAAAAAAGCCAAATATTTTAACAAGCAGTTGGAGCAAAATTACACCCAGGGAAGCTTCTTGGCAAAATTTAATGGAAACACATTAGCTAGAGGGAAAAGTTCTACCACAAAGGCCTTTCATACTCCCTTCTAGAGTATTGCTAGAATATTCCAAATGTATAAAGTATTACCAGAAGGTTAAAAATAAACAGATATAAGAATTAAATATAAAGAATTACTCAAGATCTAAACAAACAAACAAACAAACAAAAACAAAAAAACCCAAACAAGAAAATACTATTAAACCCAGTAGACACACTCTATCATCAAAAAGGTCAGGTACTAACCACAAGTAATTAAGAAGCCTGAAGGTCTCAGACACATATAGAAACATGTCTGTGGCTAAATTACATGGTAGCTACAAAGTCTTTAAAGGATTAACAAAGGACCAGCTGAAAAGAAATCTAGAAATGAGAAGTTCCTTAAAGAATATCAAAATGGATAATTTTTCTTCCCAATTCCTTATTATTTCCCTTAACACCTGTTTTCTAAGCAGCACTGAGACAAATACAGACATAAATGTACGATGGAGAAGCCATTCTCTCAGGGTCACCTTTATTCCATTCAACCCAAATAACCCCAGTCAGGACAGCTTCCCAAAGCTCTGAAGGCCATTCAAGGTCAAGGTCACACAGGGATCAAGGTAGCATGGACATAGCCTGTCCACAGTCTTTGCAATTGCTCTACTAGCTCTCAAGGCAGGGTTCTCCACCTACAGTGGGCACAGCTTAATAGAAATGCAAGTCTATCCCCATCTAACTTAAAGGTCTTCCTTCTTAAAAGGAGTCTTTTCAAAATTCACACTTCATAGTGTAGCTTGGAGGGAAAAGAAAGTTCAGGCGGAACCTGGGGCCGACAGCACATTTACTAAGTCTTTCAGGAGCGTCTCTGGAGAGATGAGCAGCAGAGATCAAGCCTAGCCTCCTCCACACCTGTTCTCCCAGGAACAGCGTCTGCTTCTCCCATGCTTTCTGCTCTTGCAGCTCAGGGCCCTGCTGTGGCCCCACCCTGTCCCCGCTGTGTCCCACCACCTGAGGGATGCGTCTCCCGAAGCCCTCACTCCTTTCCACTGCATTCATCAAACACCCGGGTCACCATCAGTCTGTCTCACCTCCTTCCTTTAGAATTAACTTCCTACAGAAGGAGGAGACTGCACTGGGTTACGAAAGCAACAGCAGTTTCAGGCAACACGCTACAGGATTAAGCCTGACCCAGGACTCAGTGTCAGGGTCCTGATTCCTCAGGCCCCAAAGTTCATATTTAGGGTATATTTTAGGGCCGATTTTCCTAGAAAGCCTGCATTTCGAGGTGAGTGGACTACGACATTTTGATGATGGCTTCTCATCAGATTCTAAGAATCTGACTCTGGGGCTTGGAGTTTAGTTTCATGTAAGTCTCCTAGAAATAAACAGTGTCCTCCCAGGTACCTTGACCTAGGGTGCCCTCAGCTGCAGTCAGTCTCCCTAAACCTGCTGGCTGACAGCACCTTTCTTACTCGGGCTATCATGCAAGACTACAGTTCTCTAATGCAGTCTGAAGATGTCCAGGTGAAGCAGGCAGGAACAATCTACAACTAAATAAGCTAGAGTCCATGACATCATGCTGGTCAGTACCAGGAAAGGAATGGAGCCTATCTTCTCCTCTACTTGAAAACACAAACTCCTCTCTCGATTTTTTCCTGTGAAAGTGTCTTCGTGAAGACTGACATAAACGACTAATTCAGCAAACTATGGTAACTCTTGTCTGCTATAATCAGCAGGTCAACCATCAAAGCCAAAGATAAGACATCACTGAAATTAAGGTGGTAAGTGGAGCATTCCATGTGACTCATACAATGAACTTTTCTTTTCTTAAGACAGGGTTGCACTATGTAGCTCGGCTGGCCTGAAACACGCAACAAAGACCAAACTGGCCTCAAGCTCACAGAGAGCCTCCTGCCTCCATACCAGAGTGATGGGATGTAAGGTGTACATCACCATGCCCAACAACTTTTATAGTACAAGCATTTTCCACTAAATTGAGATAGCTGGAAAAGCCACATTTCAAAGCTACATGAGTATGTTGGCTAGTTTTATGTCAGCTTGTCACCAACTAGAGACGTATGTGGGAAGAGGGAATCTTAATTGAGAAAAACGCCTCCATAAGATTGGCATGCAGGCAAGTGTGTGGTGCATTTTCTTGCTTGGGAGTTGATGTGGAAGGGCCCAGCTCAGTATGGGCAGTAGCATCTCTGGGCAGACAGGCCTTGGTGCTGTAAGAAAACAGACTGAGCAGGCCCTGAGAAGGAACCAGTGAGCAGCGACCCTCCATAGCCTCTGCAGTTTCTGCCTCCAGGTTCCTGCCTGAGTTCCCACAGTGATGAGCTGAGACGTGTAACTGTGAGTTGAAATAAATCCTGCCTTCCCAACTTTTGTTCATGGTGTTTTATTTAGCACACCAATAGAACTCTAAGACATTGGCTATTTTGGAATTCTAAGAAATAATTAGAAATTCTTGTGAATTTTTGAGAACATGGAAACAATACCTAATATGCTGTCATGAGTGTTCCTGGGAACACAGTAAAGGTTTCCGTATCTATAACCCCAGTATCTGGGGCGGGGACAAGAAACAGATAGGTTCCCATACCCGGCCAGCCAGTCTAGTCAATCTGTGTCAGGGTCAGTAATATGGTCGAGTATGATCAAGGATGCCTCATGTCCACATGCATCTATCTGTACACACCAAAAACCATGGGAGGGAGGGGAGGAAGACAAAGACAGAGACTGACTGAGAATCGCCCAAGCCCAGCTTGAGCAAGTGAACCCTAACCATTTCTAAAGGACTTTGAGTTACTACTGCTGGGCCTAACAGTAGTCAAGTGCTCCTAGCAAGCACATCACCATGAAAAGCTTAATTCAGCTCTAGCTTCTCTCCCACTCTTAGGGAAGAAGGGCTAATCCACAAGCAAGAAGACCCTGACCTTCCAGCCACGAGTGTGAGGAGCACAGCGACTGTGTTGATCAGTAAGTCAGACAATTCGCGTTGGCCACGCCAAGCTTTTAAGAAGTGACTCTGCTACACTGGAGGAAAGGGAGCCACTTGCCATTTACTCACTGAACACCAACTAATCATCAGACACCGGGTCATTTATCTTTTAGGAAGCTGTTTATAATGGCTTCCTGATTCTGATGTCAAACTCAATGACAAAGGTGACTGAGGATGTTCCATTCACTGTCAAGTTAGTAAAGTAGAGTGTATGTTTGGGTGTTTGCCAGCTGCTGCCAGTCATTCTGTGAACATCACAGAGATTTTAAAGAATATTTTTAGGATGTATTTTTATTAATTTCAGTTATGAGTGAGTGTATGGCTGGTGCCTGCGGAGGCCATCCAGAAGTGGCTCCCCTGAAACTGAGTTACAAATAGTTGTGAGCTGGCAACTGAACTGCACAGCCAGTGCTCCTAACCACTGAGACATCTCTTCAAGCTCCCACCATGAGATTTTAAACACAGGTTAAATGATGTTTGGAGCACAGCAATAAAGAAGGCATATTTAAAAGGCAACTTAAAACTGGGTAAACATTAGGATCTACGGGAAACCTTTCCTGTGTTCTCCTATATGTCAAACTCGCCGTATCTGAAAAACAGATGAATTCAAGGTCAGTGATTCTCCGTGTGCCCCGCAGCATTATCAACAAACACCCAGAGCTACTGCATTAGAATTTCCAAGTATGTGGCAAAGGATTTAAGAACCATCCAGGTGACTGACAGGCATTAACAGGGAAAGGCTGTCCTGAAGCAGAAGTCACAAGGTAATATGCTAAAGTGCCACTCTAACTGTAAACAGGAAAATACAGTGGGGATATATTTACAAAAGTTGCAACAAAAGCATCAAAGATTGTTTCTCTGTAGCTACAGAAATAATTCTGTACTTTGACAATCACAATAATGTCAAATAATGGACATATAGTTTATTCATCTTGGGATAAAAATAGTTCTAGAAAAACAAGATTACCTTTGTACAGCTGCTAAAATAGTCTAATTAAAATGGCAATATTCAAAATTTTAGCATAAAATTTCAATGAAGTTGGAAAGGTCTTAATTTTTGAAAGTCCAACTTAGAAATTATAAGCAGATGCTAAATTAATAAAACATGATTTGGGGCCAGGGCAATGGCTCAGTCAGTAAAGCCCTTACCCTGAAAGTGTGAGCACCTGAGTTCAGATCTGCAGGACACATGTAAATAGACTGGAGTCAGAGAAAGCTATGTGGAGCGCAGAGACAGACATACCCCTTACATGCCAGCTATCATGGTCTGTGTTGTGGAGTTCTAGAACAATGAGGACAGACTGCCTCAAACAAGAAGGTAGAAGGCCCTTTCAAGAACTGACCCCCAAGCTTGCCCGTGGGTCTCCACACTAATATGAAACATGCACAAGTGTACATGCATTCAAACAGACACAGAAAATATGACTCAACAAAAAAAAAAAAAAAAAAAAAACAAACAAATTTAAATGTGCTTAACTGTAATTTCACTTTTATAAAACATCTTTGTCTTAGGATATTATACATGGTATTCGCCCATCACCCTGGGTTCTCTCAGAGGCATGAAAGCATGTCTGTCTTCAGTGTTTTGACTCTGCAGAGAGGGAGGAGTCTAGGTAAACATTGAAATAAGGGAATCAGAATGGCTGAGGTGTTTTCTGTCAGCCCCCAGTGTCAAGCAATCTGAAGACTAAGCCTTCTGAAATTCCGTCTGCTGTGTCTTTCACATGAGGGGACACACATCTAGAAGCTACTGGAAGCAGAGCAAGTACAGTTAACTGGAATACCGCTTGCATCACCCGACACATGTTACTTCCAGGAGCGTTTCCAAGTCTGCACATGTGCTATGGCTCAAACTTTTAATTAGGCTTAAGAATTCCTACAAGAAGAGGTTCTAGCTAGATTTATGTAAAGCAGATGTGGCTAGCAAGGCTAAGCAAGTTATAAGATAGGCCTAAAGACTGCAGCACTCCCCACCAAGAATCCCCACAGCATTCTTACATATATATAAATAGCAGGCCACGGAGCAGAGAGTCTCAAGGATTTGTGCCAAAAGTTTATTTTAAAACAGGGTGCTTACTAGTCTATGCTTTTGAGAATGTCTACTTTTACCCTTAGGAAAAAAATACCTCTAGCACACTGTGGAGTTTGAGCCAAATTTAAGCAAGCACTCCACATTACCACTGTCTATATCACTGTTAGCATCTGAGCTGGCCCAACTCTGAAAATACCTTGGATAGCCATCCGGGTATCGGCCTGAAGAATGGAGGCTAAGTGGGCTGTATGTTTGGGATGATCAGGAGAAGGTGGTTGGAATCAAAAGTAACTGTAGTGACCCTACAGACTGGGACATATGGAAGGGGAGGAGCGATCAGAAGCGGGGAGGGGGGGCGGGGGGAGAATCTGCAAATGAACCTGAAAGTTCAAGGGATTTAACAGACTATTCAAATGAGGGTTCTAGACCAGGCACCACTGTGTCGGCGAAGGCTCTAGCTTATTGCTGTGAGCCTATTGGGGTGCTCTCCCCATCTCATAAGAGGAAGACAGTCCCCAGGAATCCAAGAGTTTTTACACACTTAAAGCTGGTTGCTAATGAAACTGGCGGTACCCACTGTTCCAGAACCTGATTTATAGAACACTATCAAGGTCCCTTGCTTAGGTTTTAGCATCGACCAAGCCCAGTTATAACAGTGTCTAAAATATGGTTACTAATTTGTACTCATTACACACCTCAGGTGTCATAATCCTAGTATTTTAAACCCAACTGGATGAACTATTCTTTACCAAATGCAGCAAAGCAAAATGAATGGCTCTTGCTTTACTTTATTATATGTAGTTAAGTACTTTCAGCCCTCAAAAAAAAAAAAATAAAGTGAGCATTATAAAATAGCCTCTACTTGATGATGCTTAAATCCTATGCAGACAACACAAGACTCCTAAAATACATACTAGGAAGGTCCCTGGGCTATTACAAATGGCCCTGCACCTTTAAGACTACTAGGTAGTGAAAAGTAATGTGTCCTCGACAAGAAAGCCTTACCCAGGCAAAGCAAACATCACTGTCTGCTGACAGAAAATAACATAAAAATGAATCAAGGGCCAGCAAGGCAGCTCAGGAGCTAAAAGCATTTGCTGCCCAAGCCTGACCACTGACTTTGAGCCCCAGAGCCTACAGTGGGAGAGAACCAGCTCCTGAGCATTGCCCTCTCACCACCACATGCACACTGACATCATGCGTATGTGACACAATAGTAACTCAAATGAATTTTGGGAAAAGAACCAAGATAGGCACAGGTTAAGCTGAAGTAACGATCATGTGTTTCTCATGAAACTATACAGTTTTGTTCTACCATCACTGACGTGTTTAAATTTCCCTCTTCAACAAGACACTTAACAACAGATGACAACATAGAAGGGTGGAAGTCCTGGAGCACAGCCAGTTCACAGGGCCTGCAGCAATGCTTGGGGCTCAGTGGGCTGCGCATGTGCCATAGACAGATTTCGGCAGGGGGCATGAGCAGCTGCTACAGGAGAACAAGCAGGAGGCTGTGAGGATGTGCTGCGCTAAAGCACAGCTCTGAGTAATGCGGCATCTGGGGAATGCTGAGAAACAGAAGCACATGAACCAACTTGGCATGGGGCTATTAGAAATGAAATAGTCCGTTTAGGTGACGTCAGTAGATATCCAGAAGAGGACAGGAAGGCAGACAGGAAGGCAGAGCTGCAGAGCAACAATCAATGTTGGGCTTTGTCATTCTTTGATTACATGAAGGTACTAGCTGGTGATGTTGGTCTTTCAGTAATATATCTAGAAGTCCAACAGCCCACTGGAGGCCACTGCCCAGGATGTAGTACAGCAAACAGGGAGCCTGCCAAAAGCAGAACAGTGTTCACAGAGAGCTGCTGGCCTGGACTCCACCTTAGGGGGTCTCCAAGGCGCCTGTTGTCCTTGCCACATTTAACCTCAAATCCACTTGTGCCCAGGTCTACAAGTCATTAGAATTAGTCCTAGGTTTCTGAGTTCTCAGATAAAGCAACTACAGTGCAAAATGGCTCCCAGCAGCAGCAGCAGCAGAGCCCAAGCAATGCGGCTGGGCATGGAGACTGGAATCTGTCATAGCCCTCTGGATCCAGGGAATAGGTCATTCTTAACAGTTTAGCTGTCATGGGAGCTCCTTCTCCTGGTCCATCTGCCCTCCCAGAATCTCTTTCCATGTTCAAGGCCCACAGTTCTAGGTCAAACATGTAGGAGAGCCGTCACTGAGTTGTTTAATGTCACAGGCTCTGACTTAGAGGTTCCTCCCCTGGGGAAAAACAGAGGCCGCTACCAACCATCCGAAGGCATCTATTTTTCTGGGCATTGCTGTTCAGTTAAATACGCACTGCATTTTCTGTTGCTCAGGGAAACAAAATATCTGTAAACACACAACGGGTTTGTGCCTTTTCTTTATAGAACTTGGGTGTTTAACGAGGATGGGTTTTCTTTATTTTTATTTTTTTATGCCTTGCTACTATGCATGTTTGCCAAAGAACAAAAACATATTTTTAAGGCAACAATGAAAATTTCTGCATGCATAATAATAATAATAATCTTGGCTGATATAATTCAACAAGGTTGTCACTGCTGCAGTTATCTGGATAATCGCTCTCTATGGAAGCAACTGAACTGACGAAGGCCTTCACCATATTTGCTACCGTCATGAGTATGTGCTGCACTGCGGTTAGCATGGCCCTGCTTCCCGCAGCAGAAAGAGAAATGATGCCAGTGCTAAAAACAACGTAATTAGAAAACAAACGAGTGAGATTAGCCAGCCCTGGTTATTCGTCACCGTAAAATGCACTAAATCACCCTACATACTGTCTACCAACTTACTGCTCAAAGGTGACCTCTGACTGCTTCCCCTCCAGTTCGAATACCAGTTAGAACGTCTCAGCGTTCCAGGGAGACTGCCATCTTACCTTCTGACAGACACTGCTCTACTTGGCTGATACAATGAGAGGCTGAAAATCCATGTCTGGAGGATGAGGCGTCTAACTCACCCGCCCCTCTTCCTAAGCTCATGTAGTTAGTCATGCTCCCACGTTCCTCCACCACAAGTCTGAAACCAATTCATGAGCAAAGGCTGTTTGTGCTTGATCCAAGTATGGCCAGTATTTTTCTTTCTTTCCAGAAATTACTGACCTCGTTTTAACAGCGTATATGTAGAGTAAAGCTAACACTATGATTTGGAACACACTGTCACAAAGCCAACCCATCATGCTTCCAAAGCATAGTAACGGTCAGTGGTGTTCTGCTCAGCCGCACACACCAACAAAAATGCTCCGCCAGGCCCAACTAGCCTTTAGGGTTGTCAGAACACTGACCTCAGTTATTCTGACTCAAGCAGGCACACGCATTAAATATTACCTTCCCAAGCTCAGCAGTTTCTCTCTAAATGGAGACAGAACTGGGCCGATAAGGGACCATCATCTACTAGTGAGCTGGGAGACTGGGAGAAGTAGGCCAAAGGCAGTACTGAACAACACAAAGGGCGAGGCTGCAGGCCTTGCTCTGGGTTTTGAGTGGGAGGTTCTTCTAGGACACTGGGCCCTTAGGTTGACTGATGTATAATACCATGGACAATGCTCCTATACGTTCATAGTCTTGCAAAATGGGTCAGTTTTTCCATCTAAAAGAAAAAAAGTCTAGGAGCCAGGAGTGGTGGAACATACCTGGTATACCAGTACTCTGGGACTAATGCAGGAGGACTGTGAATTCAAGGCCAGTATGGGCAAGGCAACAAGTTCCAGGCCAATAAGATAGTCTCCCAAAACACACACACACACACACACACACACACACACACACACACACACACAAAGTCTAGTGGACTGAGTAGTTGTATGCACTTAAAATTAAGCTACATCAATCCCCAATTGATAACCACTTGCAAATGGAAATTTAGTTTACTCTGAGGGGGGTCTCACTGGGGAAACAAACTGCTCTGAAGGGTAGGCTGCAGGCCCAGCAGGAGATGGCCAACAGAACACAGCCTCTCTGGAGGTTCCTCGGCTCACTCCATCATGTCAGGGCCTTTCCAGTTTTAAATTTTATCTTATTATTTTTAATTGTTATTTTAGTCTATGGTTTTATTCTCTCTTCTCACCATACCGTTCCCTTTCACATATATTATTGCTTCCAGTTTACTGTTTTTATGGGATTGCTGTGTGTGCAAATACATTTTGTTTCTTGTGCCAATCTTGGGTTCTTTTCCTCTTGTTTGTTTTGTCTAATTCCAATGTGTTGGTTTTTGTTTTATCTTGTGATATTATTTCATTATTATCCTTTAGAGGCCTGTTTGTTTTCTAATGAGAGACAGAAAGGGGGTAAATAAAGATGGGAGTGGAGGTAGGAAAGAACTGGGAGAAGAAAACGGAGAGAAATCCATAATCAGGATGTGAGGAAAAAGTATTTTCAAAAGAGGTGAAAAAAAAATTAGATTCCTGAGGTAGACATGCTGACATATGCTTATCCTATCACTGCAGAGGAGGAGGCAGGAGGGGGGAGGTCAAGACCAACCCGGCTACATGAGGCCATAGCCAAAACTAAACTAGCCACACTTCACAAGCATTCTCCCTTAGCCTTGCAAACTGGCCAAACTGCAGGGACCCTGAAGTGGTTGCTGAGCCTCTCCCAGAAGCACACAGCAGCCTCCGTGCCTCAATGGATTTGCAGGACACGCTCCTGACCTGCTGGGATCAATGGGTTGATGCTCCAGGCTACTGGCTATGTCAGGGAGTTCTCTCTGTGCGGTCACTGCCACAGGCTATGCAGCAGCACAAAGCTGTGCCTGGCACAGCCTCAGCAGAGGCAGATCTGACTGCAGCAGCAAGACTATTTCTAATCTACCCTCCAGATACTGGCAAAGTCCACTGCTTCATCGGAAGGCATGGAGCCGGAGCGTGAAACTGCAAAGCATAAAGAGCCAAGGCTGTCGGGCAGCAAAATCTCTCCCCCCAGATTGCCTCAGTTCTTTACATTGCAGCACCTCAGAGACATCCTACGGGTGGCTACCAGGTCCTACAAAAGGAATGCTAAAAAGAAAAGTGATACCCCAAAAAACTGGATAAACATGTAAAGCCATTAACATCATAAAATATTAACTGTCTCACAAGACAAACTCATGTGACTTTTATACCTAGATAGGATTGTGTTCAAATCACTGTACAATGCTAATTTACATTCATTTAAAAAGTGTATGAAAAAACTTCGAGTCCCTGGCCTCATCCTCACCACAAAGCCATCTCCTGTTCATCATTTATGTCTTTTGGCTTAGTATGCTGGGAAGACATCCTCCCAACCCCCTCCCCGTCCCTTATATTCTTACCACGTTCCAAATTAACTTTATAATACTCAGAATGTACCCCGGAGTTCTCCCCTCCCTTCTGATTTGTTGGTTTGTCTTTTCTGGTTGCGTTTACAGTGAATAAGCAATGCTGACTGTGATGTTTGTGAAATGCTAACAGTATTGTATGTGACATGCTGGCTTCCACCTTCATCCCTGAAAAGTTAATGCCTTAACAGCAGCATCAGCAGCCATCCAGTGAGTGCTTACTGCGAGCTAGCAGTGCTAAGGGCTGCAGGATTTTTCTTTCTTAACATTCAAAGCAAACTCAGTTACTATTATCTTTGTTACTCGGTTGAGAGAATACAGAGCCTAGAAACTAAGTAACTCGCTTAAGGTGGCCACAGCCAGTAAGTGACAGGCTGACCCAGGCCTCTCTCATGCTCATGCCCTAACCACCATCCCGTCAACTTCCAGAATGCTGAAGAGACCTCAAAACAACAAAACAAAGCACACTTCAAGAAAGCAAAAAACAGAGAAAAAAAAAAAAAGATAATTCCTCAATCAGTATTTATTTTCTCTGCTTGACTTATGATTTCTCTGCAATGAGCAAAAGGAAGCAAAGAAATTAAACAGGAAAAGAAAACAGGGAGAGGAAAGTTGGACATGTAGATTATGCAAAAACACGGGCAAAGCAAGGTCATTCAAAAATACAAGGACACAAATGAGGCCTGACACAGAACAGGAGCCAGCACTGTGGCCACCTCAAAAGTTAATGCTTCTGCCAGGCTTGAGGGTCTATGTGACCTCCGTGGGCACTGCCCCAGGGGCAAGTTTGCAGCCAGGCCTGGATACATGACGATTACCAGGCAGTCAGGGCTCTACAGCAAGACCCTATCTAAAAAGCAACTAAAAATGCAATTTAAACTATGTATTTAAAATTTTTAAATGTAATTAAAATACAGTGTTTAGAATCCAAAACATAGCTCAGTGGTAGAACACAAACATAGCACAAACAAGGTCCTGGGTTTGGTCTCTAGGATCCTCCAGCCAAAATAAAATAAAAAGAATAATTTTAATGTATTTACACAAACACCATCAACTTGGTGAAACATCAGATGCCTACCACACACACTCTTCTTTCAAGCAGAGCCATGTGTAACACAAGTCCATTGAGAATGTTGTTCACGGTATCATAGATCAGCAGAGATAATCTTTGTCTACTTGAGTATTTCCTTAGAGCACAGTAGAACTTATGAGCCAAAAGAAAGTTTGTCTTTAGCTGGGCGTGATGGTGCATGCCTATAATCCCAGCACTCAGGGAGGCTGAGGCAGTCGGATCTCTGTGGGTTCCAGGTTAGCCTGTTCTACAAAGCAAGTCCAGGACAGCCTAGGCTACTTAAGAGAAACCCTATCTTGAAAAAACAAACAAAAAAAGAAAGTTTGTATTTCCCAGGGTCCCCTTGGGTTTTTTTGCTTGTTTGTTTGTTTGTTCATGTTTTTGTTTTGTGTTGTTTTTTGCTTACTGCCAGTTTCCTCTAGGAATTGAAGCACCTGCCCCAAGTGACCAATCCTGCTCCGGTGGAAGTCCATTACTGTTTCTACTCTTTTATCAGTCTATGAAAACTGACACCTCACTGCAGTTGTTTTCTTTGACTAACTACTATTAAAACAGAACATTTAAAGTGGTAATTTATTTCACTCCATTAGATATTTGCAGACACTCTACAGGTAGGTATTGTCCCTACTTTATGGATTTGAAAAGAAAAACAGGTTCAAGGCATTTAATACATCTGCCCAAACTTAGAGCAAAACTATCTCTATTTGTTTTCAGCGGTATTGTTTATTAACAAATGAAAATAGCTAGTAAGTTAATTTTACTTATAATGAAAACATTTAGTGCTCTGAAATAGCTTTGCTATTGGTTTAGATAACTTCCTATTAAAAATCTAGATAAGAAATTGGATAATGAATTTGATCTATTACCATATGAAAGTGTTTTTAGTACCTGTGATTGCCTACTTCATACATTTTGCTCCAAAACAAATCAGCCTCAATATTATTAATCATTACTTCAGACACATGGAGCCTATAATTTGCTCATCTATTTTTAAGTAACTGGAACATTTAAATTACTTACCTGTACTATTACAAATAACCATAGTTATGGAACATTTTTGGCATAGCTTACATCAGGTAAGATTGTACAAAGGTCACATTTGTCCAAGTCAATCTTTCAGCCTTTATTTGGAACCTATTCCCTCCATGGCGCTGCAGTCACCTGAGGTGAGCTGGCTTTCAGAATGCACAGAATGAGGATACCGCTCTCTTGGGCCTCAAGTGTTGAAGACAGGCAAATCTCAAGTAGTGTGACGGATGAATATCTCCACTGAAGCATAATGAGAAACATGCTAAGTGCAAGCAGCTTTTCCCTCTTCATCAAGAATAATGAATCATGTAAAAACTCTGAACTTTTAAAAAGAAAATGATCCAGCTTCTATAACAGCCAGGGTCTGCCCACGTCCTGGCATGTCTTAAACTGTCAGCTTGCTTAAGGAAGTTTTGTACCCCTAGATTCTTCTGTTCCTTTCTTCCCCTAAGACCAAAAACTTAGCAATAAAGTCAATAATTGCGCTGGAGAATGAAAGACTTTCTTAACTAGCGTTTGTATTTCTGTGACAAAACACCATGGCCCAAAGCAACCTGATGCTTTATTTCAACTTCTAGTTTAGGTCCATCACCGAAGGAAGTCAGCACAGAAACTCAAGCAGGGCAGAAACCTGGAGGCAGGAACTTACAGCAGCCATGAAGGAGTGCTGCTTGTTGGCTTGCTCCATTTGGCTTGCTCAGCCTGCTTTCTGAAACACCCCAGGACCAACAGCACATGGACGGCACCACCCACAGTCAGAGGGCCCTTCCGCAATAGTCGTTAATCAGGAAAATGTCCTACAGATTTGCCTAGAGGCAACCAGATGGAGGCTTTGCCTCAACTGAGGTTCCTCTTTGCAGATAACTAACTTGTGCCAAGTTAATACAAACAGGACAAAAAGAGAGGGAAGTGGTCTGTCTGGGGTGGGGTATTCATTTAAGAGGAAAATAAAGCAACAGTCAAATATTGTTCTAAGTGTCAGCACTCCTGAGACATCAGAGAAGTTTGCCAAACGATAATCAAAAGGTAGGCAAGGTTCACCATGTCAAGCAACAAGCACTGGCTAGACAACCATCTGGAGGGCCTGAACCTCCTCAATCCCGGTTTGACTAACATTTTATTCTAACATGCAGGAGAATGTCAGAGGTCATCAGTTTTCTGCTGAGGGTTACCTAAGAACAACGGTGCTGTGCATCAGGCCTGGAGAGCCGGTGTGACAGGCTAGAGCAGGAAGGCAGAGGGGCTAGCCTTAGAGGCCCAAGTCAAAAGAAAGCGCAGACCTCACTGCCAGGGCCATCCATGGGAATCGTTGCTAAGCTGCTGAAGGAGGGTACAGGACGGCTGGGTCACAGAACAAAGCAAAGCAAAGAAAATGTAAAACCGAGAAAAGTATTTCCATTTGGGAAAAGAAGCACTTGCACTAGAAACCAATCAATTAACCAATAAAAAAATTAAAAAGACAAAAGATTATCTGGCTTGCTGTTATATAGCCATAACCAAGACAACATAGACAAAAAAGTAATGCTCAAGTAAAGATTTGTAAGTATTAGGGAACCGACAGGAAAAGGAGTGTAAGGCAGAAATTTCCACCTTTTTACTAAAAAGGAAATAAGTAATTTAAAATTGATGCTTCAACAAATGATATAAACATGTGACTAGGAGAAAGAAGATGAATATTGGAAATTTCAACTGTATAGTACTTGATCAAAAAAAATGAAGCAAAGCGTTAAAAGGACTGTTAAAATTTAATATTATGCTTTCAGTATTATTTTAATGACACACATACTTATTAAAATTTAAGTTTAGGAACTGAACAGCCAATATTAAATGAACAGTTCTGAAAATGTGCACTATCACATAGAGCAGAAATAAAAGCTAGGTAGAAAGGGTTATACCTGTGCAGCTGATTCCATTTCCACGAACAAACAAAACTAAGATGCTATTTATAAGTAGTGAAATTGCAGGAGTCCCTCTCTCATTATTCCACATTTTCTGCTGTGAACATATGTAACATTCTTATAAGCAGGGAAAAACAAACACACTGTACACAATGAAAGTAAGCAGAAGAAAAGGAGTTAGCCAGAAACACACCTTAAGACAAATCAGAAACATAAATGGTAACAGAAACCTAGTGTCCTAATTAATGGGCAAGGGATAAAGGAAAGAATTTCACCAGGGCAGGTGGCCTGAGGGCCATTGCGGGAGGTCTTGTTCAGATATAAACTGTCAGGTCTTCAGGCAGGTAGGAGGTGCAGGGCTGAGCCTGAATAAGGGGCTGAAGAGGGGGAAGCAGAAGGACCCCGGCCGAGGAGGGACCAGGAAGCCAGGACAATTCTCTGAAGGTGAAGGTGGAGTGCTCAGGCTAAAATCTATGCAGACAGATTTTAAGAAAGCAACGGGGAAAAGATAATTAGGGATGAAGATGATTTTCCAGCTGTTTGTCTTTGTTTTTAGAGACTAAAGTAAACACTTTGGAAGAAATCGTGAAAGCTTTGTAATTCAGAATTCTTCATTTAGTACTTCTGGTAGCTGTTTTCTGTTGGACTTCTGAAACAATGGCCAAATACCGCCTGTAGAATTCCAATAGCAGCACCTCTGTTATATTACTGAAAGGAATACCTTTTGAAGGGTAGCAAGAATGTATTTGTAATTGTCTCACAATGTTTGGTTTTCTGTTCAAGGGTGCTTTTTGGAAAACAACTAATTCAGAAATCAAGAATTATAAAAGTAAATATAGATCTGTGGACAGTGGCCCACACCTGTAATCCCAGCACTTGGGAGGCAGAGGCAGGCAGATCTCTGTGAGTTTGAGGACAGCCTGATCTACAAAGCAAGTCCAGGACAGACAAGGCTACACAGAGAAATCCTGTCTTGGGGAAAGAAAAAAAAAAACAACAACAAAAAACTAGATAGATAGAGAGAGAGATAGATGTAAAAAATAAATACGGTTGAACATATTTAGGAGTAAGGAGAATGGTGCAAGACATAAATCAACAGATTGGCCAAGTCCTGTGAACATGCTGGTCTTGTTCTAGGCAACTGAGGCCACACAGACAGTGCAGTGAGTGACACGATATAGACTCTAAATGGCAGAAAGCTAAACTGTTTAGAGGGAAAACTGCAAAATAAAGAGAATAAAATTCTGCACAGAGAAGAATAGTAGTGTCCTGTCATGTACAAAGCTGGGTGATTCCTCCACCACTGCAAAATTAAAAAGAAAATTTTTTTTTTAATTTAAAAAAAAGGAGAAGATAATGCTGGAAAATAACTCTCAGAGATCCGGGAGAGAGAAGACAATTAAAACCTATAAGCCACATCAAAGAGAGAGAAGGGAAAGAAAAGGGAAAGATGATTTTTGAAAGCACACTCAATGGGTAGGTTTTCCAGCTCGGTAAAGGACAAAATACTCAGAACATGCAGCCAGCTCTCAGGTCAACATAAGACCTATGGAAAAGTAAGGGGGAAAAGTGCAGAAGAGGGCGCCCACAAAGGCAACACACAGATGAAGACACGCTGGACTTGATCAACAACCAAGGCGACTGGAAAACGAGAGCACTGCCCCTGGCGGACTGGCCAAATCTCGGGAGGACAGGAGGGCGCAGATGATGCTACCCCTCAGCGAGCCCGGGAAGTGCTCACATTAAGAGCATGCAAACTCTATGACCAGCATATTTCCACAGAACTGCCACACTAGTACCAATCTTGGTGGGATGTGGAAGCAGTATCACCGTCCATGACAGAAGCGGTAGAAAGGTAAAATTGCATGGATGTATATCTGAGGAAATTGAACGGCAGTCAGAAACAGCAAGCTAAATGTGGACATAAAAGCTGAGGTGAAATTTTAAAATAACTGATGAGTAGAAAACATTTATATGAGAATGCCCACGTAATAATTTACATACTATGAAGCACATGTCATACAAGAGTACACAGGACTTCAGAAATGAAGAGATTACTGATCCTTCGAGAAATGTACTTGATGTATACCATTGAAGAGTATATTTACACTGCAAAAGGCAAACAGTAAACACATCAGAGCAAGTACCTGCAAAGCCACAGGCAGATGCAGAGAATTGGGATAAAGGAACAAACAGAGAAAACAATGGCATAGCCCTACCCAAGGGGCATCAACAGAGGTGGGAAATTACACTTCCTGCCTGAAGTCCAACTAAACTGTCTACAGAATAAAGCTAGCAACATGAACAGAGGAGAAAGAACCGGACAAGGAGACAGGCTGAAGCTTGTCTTCTCCCAGGAAGGTTCCACAGCTGTTGGAGACCATTCCCCACATCACTTCTCCAGAGAAATGACACTATACCCCAACTTTTCTATTTCCCATTTCTAAACTTCTGCTATCTGTCAAATCAGCTCTCCTTGCCACTTCGAGCCCAAACCACTTAAAAACAAAACAAAACAAAACAAAGATACAGCAGCTTCACTTACGTTATCTTTCAACTCACTCACAGAAGTCTGGTAAATGTGATTTTTTTTTTTTCCTTGTAGATATTATTTTTGTTTTCTCTTTAAAAGCATGGAGCTCAGTTTTGTACCTCTGCTGTTGGGCAGGTACCAACTGTAGCCTCACGGGAAGTACAGAGGGCCATCTAAAATCCATGTATCAGCGTGATCACATTTGTACCCACTGATCTGCTGGCATGGGAACTGTTTATAAGCTAAACTTACACATTTTGGCTACAAGCACCCCAATTTCACCCTTCAGAAACCCTACGTAGATGCCATCTGTTACCAAAAATCTGCACACCTTAAAACTGGGTGAAATTTTTCAAGTAAATGCCACTGTTTGATCTCACAGTTCTAATCTCCTTTAAAAAGATAATCTACGAATATGACTTCTCCATTTTCTTACTAATAACTAAGGGCTGAAGATTGTCCACATTGGTAATTGTCTTCTCAAGGCAGAGACTTGTGGAGGGAAAGGGAGGAGCAAGAGGGCTGTGCCCAGCGATACTATGGAGCCTGTCAGAAGGGAAGTCAGACCAGGAGCCCAAACTCTCTGCATCCTATGATATTCCTAGTACCTTACTTAAGTTTCGGAGGTTATCTTTGTGTTTTAAACATACATACCTTTGTTTGGTTTGATCCCAAATGACAGGAAAAAATGTAAATCACACCAGTCAAATGGAACCTAAGTTCAGCAAGAGAATACCATTTAGTAGCTGATATTCTGACAATGAAAAGATGAAGCAATCTTTGAACCAGTTTGTGAAGCACCTTGGCAAATGCCCACCGACCTGCACCAAGCTAAGATAGACGCAGGGGCAGAAGAGTTTGGGGGACACCTCCTTTAATACTCTGTGTGCACAGTTAGATACCAAGAGCATTCCAGAGCTTAGTGGATGTTTTGGGGTGCCATGGAACCCCGCAGGAGGCACCAGATATATGCAGTACAATCACCTTCCTCTAGCGGGGTATTTGAAGGGGGTTACTGATCTGTTTTTAATTTCAGAGATCTCTTAATTGGTAGGGACACAAATTCAAAATACTAACAATACTAAAACTTCCTAAGTATAAAAAAATGAAACTCCAGGAGATTATCATTAATAGTAACTTTAAAAAAGCAGCCCAGAGGTGCCAACCCCCAGCAAAATAATATCAGAAGGCTTTAAATGTTACATAAGTCATATATTGATGGCATGTGGTTTCTGGGAAAGGGGAAATTTTCTAGTAGGTGGATGGTTTTAGTTTTTGTTTTAAATAAAACTTTCTTACCAAAATAATAAGTTCCTACAAGTAATGAATATAGTTTTATCAAAATCTCCACTCTCAACTCCACTCATGGTAGACATGAGAAAATAATGTTTGAGTAAAATAGAAGTCCTTTTGGCAAACCAGAAATGAAGACAAGCCTGCCTCCCAAGTCCTACTGCTTGGCCCATCCATTCCTAGTTGCTTTCCCACACGCCCTGGACAGTTCCTTTTTGAGCCAGAGTGGCCTCCACCCTTCCTGGGACTGACTGCAGGGGGTGATTCTAGGATCCTGCATTAGAAAACCATCAATAGCCATTGCTAACATTGATTAGCACTGACATATCCCAAAGGCTTGGATAAAACTGTTATTTCAAGTAGCATATCATCCCAGGATTGAACGGTGGGAGACAGTCATAGCACAGTGGAAGAGTACTTACCATGCCAGGGGCCTGGATTTTAATCCTTGGTAACAAGCACCCCCAACCCACACCAAAGTAGCCAATAAATGTAAGTGATCGTCAATGGACAGGCTTTCAAAAGCATCCCAGGCGGTGGGGGTGAGTGTCTTGATGCCTAGAGTATTCTGGGGAAAAGGAACTTGGGTATAACTGAGACAGTATGTGATGGTTAGTTAAATGTTGGCGATCCTTTCTCAGTGGGTGCTTCCCTACACAATTTAGAAGGGAAAGATATTGGTGATATAATAAAAAGGGAAGGGCACATGAGATACACACAAGTATATAGGTGTGTAAGGCCCAGTTTATATCTGTCTCTCTATCTCTCTTGGATAGGAAGATGCTAAGAAAATTCTAATAAAGTTGTCTGGGAGTTCTGAAGAAGAGGATGTTAGGGGCATACAATAGCCTCTACAAATCTTTGTTTAACTGTCATATCCTATAACCCATCCCCAGCAGTTTTATAGTGTCTCACGAAAAATGTTAAATTTAGTTTTAGCAAATGTCGTATAGAACTTGCATCACACAAAGCTCAGAAATAAATTAGCAGGTAGCGATGACAAATCCCTAGGTACAGAGAATCTGATTTTATGAGTAATAATTTCATCACCATATTTATTCCACAAGACAGAGAAACCTGCCAAGTCTTTGCTTTCTGCTCTCTATTTCATTGGACCTCAAGTATGCACAACTACCCTGGGCATCGAGAGACTAAAACGATCTCAGCTTATCTTGAGCAAACTGTGTAAACATTGGTTCTAACAAACTCTTAACTTTAAACTCATTAGTACTTTATACACCCTGTACCTCCCCCAACTCAGAGCAGTGTCAGTCAAGCAAACTTTTTTATAGAAGAAAATTAAACTGCTCTGAGTCAGTTTACTCACTAGCTGCAAGACTGCAAGTTAGCGTGTCTCGTACTTAAAGCGCTGTGGTCATAGTATGAACTTCTTCCAGAGGGTATGGAGAAGGCAGCTAGTAGATGGAGAGGTTCGCAGAACCACTGCTCAGGTCACAGCTGTGCTTTTCAAGATAAAGACTTGTACCCAGAGTCTTCAGGTCATACGCAATTGCTTCTGTCTCATAAGCTACAGGATGATGTGAAAATCACTACTGCAGTAGAATCGTAACCCGACAACCCCACATTCTGGCCACTTCCTCTGCCCTTGTTGTCCAACATCTGCATATCTTACTCAAGCATGCTGACTTCACATGTTCACAAGGACTGGGAGGTTGAGATCAGGGAAAAGAACCGGAAGCTAGGTGGGGAACGTTTTAGGTTGAAAATGTTTCTGTCTGAGCAAAAGCATTCTCCATGCACAGCTACTTGTTCAACCCATGATGACTGACAATGGATTCACATGTCTTACTTATTTGCAAACCAGCTAGATGGACCTCGTGTTCATCCTGATTGATATCCCAAGCACAATAGAAGGATGCCACCCTACGCTTCATGACATTAGTCTAGCTTTCTAGATGGCTTTCCATATCCAGTTGCCATGGCACCAGCTCTAGTTTATCATGCTGTATTTATCCATTCTCTGCCTCACAATTTAGGAAGAGCTGGATTTGAAACATGGGTCAATCTGTTCCGAATACCTCCCTCTCCTGTATGTCAGTCACTTGACCTTCCAGAGCCTACTGCACTGAGTCTGCGCCGAAATCTGGGTGATCACTGCAGGTTTTAAAGCCTCACAGTCCGTCAATGCTTTGTTCGTTATGCTTTAGCTTCACCCAAACCTCAGAATCACACTGGCATTAATTAGCCTTCAAAAAAAAAAAAAGCCCCATTTGGTTTGATACAGTGGAAAAATAGTCTGTTGAAATTCCTGTGCTTTATTATAATTTATTACTTTAATAATAATTTCACAGGAAAAAAATGAATGTTACATGAAACAATTAATATTGTCTTTACACTTCATATAATTTTATAAAAATTTATCATATCTCCATATATTCTAATAGAAAAAAACTAGTTTTAATTATAATCACAAAAACAGGAAGTTAGACTATAAAGGTGTCTTCAAAATATTTTCCTCTGATTGTAAATTACACAATGTTAGATAGTCTAATTCTTATCAAATTTCACTTCTGGAATTCTTTCATTTGCCCTCTATTAGTCCACCATTGTGGACTACAATGATTTAAATAATATTCACCACGGTGAAAACATGGTTGTGCAATACTTCTGCTTTGAAAGAGCTTTGAATCAGTTAAGACAACTCATTATAACACAGCCTTAATTAAGTTACATATGCCCATGTGCTTTATGGGACTCACATTAAGAATGGATGTCATTAGCCTAAGTAACACCGACTCTAATGCTTCTTAATACAAAATTAGTGAAACAAATGTCTGGCTATGAAGGCTTTTCTAAGAGCAAAGCCTAAAATGTACGTTAAATTTCAATACTGCCTCATCTTTTTCAGTTAACAATAAGCTAAATGTTTAAGTAGTTCGCCAACAAAACATGTGGAGATGAGAGTGGTGGAGCTGATCAATACCCGCACACGGGGACTGTGCCGCTGAGGAAGCACAAACACAAGAAGACCGCAGCCTGATCTACACGGCAAACTTGAAGCTAACAAGAGCTACATAGCAAAGACATCTTAAAGACAGACAGACAGGCAAAACAAACAAACAAACAAAATGTCTTATGTGCAAGCCTGGTAATGGACTGTAACCGTTCGTTTTTATTAACTGGTTCAACGGACAGACACTGGCCACCTACACGTCAGGTGCCTGTAACTGAGCTCTAAAGCGGCAACGATGCAATCCTCCATGCAACTTAATCTTGTGAGGAGACGGACTTCAAGCCATTCCGTAAACGAAGTTGGCATTATGCGCAGTGCTCTACAGGGAGGCCTGTCTTGTGTCGTTAGTGGGGGAGGGCGCAGACTGCAGGTTAAGCAGACAGAGCTGCAGTGCAGGGCTGTCACATCCTCCCTATGCCTCCCCGGGTGACTGAACTCTGAGGTTCTGGGTTAATGTCTGTAAGACATGAGCAGTAACACCTGGGCCTTGGGACTGAGAGTTCACCGATTCACATAGAAGAGGTGGGATGTCGCGCCTAGTATCTGCATTCACTGAGCAGTGGCTATTCTTCTAAGAGAAAGAGGGATTCAAGCCAGGCTGTCATTTTCGAACCTCTGCTTATAGAAAAAGTTGTCTCACACGGGGAGGTAACAGCCATGGTCAGCAGCAGGCAGCCACTTAAGCTCTTTTCTTCCTCTTCCTCTTTCCCTTCCTCTTCTTTTGTTAAGTTCCTGCTCTTGGTGCGAGGCGAGGTGCATGGAAACCCATCTAAGCATGCTAGACTTGCCATGTTTCACCATGGGCCCCAGAAGAATGCTCAATCTTCTGACAAATGCATGTGGGCTGGCTGGTACCCTGCTGACTGACAGTGTCAGTATGTACAGAACCAGGCAATCTCCTGTTGGCCACACAAACCTCATCTCTAAAGAACATTGTCATGACTTCTTATCCACTTATAAAGGCAGAGAATCCATTTATTACAATTGTACAAAATGTCACCTGACACAAAGGAACCTGACATTTTAGAATCGGAAGATCGGAGTGTGCAAGTGAAGGAGAAACCATCCCCAAGAGTGCAGTGTAAAAATGATGGGAAGAAACCATCCACATCCGTACGCTTACCAGCTGAGAGCAACAATGGGCACCTAAACAGACCACCCATGTCTGAGTTCTCTGAGACGAGTGGATTTGATGCTGACTGGCTCAGGGTCAAGAGACTGCCTCCTACAATGCTTACTTTTCATGTCTGCAGATACACTCTACAGATTCATCAGCCACACTGGCAAACAGATAGGTAATCAAATAGTTGGGAAAACAGACATGTCAACAATGATTTTCACTGACAATTTTTAAAATATTTGCCAAACTGTAGTAAAAGCCAATAGCTTCCAAATCACATGATCTCTCTTGATAATAACTGCATATTTAATACAGCAGAGCATATTCAGTTGGTTTTAATAAGATGTTGCAGCCTGGAGATGGTGACACACAACTCTAACGCCAGCACTCTGCAGGCAGAGACAGGTGGATCTCTGTGCGCCCAAGGCCAGACTGATCTACATACTGAGTTAGTGAGTTGGTGAGACACCTGTCTCAAAAAAGAAAGACAGGAAAAGAAAACTAAAGAGAAATGTGATCTTCTTTGGACTACAAAAGACTTCACATTGCAAATTACCCCAAGAATTGCTATAAGGCTATAGGACTAGACACACTACTCAGTCTAATATGCTCCAGGCCCTGAAAGAGAGAGAACGATGGATGATAAAGGTGAGGATGAAAGAAGACAAATATCAAAGTAGACAGAAGGCCGGGAGGGCATTAACAGGGATATCCTGTTCATACAGGTTCAAGGCTGTCTGTCTGAGCTAGAGTTTTATTGCTGCACCGTAACTATGGCAACTCTTATAAAGGAAAACACTTAATTGGGGCTCACTTATAGTTTCAGAGGCTTAGTCCATTATCATTATGGCAGGAATCACGGTAGTGTGCAGGCAGACATGGTGCTGGAGAAGCAGAGTCCTATGCCTTGATATGCAGCCAGCCAGGAGGATACTGTGTGCTATACTGGTTCTAACATAGGGGATCTCAAAGCCCACCCCCACAGGGATTCACTTCCTCCAACTAGGCCACACCTGTTCCAACAAGGCCATTCCTCCTAATAGTGCCAAACCCTATAGGCCAAGCATTCAAACACTTGAGTTTGGGGGAGGGGAGCATTTCTATTCAAACTACCACAGTATCCAAAACTGGGCCTCTCCTCAAAAGTTTCTATTTCAAATTAAAAGGCTCTGCAGTAAGGCTTTGTCTTGTTTTGCTTTACAAGCGGGGGGGGGGGGGCACACCTTCGGTTCCAGCACTCTGGAGGCAGAGGCAGGTGGATCTGAGTTTGAGTCTAGCCCACTCTACAGAGCAACAACCAGAACTACGCAGAGAAACCCTGGTGCCTGTGACGATACTTGAAAAAAGCCAGTGAAAAATGAGCAAGGAACTTGAACAGATCTTAAAAAGAAGAACCTTCAGAACATAAACCTTGATCAGTACTGTGTGACGGACTCCTGTGCTGCCCAAGCACACACTCGTGCTGCTGTGCCACGCCCACCATCCCTCCTGGTTCCTGAGCACTCAACATGTTGATCTTGGCCCTCAGGGAAAAGGCTGGCGATTCTCTCTCTTGTTCTCTATCTCTCTCTCATTTTAATCTATTTTTTAAAGATCTGTTTTATTTATATGTGGTTTGTGAATGTGGGTGCCCAGCATGACCAGGAGCGGGCATCAGAACCTGTGGAGCTGTAGTTACAGACAACTGAGCCATCCAACATGGGTGCTAGGAACCTAATTTGGGTCCTCTAAAAAAGCAGCATGTGCTCGTAACAGCTGAGGTAAGCTGAGCTAACAGGCGAGCTCTTTCCAGGCCCAACCTCTCTACTGTAATTTAAATATCTGGATGTGACTAGTGGTTGTCCTAGATAGGACAGATAATTTAAGGACAGGCCGTAGTTAAGAACTTCATGAACTTGTGCTATTACTCTAAGTAGGATATAGTAAAATACGACTAACATTAACAGCAGTGTTTTAAATTCTGACACTAGAGCTACAGCTAATTTGGCTCTATTACAACATATATATGGATGAAAATATCCATCTGCATAACCCATTTTGTTGTCCTTATGCAAATGTGGCAGGTAATTCCTACATAGACCTTACTTATATTATTCTTTAGTTCTACAAAATTCTCTCTCTAAAACTAATCCTGGTGCTTGTAACGGTACCTGAAACAAGCCAGTTAAAAATGAGCAAAGAATCTGAACAGATCTTCTTTAAAGAAGGTAAACAAATGTCCACAGAGCACATGAAAAGATACTCAAGGCTCTAGGCATTAGGGGAACATGAATGGAAACTGCAACCTTGAGCACAGCTCTAATTAAAGACAGTTGAGTGTGTGAGAAGGGAGAGGACCTGACTCAGACTCTGCTCCTGTTAAAGCAGCACTGCGCAATGACTCTGAAACAATCTGGGAGTTCCCTGTTCCTCTGGCTCTATGTCCAGAAAAACTCAACGCATTTGTCATGGAAAAACATGCAAATGCTCATGACCCATCACTCACGGTAATCCCAAACCAGAGACAACACAAACACAGGAGCTGGTGAGCAGGAGGCATAGCTGTGCGATGGTATAAAAGGAAACAAAATGAGGATTCGCTACAACACATATGAACCTTGAAACACTGCTAAAAGCCACCCGACATAGCCAGCCATGGCGGGGCAAACCTTAATCCCAGCACTCAGAAGGCAGAGGCAGTCTGGTCTACAAGTGAATTCCTAGACAGTAAGGACTACATAGAGACTGTCTCAAAGAACAAGCAAACAAAATAATAAAATAAATAATAGACAAAAAAAGTCGGAGTCAAAGGGTGATATACTATGTGACTGTGTACATGAAATGTCTAAAACAAGCAACCCCCCCCATCACAGATGGGCAGTAGCTAGGGCCTGAGAGAGACACGGGGACCTGCCGAATGGGTGCATTCTGGAATTACGTAGGAATGATGATCACACAACTTTGTGGGTGCTCATACTGAAACCACTGAACCACACTTTAAAAGGGTGAGTTTGGGGATGAATGGGTGTATGTTGACTGCAGGCAGCATTTTTTCACTAAAATCATTGTTTTGAAATTTTTATTCATTTCCTATTTCTATGATTTGTTGCTAGATATCTTGAAGCAAGGATTATCCCTTGAAAGAAACACTGTCTGCTTTAGCCAATAGTTTTTCTGTGAATGGATATATCTGAAAACAAAAGTTCTATACAGGGAGGAAATTTTACAGTTAATTGTTACTTGAGACTAAGCAGGAAGAACCATGTGACAGCGTGAGCTGGCGCTTCTGTGAGCAGACGGGCAGGCACGTGGTAGGCAGGCCTGTACTCTGCCCTCTGGGAAGCAGCAGAAGCTACAAGCTACAGCGTTTGTGAAGGCCCAGACTCCCTTCTGAGGCCTGGGAAAATCAGTCTCATGAAGAAGTTACAAATAGGAGTGGGGAACAAAATAAGGAAAGGACACTGAGGTATAAATTTTAATATATCTCAAGGAGGAACCATAAATGTCTTAGAAAAACATTCCCATATCAAGATTGGAAAAACGTTTGCTAGTCTGAGTCATATCAAAATTCAGAGACTTTTCGTTTTGTTTTTCATGACAGAGTTTCTCTCTCTGATTAGGCCTGGCTGTCCTAGAACTCGCTCTGTAGACCAGGGTGGCCTCAAACTCAGAGATGCACCTGCTTCTGCCTTCCAAGTGCCCAGTGAAATTCAGACTTTTAATCATGAGCATCAAAGACATGGAGAGGTGGGATCAGTGGGCAAGTGTGAAGGAGAACCCTGATTCTGGATTCTTAACGGCCACAAAAAGGCTGAAGTGGTGACTAGTGTCACTAATCTTGAAGCAAGGAAGAGGAGGGCAGAGCTAGGCAGATCCCTGAAGCCCACTGGCCAGACACTTTAACTAACTGATGATCTCCAGGATCACGAGAGCCTGTCTCAAAAAGCAAAGCACAGCGCCTAAGTCAGGCAGCTCACATACCCTGTAACTCCAGCTCTCAGAAACTGACACCTTTTTCTGACCTCTAGAAGGGCACATGTGCACACATGCACACACACACACAATCCTAAAAAACATGGGAGTAGGAAGTGACAGGAAGACGTTGACATGTACTTCTGACCCTGACCGTCACACATGTGAACATGTATGCATGCATATGCCACACAGAAGTTCGACAGAATACATTGCCATGTGGTATATTAATGAAGCTTTTTCCCCCTAATACAGTTGTTATTAGATACACTCCTTCCCAAATTGATAAAGGCATGAATCTCACTTGGGGTATGGAAATGACAATTTGGTTATAGGAGCTTAATAGGACTAGAGCAAGGAGGGGGGATGAAAATTTAAAAATATGCTGAATTAAGAAAGCCAGTATTTAATATTTAAATTGCTAGACAGCTACAAAGGACAGGAAAAAAGGACAGTGTTGCTTAAGTAATTCCTACTAATGGAAAAATAAAAATAATGGAAACTTCCTGGAGAATGAGGGCTGGGCAGCCCAGCCTAAGAAAGGAATGGGAACAAGTCCCTGCCATGAGCTCCAGGGCGGGTGGGATTTCCTCATTAATTCTGAGAAGGGTGGGTGATGAGAGGGAGCCGTAACCATGGCAAATGTCTTCCACATCTAAAAGCCTGTCTTTACAGAAAATCGCATGTGCAGCATGCCCAGAACATAATGAACATGACAAACTCAACTTCAAAAGTCTCGGGCAACTATGCAAAAATCTTGAACTATGACAAATATTTTCTTGGGCGTTCACTTATCACTATTTCCCAAGTTTGAAATACTCCAAAAAAACTGCAATCATTAATGTCTACCAATTTCACTTACCCCCAAATTCAAATATGGTTTTGAATATCTACCAAATGTTTACATAATACACATTTCAGTCATACCAATGAAGGTAAACTATCAGTAATAACTAGGTGACCCTATCAAGATATTTAGAAAACTATTTTTAACAGAGAAAGGATGAGCAAGCCACTGCCAAAGCCAAATGCTGGGCAGAAGGTGGGCGGCAGGGGATGGGCCTGCTGATGACCCATTTATCTTGAATTAGCACAGCAGCAAAGCCGGCACTGCTAAGGCATGTTAATGGCTTTCAGCACAGGGAGTTCAAAGATGCTGCACACTGCCGACAGCGCTTGGAGTGTACTAAGCTTGGAGGGTCAAAACCACAGCACGTCACCTGCTTTCACATGTTTCACCGCATCCTAACTCATCAGACAAAACAGACAAAACGCCAACTTAAAGGGACGATTTTTAAGATTCTGAAAGGTTTTTTTCTTAATTACTCCCTAATTAAAAAAAAAAAAAACAAACCTAGATAATGATGATACCATCTGGAAGGAACTAGGATCTCTATTGCATTGCCTCACAACTTGTAACTAACATCAAGTTAGCTTTAAGCTCCAGACCACACCCTTAAAAAAAATAAAGCTGCAACTGTAAGCTCTCCAAGGTTCCCAGTCTATTTTAGGAGCCTGAGAAGGTTTGCAGCCTGAACTATGAATTTCCACTTAGAACATAAGAGCGGAGTAGAATCTACTTTGTCTCTTGTTTATTAGTTACATATATGAATAATACTACATTTCCCAGCTTGTTTGCATTTATAGGAGTCAGTTTCTACAGATGAGCGGACATGAGGAGTTTCTAAAAATCTTATTTGTTTCGCCATCCATCCATCCATCCATCCATCCATCCATCCATCCATCCATCCATCC
>NW_026585895.1:24509038-24553540 GCF_907164565.1 Psammomys obesus
TCCATCCATCCATCCATCCATCCATCCATCCATCCATCCATCCATCCGTGTTTGTAGGGGTCAGAGGATAACTTAAAGGAGTTGGTTTTCTCCTTCTACCACCATCTGGTCCTGGAATCAAATTCAGGTGGTCAGGTATGGTGACAGAAATCTTTACTGACTCAACCATCTTGCCAGGCCCCTAACTTAGCAATTTTTAAAATAGTGATTGGACTCTTGTCTAGTACCAGCTAGATGTGGAACTTCAAGGACCTTACCTTCGCCTGTAATTTTGATCTTTTGGCCTCTACAGCTGACCTCCTGAAAATTAAGCCATATATTTCAGTTCAGTATCATAAGAGCTGGTATTTCTGCTACAATGAAGTAGCACATTCCCTTTTGGTGAGTTTTTTCCTTATTTGCAAAAGTCATACCTCCAACTGGGCTAGCTTTCCTCTTTTTGGGGTGGAGCACGAAAGCGAGACATGTCCGCATCTAGATTAGCTGGTGGACAACACCCTGCCTGGGAAGCACTGTTAGACATTCATTCTGGAGCCGCCATTTGGAGAGTTTCCATTGGCCTTGAAGCAGCTGGGACTAGGCTATATGTTACTGTCAGAAAGTTTTCCTCCTTGACCCAGGCATGACAGAGACAACCAGCTCCCAACTATATCACACTCACAAGTGCATAGGGCTGCACAAGTAGACTTACTTGGGGCACGTTTGCTCACACTATGAGGTGCAAGACTCGGGCTTCAGAGCTAGGGTATGCTGGTCATCAGTACTCCTACTTCAGAGGTTCCCACCAAGAGAGCTTTAGGGTTTTGAAAGTGCAACTACTGGCCCACAGATCTTGCTTTACTTGGATATAATGACTAACAGAAAACACCAAGTGCCTTTTATTCCGAATTTGTTCCTATTCACTAATAGGTTCAGGATAGTTAGCTAGGAAGGGAAGACTTGGCAATGAACAAATTATAGCAAAACTTAGTGATACAGTTCTGGGCAGTGTGGGTTCATATGTAAAACATTTATGTCTACCCTAAACAATCTGGCACTCAGGCTGTGGGAAGGTGTGGCTGGCTGGCTTGCTTGTGTGAGGTAGGTCACTGTAAGCAAACCCTCACTTCACAGGACCACTCCGAATCCTACTAAGATCGTTGTGGTAGGGCTGGACAGCATTTTAAGTTTTAGGTAGGGAAGGCAGTGTGCAGTCAAACCCTTTTGCTTCTCCAAACCCAACTCTTAGATTTAAGATACCATACTTGAAGCAGCAAACTACTTGGATCACATTAATAGAAGACAAAACCTAACACAAATGTTGTTAATTCAACCATCATTTCCCCTCAGCGATTTCTTCTATGAAACTTCCAGCTCACTTTGCCGATAGCCTCCTTAGTTTAGCGGCTCATATTTGCTTGCTGATACATCAGTGTACGCCAGACAGATGCTGTGGTGCTAAGCATGAATAGAAAAGATTTTCCTCGATAAGGACATTTCATCAAGAGTTCAAGGCCACAGCAAGATCCAGTTTCAAAAACAAACAAACAACAAGAACCAGTAAGATTTTAAGTCTAAAACAGAGAGTTGTTTGCATGTTCTGGTGACACAGGGAGAGCATCTGAGTTCAAGATAAATCACTTGGCTCCTACTGCACCAGGCACACTGTCTACTGTTTGCTTTTTAGAAAACAGTGCATTTTAAATATAAAAAGTACTGTGTGTTGGCTGTAATGGTACACACCTTTAATCCCAGCACTCAGCTGGCGTATCAGGTGAACCTCTTTGAACGAGAGGCCAGCATGGTCTATGAAGAGAGACCTTATCTTGAAAGAAGAAAGGAAAGAGGGAGGGAAGGAAGGAAAGAGAGACGAAGGGAGGGAGGCAAGGAAGGAAGTAAAGAAGGAAGGGAAGAAGGGAGGGAGAGAGGGAAGAAGGAAGGAACTGTTACTCCATTTTTAAAATGGTTTTAATGTTAATTATTGGCTAATCTGGATTCCATAAAACTTGTGTACTGAGTTCATGAGGTCTTTGTTTTTCAATCCTTCTTCAAATCTTAAAAATACAAAAGGAATTCACGTAGTTAAACCTTAAAAGGAAGTATAAAAATTAGTCAATAAAATGGGAGACAGTACAAGAGAGATGGCTCAGTGGTTATGGGTCCTTTCTGCTCCTTTAGAAGACTCACAGACCCCACAGCAGGCAAATAGATCACAGCTGCCCAGAACTCCAGAGACCCCATACTCTCTTCTGGACTCTGCAGGCACCTTCACATTTGTGGCACACAGTCTCACAGGCATACACACAAATAATAATAATAATAATAATAATAATAATAATAATAATAATAGTAATAATAATTGTATATAAATAAATTCGGTGAATAAAATGACAATCAGAACATCCTTTAGAATATGAATTAGGGGACATTAACCAGGTAGCTGGCTTGGGATTCAGGTCAGTTTAAGAGACCACTATTTTTCAACTTTAAGACTCAAAGCTGCTTGAGGCTCTAGATGATGAGTGATACGCGTAGCCTAGAATATAAAGCCAAACGACATAACTGTCCCTGTTTCTCGCCATCAACCTAGAGTCATGGCTACCATGTAGCTCCTCCAGGGTAACTTAGGCAAGGTCACCACTGGAGTAACAAACTGATGACTTTAAGGAGAAATGTGCTCTTCAGAGAGTAACCTGATGTCACCAAGGGACTCTGTGGACAAAACTCACAGTTCCTACAAAGGATGGGCATGTGCACATACACACAGACACAACCTCTGCGGAAAAAAGACCACGCAAGTCGGTTTTGTAACTTTTTGAGTCTAGACTAAGTGAGAAGACAGCACATACGCAGTATCCAAAAAGAGAAAAAAAAAAAAAAAGAAAAAAAAAGCTATAATAGAAGGATTTAAAAATGGGGCCAGGAGTTCAAATAAGAAGACGAGCCTCTTCAAAGCGGCTATTAAGAGGTACATGACAGGGGGCGGGGGAACCAGGAGAAGACGGTCAATACTGTCCGAGCATTGTTTGATTACTAACAGCCATGCCGGGGGGGGGGGGGTGTCAGGGCTGCCTCAAGCTCCAGCCTCAGCAGGAGCCAACCTCTCTGGCCTGCACTTACATGTGCATTGCGCCCCGCCTCCATAGTTAAAAAGAAAGTCTTTCAAAATGTATGTAACAGTTTCTCTGGTAGAAAGATGGATGGATACAGCATGGGAATACTTTCCCCTGTAGCCCCTGTTCTTGAGAGGCTAATAAGACAGGAGGACCTCACGTTTGAGACTAGGTAGGTAATACAGCAAGACTGCCTCAAAACAACAGCAACGGTTGGAGGAAGAGGAAAGTGGGGAGAAGGGTGGGTGGAAGGCCTCAGGACATTAGTGGAAACCCAGGGCCTATGAAATTTCCTACCAGTGTTTTTACGCCATCCTATTTTAAGAGTAGTTTATCTAAGTAGTTCCAAAAACAACTTGAAGACTCTGCTCCGTCCTCCAGCAAGGCCACCAGCCTGAGTAAGTCTAAAGAACACCACCATGGAGAACTCTCTCAGGGCCTCGAGGTAAGGGGAAGAGAACTATGGCTGAGACAAGGCTTCGGTAGACACAGTGTTAACATAGAGAAGTCCTGAGCAAGCTCACGGACAGTGTGGGGAAAAGCAAACGATGGGGTAGAGGGGTCAGAGAGGAGGGCAGGTCACCAACCATGTGAATTTCTTTCCGAATGCTACATCAGTGTGGATGCTTAGGCATGCAGACTTAGCTTTTGCGTAAAATCGGGGGAAAGCCCTACATGAATAGATTCCCTGGATTAAAGTTAGTATCAGATTTAATTTTTACAGTCAAGTACAATCAAAATGTCTGCTCGTGTTTTCTGGCTCATGAGAGCCATTCAGGCTGAAATGTTTAACGTTTTGCTCGTTGTGCTGACATGAAGTAACGTGCTTCATTTCAAACTGTGCGCCCCACTGCAGAAGCATGCTGGGGCCTGTGAGAGGAGATGCTCTGTAAGTGAGGCGCCCGTCTCCTTCCAGCTCATCTGACACAAGCCGAAGCATCCAACTGAAATATCAATGAATGCCTGCTGGAGTGTGCTCCAGTCCTATTCAGCTACAGGATTGGGACGATGTCTTTCCTCCATTAACTGTCATTTATTGAACCAAGCATTATTTCAAAGAAAAAAAGAACTAGTCACTGCAAAGTAATTCCTATTTTAGATACACCATTGAATTTAACAAAGGCATGAAACACTTCTGATTATTGAAAAATTAAACACGCCTAAATTATTCAGTCTCACTCTTCATGTATCCAACATTTAAAATCCCTTACCAAATGCTTCCTAGGGGGTAGACTGAAAACTCACTCTTCCTCAGCTTTTTTCCTGCTTCAGAAAGATCCAAACATCTCAGTGCAGGACTGGAGGTTAAGATGGACCAAAACAGGAAGAATAAGTAATTTATTTTAGGGTGATCCTGTCATTCCTAATCGATTTATAACCCAACTGAGCTACAGACCTGCACACTCAACCAGCACCTGCCTGTGGGAAAGGCTATCACCTCGCCTTCTGCATCAGGAAAGCAGAGATTGCTGCTACATTTTAAATGTTAGAAGCTTAAACTTTTAAATCCAAGTATTGAGGCAGCTCATACTGTATTCTGTATCTTTGCCACAAACCCAGTTTATGGAAATTTTAAATCCAGATATTTGTATTTCTTCTCAGATCAGGATTAAAGGGGAGAAGGAGGAGGAGGGAAGGCTTCTGCTCTGCATTCCCCGTGGCTGTGAGGCGGCAGGGTGGCCCTCAGCGTACTGAACAGACTGTTTCCTCCGCAGGGCCCTATTAAAGTTTCCATGTATCCGGAGGAGTGTTTGCATCTTGATTTCAAAAGTTAAGCTACAAAGTTGAGTCAGGACAATGATTTCCTCCTTTTTTTCCCCAGAATCTTGGGTAAATTTTAACGAAAGCTCCTTGAGGGCAGGGGTGCTGCTGTTCCTGCAGGTCTGAGCGCAGGTCTGTGCAGGGAAAGCTCACATGGAATACTGAAGGCTGCAGCACACAGTGACCCGTGACGACAGCTCTGGGAGAGGGCTAGAGAGATGCCTCAGCAGTTAAGAGCACCTGATCATGCAGAGAACCCGAATTCTAGTCCCAGCACCCACCTGGCAGCTCACAACCACCTGTAACTCCAGTTCTAGGAGCTCAGTGCTCTCTGCTCACTGTCACAGGCATCAGGCATGCACACAATGCATTTACATACATGCAGGCAAAACACTTTTACGTAAAATAAAAAAAACAAATCGGAGAGAAACTTAAGGAGAAGTTCTGGAAGGCCTAATCAATGTTCACTTGTTTTAAGCATTTCCAATCTACTGTAACACCAATGACATTGAAAGCAAAGAGATGGGTCACGTTCATAGATGTGCCCTATTCCACACCCAGCATTGGGTTGTAAAAATCAAGTTATTGGCTGCAATTGACAGAATTTACTGAAAGTGACAAAAACCCAATCTAATAAAATAAAATACATAAAAAGCTTGGTATTGATGAACATGAGGATAATACCACACTTGTTGTTTGAGACAGGGTTTCTCTGTGTAGTCTTGGCTGGCCTGGACTCATTTTGCAGACCAGGCTGGCCCTGAATTGGCAAAGACCTGCCTGCCTCTGCCTCCCCAAGTGCTGGGATTAGAGGTGTGCGCCACTGCATCTGACCACCACCACACATTCTTGGACATCGATTTCCAAGATCCACCACCAGACTGACTTACAACTTGATTCTCTGGGCGTAGGAACTCCTAGAATCCTTATAGTTTTTCTGTGACATACAGATACAGAAGGGAGCATCTTTTGCTGTCTTTCATCGCAGCCCCTTGTTCGTGCCAGAGAGCTTCTAACTCCCTCAGGGCCTCCAGAATAAGAGTCGTAATAAAGTGTCCAGGAGATACAAGGCTACATTACCTTTCTTCGTCTGAAAAGTATCTATAGTCTTATTATGTACTTGGACATGGTCTGGGTTCCTCTGCGACATGTGGCTGTGTACAGCATCTGGTCCGGCTGGTATGAATACAGGGGCACATTTGCTATTGAAATGGCACATAGGCTAGTGGCAACATATGGAACAACACGTTAATAGCTTCAAAAACACGTATCTTTTCATTAAAACTAAAATTCCAATACATAAATTTGTTTGTTTTATGATTTGTAGTTTTTTGTTTGGTTGGTTTGGTTTTTCGAGACAAGGTTTCACTGTGTAGCCCTGGCTGTCCTAGAAGGAGCTCTGTAGACCAGGCTAGCCTCAAACTCCACAGATCTGCCTGCCTCTGCCTCCTGAGTGCTGAGATTAAAAGCATGCGCCATAGTTTGTCGGCTTAACTCTTTGGTTTAGAGTTTTAATCTTTGGATATGGGATAGTACAGTTCAAAAAAAAAAAAAAGGCAACTTGAAGAAGCAAACCCTGCTTATGTTGTAACTATTGAGGGGGGCTTTAAAATACCCCAACATATACCACAGGCTGGCACATAATGAGCACTTAGCAAATACCAAAGGATGAGGGTGAGCCCACGTGTTTGAGTGAGTACCTCTCAGTCAGGTGCTAACCTTTATTCTCCAGCCGCCTCAACATGAAGTCATCACTAGGCATAGAAAATATCAAAGACAAAAACTAAGCCTTCCCCTAAAACCATCTATGTGAAGGAAACAGCCAAGAGACGCTACCCAATAGCAGTCAAACTCCATATAACATCAAAACCTTATCATGGGAGGTTTGTAATGGAAAGCCAGGGAAAAGACCTTTGTTGAGCTAGAGTGCTGATGGCTCTGTGGGCAGAGATGCTTACTCAGGGCTGATGACCTGGGTTCTGTCCTCAGGCCACACATAAAAGGTAAGCCTGGAATGAGATATTGGATTATTGAGGACTCTTACACACTTGGGGGAGATGAGAAACAGTAAGTAGAAAGGAAGGTTCAAGATTAGTTGTTAACCAGGCACAGTGGTGCACAACTTTAATCACAGCACCAGGGAAGCAGAGGCAGGTGGACCTCTGTGAGTTCCAGGCCGGACTGCTCTACAGAGTAAGTTCAAGGGCAGCCAGGACTATGTAGAAAAAGCCTGTCTCAAACAGCAAGACTGGATTTTGAGAATGCAGAGCCTCCAATGACATTCTAGAAGTCTGAAAATGATCCTGCAGGATAATCAATGGAGAGACACTGGAGCCAGAGGAAAGAGCAGTCTCTGAGGGTGCAAACAGAGTGTTTAATTATTCACTCACTCACAGCAAGCACCTGGTGCTTTCTGTATGTCAGGAATATTGCTGGATGAGAGAGTTACAATGATGCCTGTGACACAGCCTTAGGGTTAGCCCATCTAGGCTAACAGTGCAGCCCGGAAACAGCAAAGAAAACACGGACAGCACATTGTGACAGGTGCTCATGGCAGAGCTGCACACAGAGCTGAGAGCACAGAAGAAAGACTTACATCTGGAGGAGGGTGGAGGGAAGGGCCAGGAAAGGTCTCCCTTTGACTGGATCATCGAGACGGGAGGGGGAAAAAGTTAGTGTGCAAACATAGAAAAAAGAACTTCTTTAAAAGCAGAGCTTTAAAAGAACATATTGCATAGCTATGAGGTAGGATTGCTTATGGAGTCAGTGCGTGTCTTTTCAGATCTGATTTCAGAAGATTGAAATATCAATAATGAACATTCTAAAACAAACAGAAGCAATATAGAACAAAGATTAAAACCAGTTAAGTAATCTGACGCTATCTTAAACTATGAAATAAACATGTTTGACATCAAGGTAGAAACACCATTAGGAAACACCAATTAGATTAACGGAACAAATATGAAGACTTTATTTAGGGCAGAAATGAGTTCAGCATTTCTCTAGCAAAAAGTATGCACAATAACCATGCAAAACAATGAGAAGAGTGTGAAGGGGGGAAAAAACCTTTAGAAAGCATTTCAGGAAAAGGGAAGAAGCCACCCAGCTTTAAAAGCTTGACGACAGAGGCCATTCCAAACATACACGAGGGCTCCCTCATACCACATTTGCACTGGTCAGGCCAGCCTCGCGCATGAAATTGTTTTCTTTTTCTTTTTGTTTGTGTGAGTGTGTGTGTGTGTGTGTGCGTGCGTGCACATTTGTCCAAGTGTGTGGAGCCCAGAGGGCAACCCCCAGTGTCACTCTACAGGCACTGTCCCCCTTGATTTTGAGACAGGGTCTCTTGGCAGCCTGCAGCTCATAGAAAAGGCTGAGCTCCCTTCTAGATAGATTCTGGAGATCTAACCTAGGTCTCCAGCTGATGAGACATCGCTTCAGGCCCTCCCTGCCCCTTCAGTTTTACAAGAATATTCTTCATGATCACATATGCCACAATTCTGAAAAAAAGTAACAATCACATTTACAAACATAGTATTGTTGTAGAAAATTAAATACAGCTGCTATTAAAGTAATACACAATAAAACAGATCAAACATCCATGAAACCAAACAACTATGATCCTACTTAAAATCAGTGATGACACCTTGATAACATAAGGCAAACTCACAGGGAATAAAATTTACAAAATAATTGTAAAAGACATTTTATACACAAGGGTTTTTTTTTTAATTTTTCAAAGCTATAAATTTAATTTTTAAAAACTTTCATGTTAACTCTTCAAAACATCAGGTGTCATATAAGTGCTGCCTAATTCTGGAAAGAAAATATAAAACATCTATAATTTAATGAGATGCTTGTAGCTGTAGACTTTTTCTTTTCACATAAATACAAACTTGTTAGCACAGACACATAAGCATCAACACACGATCACCAGGGCTGAAGCTGCACTCAGGGACAGAGTGCTCACCTCAAATCCCCCAGGCTAAAAGGAAAGGAGGAAGGCCTGCTTTGAGAACATCCTTTTACTACCTGCAGTGGCTTGGCTTAGAACCACTGTAGATTAGAACCTGCAAGCAAGTGGCCGGCTACACATTCACATCATGAGATACTGTTACACAGGACAGCCCACGGCTGAAGACAGCAAGCTGAATGAAGCCCTCAAGGATTAGGATGTGTGGGAAAAAATCCAAAATTAAATGCTAATGTGACTAGACTTATGTAACATTCTTGCTATGGCAAACTGAGAGAAGTGAAGGTGTTAAGGTGGCTGCACAGGTGTGGGGCACACCTGCAGGAGGTGATGGGAATGTCTGGTGCCTTGGCTGGTCTATGTCATCACTGTTTACCTGTGCCAGGCACTGAGGGAACCTGGAGAAAGGTGTTCAGATGTTTTGCTATTATTTCTTATAAATCCATGTAAATTCACAATCGTCTCACAACTGAAACTTCTAGTCAGGGTTGACGAAATGATTCAGTGAGTTTGAATGGCTAGAACCCAAGGGAAAAACAAAACAAAACAAAAAAACATGCTGTAGCAAGAGCCTATGTGCTCGCAGCGCACCTCCAGGAAGACAGGAAGCGGGCACAGCAGAATTCCCAGAAGCTCACAGGTGTGGCGCGCACAGCTGAAAAAATGACAGAGTCCTCCCCCTCTCAAATAAGGTGGAAGGTGAAGACAAGCCAACACCTGAGGGTGCCCTCTGGCGCGCGCGCACACACACACAATTTCAACTTAATTAAAAGCATACTTGAAAGAAAGAGAGAAAGAAAGAAGAAAAATGCTGGGCAGTGGTGGTGCACATCTTTTGTGGATCTCTATGAGTTCAAGGCCAGCCTGGTCTATGGCCTGATCAGGAAAGCTAGACTACACATACTTTTAGCTAGACTAAAAGTATGTTGAGCTGGGATTGGTGATACACAGTTATTACCAGCATTGCAGAGAGTAAGGCTTGAAGATTTCAAGTTCAAAATTGGCCAGAACTATGCATCCAGACCCTGTAATAACAGCAACAGAGGGAGAAGGAACTTTCTCAAACTTCATCACATCAACTACCAAAGGAAAAGACCATAAGATATACAAAAATGATTCTTTCTTTTCTGTTTGTTTTTTTTTTCTTTTCTTTTCTTTTCTTTTCTTTTGAGACAGGGTTTCTCTGTGTAGCCTTGGCTGTCCTGGACTTTGTAGATTAGGCTGGCCTCACAGAGATCTGCCTGGCTCTGCCTACCTGAATGCTGGGATTACAGGCCTGCACTACCCTACCCAACTTTAAAAACGTTTCTAATTACATCCTTAACATTTTGGATTGGTTTCCTTTATCTGCAAGAACTCGGGTTCAGTTCCCAGCACCCACACTGCGTGAGTCACCACCAACTGCGACTCCAGTCCAGGGTATGCACCCCCTCTTCTGAGCTCTAAAAGCAGCTGCACACATGTGATATGCACGCAAACACTCAGGAACACACATGTACAAATAAAATAATAAATAAATTTTGGAAGTTCTAAGTTCCAAGATACATTGCATATGTGTGTGAAACTGTTAAAGAATAAATTTTAAAAATGTTTAATAATTTGTTTAATTAAAATGTTTAATGTCCAAAAGTTCCAGGTTTTGGAACAAAATTTAGCTTGCATTTTCAGATAGGATGTTTAGCCAGTAGAGTCTATTCAAATATTATAAATTAAACAAACAAACAGCTCTGAAATCTAATCACTGTGGTCCCAAGCATTTCAATTAAGACACACATCCTATACTAAGCTACAAAAGACAAGCTATCAGTTTTGCTTAGTGTCAGATTTCCCAAACACAACCAAGCTCATCCTAGGATGTGATGGCTTCCCACTGATGGTTTCAGAAAGACCATTATATAAGTTCAGGTCATGATAGTTAGAATCCAGACAATTAGGGTTACATGAAGATGAATCAATCTGTCTGAATTTTCTAATTAATTCTGTTACCAGGGAATTTGACACATGAATTATTTATCTAGCAAGTAGCTAGAAATTTTTTGAAAAAGGAAAAAAATTAAAAATTTCATTGAGGCACCATGCATTATAAACTGCCGCATAGGTCCAAGTTTGGCAAAACCACATTAAAAAGGGATTGTTGAAAAGTGTAGGTAAGCCAGGTGGTGGTGGCGCACACCTTTAATGCAGCACTTGGGAGGTGGAGGCAGGTGGATCTCTGAGTTCAAGGACATCCTGGTCTGCAGAGTGAGGTCCAGGACAGCCAAGGCTACACAGAGAAACTCTGTCTTAAAAAAAACCAAAATGTAGGTGAGTAATGCCTTGTAAGGCACTCCCTTCAAGGTTAGTCACAGAGTTGAATCCCCGATGCTAAATAGTTCAAGGGAAAAGAACTGTGTGCCTGTGGACTGATCATATAAACACTGGATGGCACACTAGGTGATTTACAGGTTTAATTAATCTACTGAAAACTGTATTTAAAATTCTGAAGAATATTTTGGAAAAACGGATACTTGAAAACGTGTGATAGATTTCAGAATGACATTTTTAGACATTTAATGGCAAAGTTGTTTTTCATCAGTCCCAAATTAATAGCCGTCCTTGTAAAGTCCACATGGAGTTTCTGATTCCTTATAGTTGTATTAAAATGGTCCCTTGCTGCTTATTCAGTCAATGACAATAAGTAGAAAATTCCCATCAGTGTGTGAGTCTAAGAGTCAAGGTAAGATTCAGTGAGACTATTTATTCCAGTAGATGTCTTGAGAGATTTAAAAATCATTCTTTTGTTTATTTGTAGCACTAGAAGAGAATATTATTAATAGTAAGTTCAGACTTATAAAGACTGATAAATTGCATGCAAGATGAAAGAAAGCATAAAACACACTAAATTGTTTTTTTTTTTTTTCCAGAAAATGAGAACTTACAAAATGGCAAGTCCCAAGCCATCAATTATTCCTGTCACGATTACTGTACTTTCATTATGGTTAATCATTTTACATAAGCTATTGAGTAAACCATTTCAAGAGATGTAATCAAATTCATAATGGTAGCCTATTCTGATGTCACTGTCTTACTGCTGGAAGGGAGTATTTTTCCATTTTAAGTCTTTTACAGAGAAAGTCGGTGATAGCGGCTAACACATCTGACTCTCTAGATCTGGGTAACTCATCAGCAATAAGCATGTAAATCAAACAGAAGTGAAAGCTAAATTCCAGTCACTTTGTAGTCCATCTTTAACACCAATGGAACCATCATACATGCCTGTATATAAACCAAAACTTCTAGGTTAGTCTTTGGCTCACAGGTCTTATCTTCCCCAACCAGGCTGTAAAACTTATCAAGGATTCCTAAAAGACACAGCTTCAAGCAGCCCATGACACTGAGCTTGTCACTCTGCAGCCAGCTGCACACGTCTGTGGGTAGTGATCAAAATAAAGGGAAAGGAATCACTTTCTGAAAGATGTCTCTTTTTTAATACGAGTTAATCAAATTGCAATAGCAATATCTCACAGATGGTAGGACTCCAATATCTAAAACATCAATTGACTACAGTCTCCTGACTTGGATCCCTGGTTGTGCCCAGGAATAAAATTTGAACTTACTTTTTTCCCCTGGATGGTCAAGGGTACGGTGTCAGAAAACAGTTCTCTTCATTGCAAGGTAATTATTATTAACTTCCATTTTGCATGAATGTTTATGTTTTCTGTAAAGATACAGACGCAAAAAGGCCTGTCCAAGTGTTTACTTTGGTTATGACACTATGGAGTCATTTAATAGTGCATATAGTACTGTACCATTCATTTTCCCTTTGAAAGAATAACGCATTAAGGGAAATGACCAATTTCAGTACTTTTAAGCTATTACTTTAAAGATATTTACAGACATATCAGTTCTCTAGCCCCTGTCCCTAGCCCACGACATCTTAGTGAAGAAAAGCTGGACATGGGATAAGCTCTTATTAATTAATTTTTTTCTTCTTACTGAAGAATACAAAACTAAGTAAGGCCACCCAAGTAAAATCCACCTTAATTTCTGAATGTTGAAAAACAGGATATGCCATAAGGATTAAGAGTTGGGTTTAAAGAGTCCACATTGTATAAAATATAGAACAGTAAATTCCTACGGTCATGAGGTACCCACAGAAAATACGTCTTCAGAGAAACAATTGTGTGTCCCAACTGTTTAATTTCCTTGAGGGCTAATCAAACCATAGTAAGTAGGACTTCCTCATGCCAGCCAGAGCAGTCCACTCTAGCCACTGACTTACCTTTCCACATGTCTGGAAGCTTAGCCTTGCTGCTCCAGCATGCATGGGGGACTACTGGTTAACAAACAAGTCCCCAAGGGCAGGGCTGTGACAGGCCGAGTGCACAGCATCCTCAGAGATTGCTGCTCAGCCCCTGCTGGCTGCTGCCTCACTGCGCCTCACTCACCCTATGCATAGCGGCTGCCACACAACACATGCAATCCGAGATTCGTGTGCTCGGAAACCCTGTGTCACCAGGAGCTGGGAATTTCGGGTGGACAACTTCAATTTCGTCCCTTTATCCCTAAGGAGAAATTGTAATATAATAAACTCTGAAGAAGACAGCACATTCTTGCTGAGGAAAAAAAAAATGCAACAGAAAGAAAATGCTTAATCCTCCAAGAGCTTTGAAAATAAGTGGTAGAAAGACCAAAGAGACCATAGCCCAACTCCCACCTTTCCATAAACTAATGCCTAGGGGAGTTAGGAACTTGTTTAAGCCCTATACTTGCCTGGTGCTGGAGCCACAACTACAACTAGGGTCTTTTGATAGCTTTGCAAACCACTGTTTGTTGGTTTAAACTATCTTGCATTTTTTTCCCCCTGAATCTAGTTTATGTCCATTGTCATTTGGCTACAGCACTGAAGGCCAGTCAGTCATGTGGTGTAATACAGCAGCCGCTGCCGAAGGCCTTAGAAAGCAACAGTGTGAGAAGTAACGGCATGTAAGTGTGCCAAGGCCTTGCTGTACAACCTCATACACACTCGTGTATTTAACCCTCACAATGGCCACTTAGGGCACCCCGTTTCACAGATGAACAAAATTACATCAAAACCTTAACTGCAGTGGGGTGGCGGTGGTGGCACACACCTTTAATCCCAACACTCTGGAGGCAAAAGAAGGCGGATCTCTTGTGAGTTCCAGGCCAGCCTGGTCTACAAATCGACTTCCAGGCCAGCCAGGACTGTACACAGAGAAACCATGTCTCAAAAAAAAAAAAAAAAAAAAAAAGAGAGAAAAGAAAAAAGAACTGTACTGCCAGAGCTGAATGGCTCCTGGCTGTTGATGATGACTTGTCGCTTGGCTCACTGTCAAGTACTACAGTTAACCTTGAACTGAGTGGTGGGTTGTGGGCGAGACCTTAGAAACACGATTTATCCTCTCTCCTCAATTCTCTAAATACTGCCGAAAGACAAAACCCAAACAACAAAGAACAAACACCCATCTAAACCAGGGCCAGCAAAAGGGAAGATGGCTAACCAGTAAAGCTACCTGCCACCAAATCCAGCTGACTACAATCCATCCCCAAACTTAGAGAGTAGAAATTGAGAAGAGAGGTCAAGACGTCCCTTGACCTCCACACATTCTGTAGACAATTCTGCACATAGTTCTCTACACTCACACCCCTGCACACCCTCGTCGTGAACACAAAGGAAATTCAAATTTCAAGAGAAAGGCAAGCTGGGCCCTGTGGTGAAGGCCTTTGACCCAGCACACAGGAGGCAGAGGCAGGCAGATCTCTGTGAGTTTGAGGACAGTCTGGTCTACAGAGTTCTTGAAAACCCAGATCTATACAATGAGACCGTATTTGGTGGGGGAGGGGAGGAACAGGCAGAGTGAGTGGTCTGGCTCATGCCTATAATCTAATTACTCAGAAGACTAAAAACAGGAGGATTACCCTCAGCTTGAAACCAGCCTGAGCTACATACACAGTGAATTTCAGGTCAACCTAGGCTTCAGGGTAAGACCCTAACTCAGAAAAACAAAACCAAAATATTCCCAAAATGAAGCCCTAACTTTCCTGTTGTTAAGATTTGGGATATGAGGAGAACAAGATGATCTACATGCATACTTAGAAAGCCTGAAGTTCGGGTCATTGGTATCCAAGCCTTTGAAATTTGAAAGAAGGATACTGGCTCCCAAATCTTAAAGAGTTTGTCAAGGCGATAAGGTTTACTGGCAGTCTTCCTTATTCTGCCTCCTAATTTACGTCTCTCAAGTTTGGAATGTAAGAAAGAGCACAAAATTGGGCAGATGTTCAGGTTGCATCTACCTAGTATTTCAAAGTTTTTAACTGGACTGTGGAGTATGAAAATTGCACTCTACACTCCAGACCAGTACCCAAAAGCCCCCATTGTACTTGGATAGCCCTAGTTGTATTACAATCACACTTTTACACAATAGCAATTTAAGACAAAATACACACCAACTCTAAATTCTATCCAGACACCAGGCATCACATCTATATTCTAGGTAAATGGTCTTAGTCCCATCTTAGTCCCGTAAAAAAGAGCTTCCCCTCCTCCAATCAGACAAAATGATGGTGTTGGTGGCATAAGGCCACAAGGAGTACAGGTTAGGGAAAACAGGGTCACTATCTAGGATAGTAACAATCACTGAATTCACATGAAATTCATAGGCTAAGGCCAGTCTAAGGTTAACTTGACATACAAACTATAGTTATCTAAAAGAGAACCCCAACTGAAAAAACGCCTCCATAAGATCCAGCTGTAAGGCATTTTCTTAATTAGTGATTGATGAGGGTGGAGGGTAGGAGGCAGCCCACTGCAGTTCTGTTCTTGGGCTGGTGGTCCTCGGTTCTATAAGCGAGCAGGCTGAGCAAGCCAGGGGAAGCAAGCCATTAAGTAGCACCTCTCCAAGGCCTTTGCATCAGCTCCTGCCTCTAAGTTCCTGCCCTGACTTCCTTCAATGAAGGACACGAAAGTATAAGCCAAATAAACCCTTTCCTCCTCAACTTGGCTTTCGGTCATGGTGGTTCATCGCAGCCACAGAAAGCCTAAGATATTACCTGCAGAAATCCCGCTGAGGCTGTCACAGAAGGGCTTGCTGGTTCCTCTGCCTTCCCTTTACACACCCCACTAACAGGTGTGAGCTCTGTGAGAGCTATCTGCGTAACAGCTATCACCTATCCAACCAGGCACTATTCAGCACATGAAAAAGGCTTCCTGTGACTATCAGTTCAGAGACTTCGACTAGGAGGTCAGAGACTTCCATATTTTATGTATTTTATACCATTAAAATGTTATAATCCAACCTCTATTGACAATTCATCATGAATTTATGAGTCACATAATAAACTATGTTATCGAGGCTATGAATAATAAAATGATCAGCAGTGTAGCCAACATTAGCATATCAGATAGAAGGAAATGTAAGCGATGAAAAGAAAAAAAGAAAAGTAATTTAGCCAGTGAATATATGAAGCAGTTCTATCTGTAACGGAGGAGTACCTTCATGTAACACAGCCCCAATTTGGTCACTGCAACACAGCCCCAAAACATTAAGATAATTCCACTGAATTATTGAGCGGCAATGTGAGAAGCACTTCAGGCTGTGAGACCGTCACGTCCATAAGCTGTAGGTGTTGGCACCTTCAGGCCTGATCCCCTTACTCGGAGTCTCATTCCTGGCATGGACGACCAGCCAACAGCTAGCACATCACTTCTTGCCACTACGTGAAGCTTGATACCCATGCGCCTTGCAGTTTTACCTTTCTCTTGAACAACTATCTGTGGTTAAAGTTTGCCCATGAAACAGCTGCTCGATTCTCCAAACACATCTTGTCCACTGGTATTCTGTTTCAGAAGCATCTTCCCCTTCAGTGCTGACAGGTGCTATAGCTTGGTTTCCATACGGCAAAAGGAACTGCCCCAGAACGCTGAAGGCAACTTCACGGATGTTTATGTTCTACAACAACCCTACAACATGCTCTATTTTTTATTAATTAAAAAATGTTTTCCATTTTAGACTTAAGCAAGGAGTTTCTTCCCAAAGTAAATTAAACACATCAGAATATAGACTATTCTCAAAATATCTTGATTTTGAAAGGAGTCAGGTAAGAGACACAGTTTGCCAGGTGGCTGGCATCATGCCAGCTATGAAAATCTATCTAAATAGGTCTCTGGATAATAAAAGCTTCCAGATTAAAAGATGACAACAACTAGATTTTTTAAAATCTACTTAAGTAGTTTAAATTTTTTAAATTTGTTTTGCCAATTTTTACATAGAAGAAGTAAAATTGCAATTATGATTTAATGCAGACAATCTAAATACTCAAGGTTGTATGATAACTCAGTTTTTTATTACATTGAAATTGGTAGTGGGTTCTTTAAATTTATGTCATGTCAGAGTCACAGGATTATCTTGATTTATGCAGCAACAATGTGTATGACTTTCTCTCTGGCTCATAGCAACTGCTTGCTTCTTTCAGGCTTGCTATCATTTCCCTGCTACCCTATCTCCCTCCAAAACCACAGAGGTAAGGATCAGCAGTATGCTTAATCCCTCCCAATTCAGGATCTTCCGTATGGCATATACATGCCAAATGCAGCAACTTCTCCTTATATAAGATAAAGAGGAGGTTCACTTTGATCAAAACAGTCAGATATTCACAATGGCTATAGATTATCAGCCTCCTCTCTTTAAGCCTTCCAATAAACCGGGATGTATTTCCAGTTAAAAGCATGCTTTTTTTTTTTTAACCTGAAGCAGGTGAAACCTATCTGCTCAGTCATGCTCATGTGCACGCTGTATATCTGAATAAAATTTTTCATTTCTGATGCATTAGAGAAACTAAATCCCCTTTACATTTTGGGGAGCAACAGCAGGGAATGAATGGGCTTGGGGCTTCACGTATGCTAAGCAAGCCTCAACCCTGAGCAGAACTACCACCCCCTCCTGCTTTAACTTTCTAATCTTCAAGACAAATTAAACGAGCAAGAGTTAAACTGTTATAATGTATTGTTACATAATAAAAGTTTCCTGTAGGCATTTACAAACCCCTCCCAAAATCCTCCCATTGTTACTGCAGGCGAATTAAACCTCTCAATTAGAAGGTTCACTGATTACAGACATACCTGAAAAACAATGTAGCAACCAAAAGACACAACCTTTCATTTCATCTCCCTTGAGTCTTAACTAAAACGCCTGCAGACTTTCAATGCCCTTGATGCATGCAAAGTAGGGGTCAGAGGACAGGTAGCTGGTTGAACAATTGACTTATTTTACTGAATCAGATACAAAATAACCCAGTGAGGAAGGTTTTATAGTGTCTACAACCTTCAAAGCAAACAGTGTGGAATCAAAGTACACACCGTGTGCTTTGAAACAGCCAGAAACACTTTCTCCAGACATTGTTCTTGCTTTCACGTTGCCATTTTCCTCAACTGTTTCTCAGGTATCAGAAATGACGATACTTTCATGCAATACACTCCATCTAAACAGAGACGAATACTTCTACTTTCTCAAAAAAACAAAAACTAACCCCGGCTCTGGGGTAGTCTGTCAAAACATTGCCTTTCTATATTAATTAACTAAAAAAAAAAAAAAAAAAAAAAAAAAAAGTATGCTAGCCATTACTGATTTTATACGTATTTACCAATCTTTAAAAGTTGTAGGACTGTGCTTTTTATTCAATAAAACTCAGTGACGAAGACAGAAATAGCGCTTTCCACTAATAAATTACATCTTGAAATATACATGACTTGTGATCTCCCTGGGTTCCTTGCAGTGGTAACTCACACGCCCCGAATTTAACTGTGCCAGACAGTTCTATCTGTCCCATCGCTGGCCAAACACTGCTGCTCTGTTTCTATCCATTATGTATTATACGAGGCCTAAACACAGCCCAGTATGACGAGGGAGAATCAAGAGCTCCCGAAGTAAAGCCCGGACCTGGAGAACTAAAAAAGCATTTTCTGATACAGCTAAAATATGTTGGCTGCAAGCTCATCACTCAAGAACATTCGGCCCTCTTTCTCTGCGGGTATTCAGAAAACCCTGGTTTAAAAAAAAAAAAAAAAAAAAAAAAGAGAAAAAAATGCGCTATCCAAACCTTGCAAAAGCAAACTTGCCAAGAGCCCTGTGCAACGATCAATAACCTTGGGTACACTGACACCCAAATTCACGGTCCTGGAGACCAATGCAGCAAAACCCCAGAGAACCATAGGCTGCAGCCCCAGGAAAACTACCGCGCTTCCCTCTCCACCGCCCTCTGCCGCAGGGAGAGAAGCGGAGGCAGGAGCGTGAACGAGGCTCACCAGCTCTGAAGATGCTCCGCGACCTCTGGCGAGACCAGGGCCGGGAAGGCGCTAGCGCGGCCGAGGCCCGTGCGGACTCTGCCCCTGGTGCATTCCTTGCATTCCAGCACAATCTGTCGCCAGCCTACGAGCTGGCAGAGCGCGTCGCCCGTTGGACACACGCACCTGCCTATCGCAGCGCCCCGAGCAACCGCGGCGCCTCCGCTGCCTGCGCTCGCGGGGTGTCGCACTCAGTCACCGCGCCGCCGGAGCCCGGCCCCGCCGCTCCTCCCCTGGTCTCCCGAGGAGTGAAGGCGGGGGGGGCGGGGGGGACAGGGACCACCCCGATCCTCCGATGGGGTGCCGCGGCTCCGCTCCAACTCCTGGCAGCGCCGGGAGGCAGGGTGGCGCGGGAGAGCGGCCCGGAGCCTCGGGGCTGGGGGAGCCTGCGAGGGAGGAGCGTGCGGTGTGCTGCTGCGAGCCTCAGCCTCCGGGAGCCCGGCCCAGCCGGGCGGGAGCCACGCGCACCGGCGCGGCTCCGGGGACCCCGGGCGACACGCGGGGCCCCGGCCGTGGGAGGCGGCGGCGGGCGGTTGCAGAGGGGCGGCCGGCCCCGGACAGGACGGCGCGCGGGAGCCGCGGGGCTCAAGTTCGGGGAGCGGTGGCGCGGTGCGGGGGGGGAGGCGGCCGCGCCGAGCCGTGCGGGGCAAAGTTGTGCGCCGCGGGGTGGGGGGGGGTGGGGGGAGGCGGGGGGGGGGGGGGGGGGTGATGGCGGAGCACGCGGCGGGGACCCGGCGACCGGGGGCCAGGGAGCCGCGGGGGGCGCCCGGCCGCCGCCAGGTCCCGGCTCGGCGCGCTCCGGGCAGCTCGCGCCCCGGCCCGGAGCCCCCGCGCCCTCCCGCCGGCCCCCGAGCACTTACTTTCCAGCTCAGGCGGAGGCCGTCGCCGCTCCGGGGACCGGGGACATCCGCGCCGAAGGGTGGCCGCTGCGGCACCGGAGCGAACTGGCCGAAGTGCGGCAGCCGCGCCGCTGCCCGCCCCTCCCTCCCCACCCGCCCCCTCCCCCGGAGAGGCTCTCCCACCACCCCGGTGGCGGCGGCGGCTCGCCTCTACCCCGTGCCCATCGTGCCGCCGCCGCGGCCGGCGTCCACGCGCACTCAGCCCTGGAGCCCCCTAGACTGCTCCAAGGCCGCCGCCCCGCCGCCAGCCCGCCCGCCCGCCCGGCCAGTCCCGGCACCCGGGAACGTAAGCACGCAGCCGTCCCCGCACAGGCTCGGCGCCCGCCCCATTGGGCGGAAGGAGGGAGCCGGCCCTTCCCATTGGCCCGGCCCTCATATTGAACGAGCCAATGGGAGCTGCGGTTTCAGGTCGCCATGGAGACCGATGCTGTTAAGCGTGAGAGGGCCGGGAGAAGGTGGGGAGTGAAGACGAAGGTGTCTGTGGCCTCCGGCGCGGGAGGGGGCGGTGGGGGCAGGGGAGCAGTATTAGGGGATTCCCGAGCCGGGGCTCTCGAGATCCGGCGGGTCTTGCTTTTTAGCCTTGCCAAGACCGTGCATGGTAGGGCTTGTCCCCGGCGTCAAAGGCAGAAACAACTGAGCCCCAGGACTTCTGTTTTACATTGAGAGCTCAGGAGTGGGCGGTTCATTTTCCCTGCATCTGGGGAGCCCGCAAGGCTATGCAGGCTGTGACCTTTGACATCTGTGCAACCCGGTGAGTTCCCGCTCCGTTCCTTACATCTCTGCTTCTTCCTGACGTCACAGGGTCACTTGAATTCTTCCAACCAGTCCCCCTTCCCCGAGTCGATATTTCCTCAGATTTTTGGTTCTCCGAGCCTATAGCCCCTCCCAAGAGAAACAGGATTTCTTGTGCGCGGTGTTTTGGTAAGGAAACTGTGGGATTGTGCCAAAGGAACAACCCACAACAGAATGAGCTCTCTGCTCCCTAAAGCAGCAGATCTCGTCTCTCCGTTCCTTTCCCTTCCCTCTTGTCTTGTGTGCTTTCTGCACTAAGCTTGGCAGGTGCAAGCTCTTTACTCTTCCCAGTAAGTCAGGGGATGGAGACGTGCCAGAAACCATCCTGATGATTTCGCAAAAGAAAAATAGATTACAAATGATGGATTTTGGCTGACAGTTTTCCAGATTATTTCAAATTTTGATAAAAAAAAAATGATGAATTGGGACATGGAATCAGTACTCACCCAAAATCTTGACCTTTCACAATGAGTGCTCTACTTTCATTTAAATCATTTTGCGCTAGTTTGCTTGTGCTAATTATTTTTGATGAGTGATGTTCATAATTAGACACTACCTATTAATCTGGAACTTTTACGCATGATACTGCTTCTTAACATATTTTAAAAATAATTCCACTCTAGCATATAGCCACTGACATCTTCACGTCCCTTTCTTTGGTGGCTTTGCTATTTTCCTACTAGCCACTTCAGTAAAAAAAAAAATCATCTTTATAATACTCCACCTTAAAATAAGAGACCATATTTTTTTTTTCTTGTTATAGTGTGTGGGAAGGGCTGGTAGGAATTTTGAAATTACAAATACTTTGTTGTGAGAAGCAGATTATTGTGTGTGCAAGCTCCATGTATCTAACTTACATCCTCAATTTTAATTGGATGGTATGTCTTAGCGTTTATTGTATAAAATATAGCCTAAGAAATGTTATGATGGCAGCTTGCTTGGGGAAAACAGTCTCCTTGGTACTTACTGTAAACTTGAATTTAATTGACAGTCCTGTGCAGGGTTGGACTGTGGTCAAGAGGATGGGTAAACAGGTGAATGTTATCACATAAATATTTAAGGATTGGGATGGAGCCAGCAAGCAGTAAGTTGGAGGGAAAGATACCTCATGGCTCCTCATTAGGAAAATTAGCTGCTTTTGAGTTTTTCTTGAGTTTGTTCTTGATGTTTTTTTTTTTGCCATTGTGTGTTTGATTATAGAACGGAAAAAGTTAAAATGCAAAAATCTATAAATAAGACAATTTAAATATATAGTCAACATACCAAAAATTTGATTTTTTTTTTTTTGTTTGTTTTTTGTTTTTCAAGATAGGGTTTCCTCTGTGTAGGCTTGGTTATCCTGGACTCACTTTTTTTGTTTGTTTGTTTGTTTGGTTGGTTTTTTTTTTTTTTTTACTTCTACTGCTAGGCATGGCTGGTTAGAGCTAAGAAAGCACTTTATTCCACTAAATGTTAATGCTATCCAGAACCTGCCTGGCTCCTACATTCCTTTCACCATCAGGACTGTGAAAGCCAAGAACCTTTCTCTTAGAGAACGCCTCTCACATCTGCACTGTACTGAGGGCCCTCCACTCTGCAAGGGAAGTTCAGATTCTGGGGATCCTGCAAGAGGCCCTTCACTTCACATTTCTTAAATCTCAACTTTCACATCGCTTTGCTTCTGACTACTCTTTCTGGGGAATGTCCTGACCCTCTTGTGTGCTCGCTCCAGTTGTGCTACTAAACACAGTCCTGTTCCCAACAGGATTTTCCCCCTGTCCATTACACTTTCTCCGGTTGCCTTTTATACCCCCTCTTCCCAAGCTGCTGGTCTTTTGTGGAACCATTTTCTGCTTATCATCTGTCTTTCTATACTGGCCTTCCCTTTCACCTGGAAACAGTACCGATGACCCTGAGTACAGGTGAAGTTGCTCTGAAGGTCATGCCGTCTCTCCACAAAAACCTTAGTTCATTTTGCCGGCTAAGTTCTCTAATCTAACACTGTCCTTTGGACCAGAAGAAAGGTACCTGCCTATGACTGCAGCACGTGGGAGGCAGGGGGACTAGAAATTCATCCTCATTCCTGTCTACATAGCAAGTTTCAGGCCAGCTTTGGCTACTCGAGACCCTGTCTCAAAGCAAACAAACAAAAACCAGTTTTGCTTAAAACTTGGCAGGATTTGGAATCCCTTATATACATTTTATTTTTATGTGAATAAATTTATTCACTGTAAGACTGTCACTGGAGAGATGGCTCAGAGGTTAAGAGCACTGGCTGCTCTTCCAGAGGTCCTGAGTTCAATTTCCAGCAACCACATGGTGGCTCACAACAATCTACAATGAGATCTGGTGCCCTCTCCTGGAGTGCAGGTGGACATGCAGGCAGAACTGTATGCATAATAAATAAATACATCTTAAAAAAATAAAGACTGTCATATTCAGAATCTTATCATATTTAAAATGAGAACTATGGGGCAATGATAGCTAAAGCAAACTATATTACATCATCAATAAGCAATAAATCATAACTACACCTGACATGCTGATCTTAGGGCTTAACTATTTTTTAATTTTTATTATTTAAAACAATTTTTTAATTCAAATATATTTTGATCATATTTTTTCTCCCCCAAGTCGTCTCAGATCACCTCTCTCTCCCTACCCGCCCAATTTTAATTCTTTCTTAAAAATAAGCAAAAACCCAGGACAACAACAAAATCTTCCCAAACCAAGAAAACAACCCCCCCCCACAAACAAACAAATAAACTGCACAACATCAAGCAGTAACCACTTACGCATACAAAACAAAACAAAAAACTGTGGAGTTCATTATATGTCGGTCAGCTACTCGTGAACACGAGATCTGCCCTGGAGTAGTTGATACACCCAGCGTCGCTCCATTGAAGAAAACTGATTTTTCCCTCTCCCAGCAGATATAAGCCACAGTTCTGTTGTTAGCCTTTACCATGGTCACTAGGTTTTCATTCTTTTATTCCTTTATTTTTTAATATAACAAGATAAAACAAAAACTATCCCACTGAAGTTGGATGAGACAAACCAACAGAAGGGAAACAGCCCAAGAGACGGCACAAGAATCAGAGATCCATTTGGTTTGCACACTCAGAAATCCCATGAAAACATAGTTGTCATAGGTGATAAGACATAGGATGTAGGCTGCACCATTTCTAGGGCTGGGCCCTGCAGTTAGTGATAAAGGGGGACGGGGGGAGGGACACACATCCCTTGGTTCTCTGCTCCTTGACTCCTTATCTGGATGTCAAGTCAGCTATCTGGAACACCTGTTGCTGCGACTTCCCATATTTGGACTATATAACCTGATACCACTCGTTTCCCCTCAGTTGCTTTTGTCCTGTATTTTATAACAGCAATAGAAAAGAAGCCGAGACACCCCCAATTCCAGGCTCTCCTAGGGGGTGGAAACCTTTGTCAGGCAGCCTGGGGATCCATATTGAAATGCAAAACGGCTCCCTGTGAACTGCCTTGGTAGCAGTGGTAGAAAGAGAAACCTCTACTTAGGCAGATGGTGGACAAGGTTTAAAAAGTGAAGAGGTCGGGCAACTTCACCTCAAGATCAGACGGAAACAGCACAACTTCTGGGAACTTTCCAGTACTGGAGCAGGAGGAACTTGATCTGAACCTTTCAAGGCCTAGGAAGACCGAAGTCCTTTACAGTGTACATTATTTTCCTGTTAGCTCGTGATGATTAGTGGGAAAAAAAATCCCTTTTTGAAATGTACAATAGAAAGGAAGCGGTAGAGGATAGCGCTGTCCGATAGCTCTACAGTAGGTAGGAGCGGTGCCCACAAAAGCTCTGAAAATCCACCACCACCAGTAGTTTTTATTATGGAAAAGGGGTGTGTAACCGAGCAGGCACGTGGTGAACGAGGTGAACAGTCATACAAGTTGGAACCTGGGGACAATGGCTAGGGGCTGGAAATCAGTTCAGCTCAGGTGGTTTCTGTTCCCTGTGCCCCACCTTCGGCCACATTATCTGCATATGCAAATTGGGCATCATCCTGAAGACTCAACGAGGTTTCTAAGCCTTGCCCCCACCCTCCACCGATCTCAGGCTGACTTCTGGCTTGGTATATTATTGTGGCATTTTACACACACACACACACACACACACACACACACACACACACCCGTGTGGTCGTTTTCCCCAAGAGGTTGCGTTCCCTAGCATATCCACGACTGTCCCTTGGAGTGTCTGGCTTCCCTGAAAGTATTCCACAGTAAGAGAAGCCAGCATTCATTAATCATTGTAGTCCTTATAGGAAGCTGATTTCCAACCATGACAAATAGGAATCAGTAAATGTTGGGAGGTAATTAGAAAAAGATGAAATTAAATATTCAGTGTGGAAAATTAGAATCTACGCAGAGTCGGGATTTCCCCTCTGCAGCCTTCAAAGACAGCGAGGCCTTGGAAACACGGAAACAGTGTGGAAACATGCATGACAAGAAGTGGATTCATGTGCTGCCTTGTTCACAACTCAGACCGTGAAACTCTGCTTGTTAGGGAAAATGACTGAAACGCAACTTTGCCAAGATGATTAAATAAGGGTCACTTAATTTTTTGTCTTTATATGAAGCTTCAGTGTTGTGTTGTCTCTCAAAATGAGGCGTTTGTTAGAACTTAATAATTTTGCAAAATCTGAAAGCCATCAAACATTTGATGTCTATGCAACAAATATCTGTTACTGTGTTGATCAGGCTTCCTAGATAGACCTCTACCCATAGCCATTAAAGGAGACAGTCCTGTGTCACTTATGATCCTTTGACCCCCTCACAGCAACAACCTTTCGGGGGCCTAATCTAATGTAGCCAAGCCACTGGTTGTTTCCCCATGACTGGTAAAGTTAAACCCAGTGAGCAAGCAGGCTGCTTCAGTCCTGATGTTGCCTCAGCTGCTATCGAAGGAGACCCCTGTTTGCCACCTCAAAATGCCACTTAGGGGCTTGAGAGCTAGCTCAGTGGTTGAGAGCATTGATTGCTCTTAGAGAGAAGACCTGAGTTCAGTTCCCAGCACCCATGTCAAGCGGCTAATGTCAATCAGTATCTCCAGCTCCAAGAGATCAGACACCTCTGGTCCCGAAAGCACCAGAACTCATATGTGCCTTCCATCCCAGCCCCTGGCAAACATATATCATTAAACATAAAATACATTATTTACATAAGCCACTGGAACATGAACCTTTACTCTGACTTCTGGTTCTGAGGGTGATGGTGAGGAGACACAGCTCAGCACAGCCACTAGCAGGCCAAGCTCCTCTTAGCCTCCTTAGAGAGCTTTGTGTAGGCCCCCTGAACAAAAATGAATGTGCCAGGCTTCTGAGAAGGCTCAGCAGGTAGCATGCCTGATGGCAAGGCTAACGGCCTGAATTCAATCCCTGCATCTCAGGATAGAGGAGAGAACCAATTCCTGAAAGGTGTCTTCTGACCTCTACAGTTGTGCCAGGACACACGCGATAATAATAACTAGGATACATATATAGATATAGATATATTTTTTTAATGCTCAGAAAAAGTGGAAAGCAAGGATGCTGTGCCTAGCAAAACTGTCCCTCAAAACTGACTTGTCACGCCCCGCCTAGATGGACCTACATTGAGACTACGCAAATACAACCCACAAAGCCACCAGCTCTCAGGAACACTCAAAGCAAGGATGGATGTTCAGACGAGGGTAGGAAGCACTCAGCAACCTCTCTTTGAGAGTGTGGATCTGAACGATTTCCCCAAAGGCCCCTCCGTTAGGCCTGTTCCCCAAATGACACTGTTGCTGGGTGGTGGTTTTGTGCCTTTGAACAGGGTAGAGTCATGGGGTTCCAGTCTTTAAACTCTTTCGGCTTCCTGGCTGCCTCCTGTGTGCCCTGCTATGACACAGGCACAGGTCCCAAGGCAATGGGGTCAGACTTCTGCGGACTAATAATTTACATGGGCCTCCCCCACCAAAAAAGAAAAAACAAATTCCTCTTTAGAAGCTGGGGATGTTAAATATGTATTGTTGCAACTGAAAGCTGATTAACAGCTAGCTTTTATTCAGGACCATCCTGGGCTATCAAGTGATAATTAAACGTAAAGAGATTACAGATGATTACTAAATATGAACTTGCTGTTACAAACTGCTCTTTGAAGTTTTTCCTAAAGAAAATAATCAGGAAATAAGGTCCCTTATATTCTTAACTCCAGGGCTTGCTCTGCTTCATACTTATCAGAGAACAAGGGTGGAGGAATCAGTTACATGCAAGTGCTCTCTCCGTCCTGTCCTCCGACATGGGGCCTGACTCTTATTCTCTCCCAGGACCATCATTTATTTCCTCCATACACCTGCCTTCCTGCCTTTGCCCTCGTGGGGCTCACAGGTACAGCTTCACATACCTGTGAGTTTGGACTGGGAGAGGAGTGACCAGCGCTTGCTCATGCGCTGTACTGTCATAAACCATGAGTCCAAAACTCCACTGCTTTTCTATAGTTTGCTAATTATTTTTATTAAAGCAGGAGAGGGAAGGAATGAATAGATGCAGAAAAAGTCATTGAGGAGAAAAAAACATCAATTATAACAACATGCTCAATAAATTAGCAGAAGAAGGAACCCCCCATACCACAAAGAACATGTGTGAAAACCCACAGCCAACTCTGTGTTTATGATGAAAAGGCTGACTTGATTCCATTAAGACTGAGAGTAGAGTCTATGGCCAGAGCCTCATGTGTGCACCTCATCTTGAAAGCAAGAGGAAAAAGACTTGGTAACTGAATCAGAGAGCCGAAGGAGGACATCCGCACATCCTTACTGCTGAGCACTGTGCTGATCGATTGCTCTAGCCAGGGTAATGGGGCAAGGGGGATAACAAAATCTAAAGGTATAGAGATTAGAAAGGAAAAGGAACTAAAGCCACCTACCTTCGTCCACAGATGCCATGATCCTGTCCACAGAAGACTGTAAAGAATACACATGCGTTCACCAAACTGATGGAAAAACTTAAGTCACAAGATCTATAATTATTATATAAAACCAGTTACATTTCATCTGAAAAGCAACAGAAAAAAATCCACTCGCAACATTTTTATCCACAATAATAAAAAAACAATATTTACACATTCATTTTCAAAGAAAAGCACAATATCTTTGATCTATAGGTTCAATATGATCCCTGTCAAAATTCCAGCAAGCATTGCTGTAGCTGTTGATCATCTTAAAATGGAAACACAGGGACACAAGACTACCAAAACCAATTTTTGTAGAAAGGACAAGGAGTAGTTACAATATTTAATTGTAAAACTTAACTATAAACCTGCAACAATAAACACAATATTGGCATGATAGCCCTATGGATCAATGAGAAAGCAGATCCAAAATTTAGCCCTTACATTGTAGTCAGTTCCTTTCAACAGAAATGCCGAGGCAGATCAATGGAGAGAGTCTTTTCCAGAAATGCTGCTGTGATGATGATATTGAATATCCATATGCACAGCATGGACCCAAGCTCTTAGCTCACACTATACAGAAAAAAAATGTCTATGGAATATCCATCACAGACCTACAAGTGAGAGCTGGGAAGTATAAGACTTTTGATGGGAGAGGAGAACTCCTTTGTGACCTTGCTTGTGGCAACATTTTACTAGTTAAGTCTCCAAAAGCATGAACTATAAAAGAAGAAACTACTAGCTTAGATTTTATCAAAATCTAATTTTATCACTTTCCCTTCAGAACATAGCAACAAACCAGTAAGAAAATGAGCAGACAAACACAGGAGTGTGGGAGGGGTGGGTGCCTCAAAATGAACTCAAGGAACTGAACTGAAAACTGGGGAAAACAGGCTGGAGGGATGGCTCAGTGGTTAAAAGCACTCATTTGCTTCTCGGTCCTCATATCAGGTAGCTCACAACTATCTGTGACTTCCAGTTACAAGTGATATGACACAACTGGCCCTGAGGATACAGGCACCAGGACATAATGTAGAGACAAACACAGACACGATTAAAAACAAGATAAATATCTTAAATGGAAAATATTTAATAAACACATCACTAATAGGGTATTCAAGTGACCAGTGAGCACATGAAGATATTCTCAACATCAATCATTAGTGAAATGGTAATACAAACCACCACAGAGTACCAGAGAATTGTTATAAACTTCAGATTGGAAAGTAAAATGGCATAACTATTTTGAAAAATCAATGTGACAATTTCTTAATAACAAATGTAAGCTCATATGACCTTTCAATCCTACTTCAGGAAAATATATGTTGTATAGACTTGTACATGGAAAGTAATAGTAGAATTTAGTATAGTGAAAACTTGGGAAAAAACCCAATGTATCCCTCAATTTCTGATTGGCATAGTAGAATACTATTCTGCTATAAAAAGTATGAGCTATAGATGCATGCTAGATAGATAACCCTCTAAAACATGTTAAGAGAAAACAAAGCACCAAAGACCCACTCTATCAGAATTCCAATCCCTGACACTATGAATGATGCTCTGCTAAACTTGCGACAGGAGCCTGACAGTTGTCCTCTAAAAGGCACTGTCCAGCAGCACCTCAAAATAGATGCCGAGACTCACAGCCAAACATTGGGTGATGCATCTTGTGGAAAAGTGGGGGGTGGGGGGGGAAGAAAGGAGCTGGAGGTCATAGGAGCTCTACAAAAAGACCAGCAGACTCAACTATCCAGGGCCCAGAGGGGCTTGCTGAGACTGAAACATCAACCAAGGACCCCTACAAAGATGTAGCAGATGGGCAGCTTAGGCCTCATGTGGGTCCTCTAGGAAGGGAAGTGGGGACTGCATTGGACACAGACTCACTAGCTAGCTTTTTAATCACTTCTCCCCGGAGGGACCTCCTTGCCAGGCCACAGGGGAAGAGGACACACTCAGTACTGATGAAACTTGAGCTGGGGTGGATAGGAAAGGGAGCTCCCCTTTTCTGAGAAAAAGGGGATAGGTGAGCAAGGGAAGGAAGGTGGGAATGGGAGGGGAGGAGGGATGCGACTACAACAAGAATGGAAAGTGAATAAAAAAATTAAAAGAAAAAACAAAGCCAGGCACAGAAGACACATGTGGTCTGATGTCATTTATATTAAACTTCTGCAAAGTTTAAAATATATCATCAGTGATTACCCTTGGCCTGCGGTGGAAGGACATTGAAAAGTTAAGAATGAAGGTTTTCTAGGGATAGAAATGTCCTCAAACTGGAGGGTGGTGCTGTCTGTACACAATGTTTTTCTTTAAAATAACTATATATTCATAATGGATGCATTTTTGTTGAATAAAATTGTGCCTCAATAAAGCTTTTACAAATAAAACTTTTCTAATAATGACAACCACATCTTTAAAACTCTCGTACGTGAACACAGTCAATCTGGAAGCAATTTTGTCGTGATTGAAAAGCCTCCAGATGATGCTTCATGGGATTTGGGCCTCATTTATTAAACATTAAAAAATACCAAAGAAAACTGCTTCATGTCAGGAAATTCAGGAATTTACTAGAGAAAAATATTAAGCTACAACCATTGTGAAATTAGTGAATATAATTGAGATTTGAAGGTCTTAGTTGGGAGTATGAAAGCAATACATAACCTCTCCATGTCTGTTTCTGTTTCTATTGTTTATGGTCGTTAAAGCAAGTTCAGGGAGGGAAACTGTCCTTGGGTTAGAATCCTATCACCTAGTATCCTACCAAAATTTACAAGACAAAGATCCATCTCTATCACATAACTCTCCCTAAAATGTATGTGAGTTGTCAACATTATCCTAATTATCAGCAATATGTATTTTTCTGTGTGTATTTTATAATTTACATAATATTAGAATGATATTAGATTTAAATAATTTAAAGTAAATACATTGGAATCATGTTATTGTGTTTAATAATGGGCTTGTGTGGTGGGGTGTGTTTGCTGTCCTGGCATGCTTTTTGTGGCTGTGATGAAACTCTGGTAAGGAAAAAGGTGGTTTTGTCTTAAAAGTTGCAGATTATCATCCAGATAAGCGAAGGCAAGAATTCAAGGGAGGTACTTGAAGCAGAAACCTCAAAGGCCACCTGCTTACTGGCTTCCTCATTCTAGCTTGCTCAGCTGCCCTCCTAAAAGCCCAGGCCCACCTGCCCAGGGATGGCACAGCCCACATGAGCTTTATCCTCCTGCATTCATTACCACTTAAAGAAAATGTTTCACACACTTGGACACAAGTCAGCCTGATCTAGGCATTTCTTCATTTTAGGTTCCCTCTTCCTAGGTGACTGTGGCTTCTATCGAGTTGGCAGCTGAAGTTAACTATTTAGACGTCATAACTTTACTGGAATTTCTGTAGATAAACTCTCCTCTTGAGTTATTTCTGTTTTTATTTACTTTGTTTTTCTCTTTTGTGAGTCCAAGGAACATGAAGCCTCTGTTAAACTATATTCTGATCTTACTCTTTGCTCTCTGTCCGTCTTGATGTACGCTTGGATTTCCCACCCCCACTAAGTCCTGTGTGAGTCTCCAAAATACCCGTCGCTGGCCATCACCATGTGTGTTCCCACCTGAGGACAGTCCAGGTAGCTGCTGGGCTGAGGGAGACTGTGGTCGTTTCTGGACACGTGCTCACATTGTGAACATGAAAGAGAAACAACAAAAATGCACAGTAAAGCAAGCCAGGATATTACTGTACAGAAGAGAGATGACAAAAAGAGAAATGAAACATTGACCCCACACTAAATTAATGCATTTATGGCCAAATAGAAACACTGATTTTAGGGAGTCTCCCGGTAGCCCTCATGCTTCCTCTTCCCATAAGTGGCCTGAGGTGACCCGTTAAGATGCTTCCCTACTCTCTTGACCCAGAAAACCCTACAAAATCATGCAAATCAAGAGGTTTAAGTCTTCATGTTCACTTTAAGAACACCCGGGAAACTGCCCAGGCCATCAAGCGTATGCATATACGGAAAGCAACCAAGTATCGAAAAGATGGCATTTTGAAGAAGTGTGTGCCACTTCCAGCCAAAAGGTGACGCTGAACACAGGGTCAATGGCCAAAAACGGATTGCTGAATTTGTTGCCTATGCTTAAGATGCAGAGAGTCATGCTGGACTTAAGGATTTTGGTGTAGATTCTCCAATCATTGAATATACCCAGGTGAAAAGGCGTTGTCGAACTTCCAGAGCTCAGGGCTGGATTAGCCCACACAGCAGCTCCCCTGCCACATCGAGATGATCCTCACTAAAAAGGAACAAATTGTCCCAAAGCCAGAGGAGGAGGTTGCACAAAAAAAAAAGTGTGCTTACAGCTGCTAAGTTGCGTTTTACTCCGCCAGTGGAAGAGCGCTGAACTCCAAGCCAGGCAGTGTGGCTGGGTCCTGGCCTGACTCTCGTCCTCACTTTCTAGTGTCTTAGACAAAGCATTTAATCTCTTTGACCCTATATTTACTGATCTTTAAATGGACTGGTCAGACTAAAGCCATTTCTGGACCCAAGTTAATTATGAGGTTAAAAATGTGAGGTGAGATACTGCACGACCTTACTCTAAATGTGGCATTTTTCTTTTACCAAGCATGCTGATCACATTACTCTAGCCCTCAAGTCTATTTTCACCGTCTTTGTTTTCCATTTTCTGCATAAGCTATCTTGGTTTAAGCTCCTTCCTTTACTCTTTTTTGTTTAAGACAGACTTTCCACTGACGCCTGTATCTTGCTATCCTTTCTATAACCCAACAACCTTACCCCTACCTTAACACAGGAGTGTCTGTTTACTTAACATGGGCTGGACAGATGGCTCGGTGGTTAAGAGAACTCGCTGCTCTTGCAGAGGACCCAAGTTTTCTTCCAAGCACCCTTGTCAGGCAGCCCACACCCATACAGGGCTCCAGCTTCAAGGGCTCTGACGTCCTCTCTGGCCACTATGTGTGCATGTACGTGCATAACATGTACATATATACAAAAATGGAAACTATAAATACAATCTTGTGAGGTCCCAACGCTATTAAAAAACTACAGGCAACTAATGACTATTGAGAGAAGGAGATAAGTCCCCTAACAGGTATCCAAGACAACGGTTTCAGCTCTGAAACCGTATAAACACAAACAGCAACAACAATACATACAACAGGTTGTATTTGTATATTCGTGCGCACACACAGATGCATACATATATATGATATATGTAGCAATAATAGAGAAAAAGATTATCAATTTGACAGTGAGTAGGGTCATGGGAGGGATTAGAAGGAGTGGATCTGAAAGGAAGGAAGGAAAGGAAGGGGAAAATATTGTAATTCAATTTTACTTAAAATGTACAAAAATTTTAAAATAGTAAGTAACAATAACAAATCTTTAGTAAAACAAAACTAAGCTATAATTTGTGAGCGAAGTTGGATAAGCCTATCATTCCCAACACTGTGGAGGCTGAGGCAAGACACACCTAAGTTTGAGGCTAACCTGAACTACAGTCACTATGGCATAGTGAGTAACCTACAACACAAAGAGAGACCCCCATCTCAGAAAAACAAAACAAAACCCCCATAAACTACCAGAAGTTAACCGAGGGAAAGCACCCTGCCAGTTTCCTGAGAAGCATATTTCTTCCCTGAGCGGGCAGAATGTAAGGGTTTGCCCCTTTGTCCTTTCAGCAACTGTATCACCTTGGATCAGTTCCCTTGCCTGCCAAGTGGAAGCAAGAACATTTATGCAAACATCATCATACAGATGAAGTGAGGCTCATGCAGATCCTCGTAGGCAAGAGATGGGAGAACAGCTTTGGACAGAGGACGGTGTGCTGGTTCTGGGGCCTCGGAAACAGCACCTCATACCCTACTGTCTGCTGCTTCTTGCCATGTTCTTACCTTGCAGTGTTCATACATGGCCAAACTATGAAGAAGAAAATTGACGTGTTTTGTGGGTGATGCTCTTTTCATTTAATTTGAAGCTGCCTCCAGCAAAATTTTCTCCCAAGTAAAACTTCCATCTGAAATGCTTTGTTGTCATTTATTTATTTTTTGGGGGGTTGTTGCTGTTAGTTTTGCTTGCTGCCATGCTTCCCAACTGGCATGTCATAATTACTATGCACTAAGACATTAAAGAAAAAGGCCCTGGAGCAGCCCTTTGGACAGCCATTTTATATATCATTCTATTTGAAAAGCAGTGCACACAAAAATTGTTCTTAGCAAATGTTAATTAATGAAAACATTTCTGCAATATGTTCTTAGCTCCTTCAAACCACAGAATAATCTATCCACTCATGAGAAAACCATTTATTTATTTTCTATACAACCTTTAAAAAAAAATCTTTGTTTTTGACACCAAAGCTCTTTTATTCTCTATCAAAATAAGTTTTTAAAGATGTAACAGTCACCCACACACACACACTTTTTTTTAATAAGAGAAAATCAGCTGAATTATTTAGTAAGGTTCTAAATGGTTACAAAGCCTACTTTCCACTTCAATATTTGAATACATGACGGGAATAAGGGGAGTGTTTTCACATTTTCTAAAGTATATCATTATCCCTAATGTTCTAAAGAATGAGCAAAATGAGTTACACACACACACACACACACACACACACACACACACACACACGGCACAGGAAAAAAAACTTCACTGTTATACCACCGTTCTTTAGCATTTATAGAATTATAATGTTACACAAACCTGCAACATGGAAAACATTAAATCTGGATGAATCAATGCATAGTCATCAAACTCTTCCAGAAGGAAACAAAAAATACTAAACATTATTGATAAAGGATTAGTTTATGCATGAACTCTATCAAATTTTAAAAGTTCTTTGAAACTGTAAAAGTAAAACCTATCTATCAACAAACGTAGAAATTAAAATTCCCAAGCTTTAAGATGACATATTGCAGAGTTTTGTCTAGAACTGCATAAAATTATTCAAATATAAATATAAGGGGAAATATATATTGTATAATAATAATAAAAATGACTTCACAGAGGCAACTTACTGTAACTTATTGCTCAATCATTTAATTACAGAAGTACCTCTCTCTTTTTTTTAGGAAGAATCACTTCAGTCAAATCATATTTTAAAAAAGCATGATACTCCTTTCCAATATGCTACCAAAATGTAAAGCATTTGAATGTAAGATTAACAAGGTGGAATCAGCATCTCTATTCATAACCAAATTCTCTGTCACACACACAAGGCATTTCTTTACTTCGAGATGTTATCTATCTATCTATCTATCTATCTATCTATCTATCTATCTATCTATCTACCTACCTACCTATCTTCATCATTATTATCTGTAATGGAAGTTTTGGTTTCTTTAAAATCTCAGTTATGTTACATAAATATGTTTTTGTTTTAATCCCAAGTGTGGGATTTTAGCTTGGGCTTTAGTTTGTCCACAGCTGATAATTGCCACCTGTGGGGCGTGATCTTTGCCAGCTGTTAATGGCCTGCACAGAGGGTGTCGTGGTCTAGGACTCTGAAAGATATAAATACGGGAGTCTAGAAAGAAGGATGGCTCTTTGGAGAGGTCAAAGACGGATGGTGTGGTGGCTTAGACAGACTGATAGAAATGTTTCAACACAGCAGCTTGGAGGAGAGTGCCTGCTGTGTTTATTGTTGATAGAGATTGGTATAGACCTAAAAGAACCATGAGCCCTAAACACCTGGGAGAAGTAAAGGAGTCTGTGCCCCATCTCCCCACTAACCTTCTCTCTCCTACGTAGGGTTGAGGGTTGGGAGGGAGAGGCTTTAAGGAAGCCCAAATAAAATACAGTTTAACAATGAGCTCAACGTCTATTATTATTATTATTTTGGTGTAAGTTTGTTTGTTTTTGACACATGGTTCCTTTGTGTAATCCTAGTTGTCCTGAAACTAACTCTGTCGATCAGGCCATCTTGAGTTTGCAGAGATCGGCCTGCTTCTGCCTCCCAAGTGCAGGGATTAAAGGTGTGCACCACCACTCTGCCTGACGATGAAAAGTATCATTTATGATAAAAATTTTTCTGCGCTACACAATTAAGAAATGCTATTGCAGCCAGTCCTGAGGCTCTAAAAGTTTCCTTTCATGCTGATGGCAATTTAGGTTTTATGTTGGTGCATTGATAAGTCTAGGAATAAAAACCCCATTTCCAAAGCTCCAGAGGAGCCACGCTGACAGTCTCCCCGGTGTATCCACACCTGGACTCTGTGTGATCCACTCACTAGAACTATACTAGTACATCAGGGTTTTGTTTTGGAGGAGAACAGGAGAAGGGAGTAAAGAGTCATATAATCAAAGGACATTAGACATGTTGGAAATTCCACAATGAAAGCCATTATTTTGTACAATTAATATAAGCAAATTTAAAAATACTTTGCTTGGGTTCTCCCTGAAATCAGTGGACTCCTGCTCACACAGCACAAACGGGCAGTTCTCCTCAGATGTGTCGTACTTCTAAGACCCTTTATTCCACAAAAGATTGATAGAACCGACTAATGTAACTGTCTGGGCCTGAATGTCCTACTTGAACTTATAAATAATTGAGTAATTAACTGAACAGATTTGAGGCTAGCCAGATTTTCTATTCTTCCAGAGTTCCTTTGGTAACTTGTGTCATCTAGGCATTTGAACATTGCATTCGTGTTGCTAAATTTCTCGCCATGACTTGTTTATATTTGGTATTTGTATAGTTTACCTTGAGTCATTTTGTATTTTTGGCTGATATTTGTGCTTACATGAAAGTGAGATTTGTTTAGATAGCTCATGGTTGGTCTTTTTATATTCAGTTTTGCAATCTCTACCTTTTTAGTGTTTATGTATTTAGTAGTCTTCAATGTGTTTATCAGTATTGTTGCAGTTAACTCTATATTTTTTAAAGTTTATATCACCTGCTGTTCTTTGCTTATTACTGATCTTTTGAATTGAATACCTTTTAAAAAAGTTTTTGCTTTACTTTGGGGATTCAGAATTATACTCTTGATTGTTCCTCTATAATTTGCAGTTTAACTCATCTCAGTCCATAATAATATTTATCACACCTAACTTTATTTACATATAATAGATATCAAACCATAATTTTCTTTGTAGTACTTTTTTCTCTTCAATAACTTAAAAAAAACCATTTTCTATGGTATAGGTCTTCTGTAACCATTCATTTGTCTTTCTAACATTTTTATTATCTTAATTTACATGTGGGTATGTGTATGGATGCATGCATGTGCGTGGTGGTGCCTGAGGAAGCTGGAGGCTTCTATGCCCCGGAGGTGGATTTCCAGGCAGTTGTAAAGCTGCCTGACTGGGTACTGGGAAGAGAGCTTGGCTTCTCTGCAAGAGTGGTACACCCTTAACCACCCAGCATCTCTCTGGCTCCTGTGTAACAATTTTTTTTGCAGTGTATATCTTTAATCTTTCACTGCTCTTTAATTTTTTTGTAGTATTTAATCTGCTATTAATCTCATCTAATGAAATTCCAATTTCACAGGCTATGGCTTCTTATCTCTAAAAATTTCAATGATTCTTTATCTTTCTTTGCTAATTATGTTCATGTTTTTTAAACCCTGGAAAATACAACATTTATTACATATGTTTCCAAGTCCTCTAATCCTAATCTTAATGCCTTTTCTACTTTCTGATTTTTATTCAGTATATTCCTCAGTGTTTTCTGATTCTTGGTATCTTGAGTGCTTTTTGAATTCATAAAAGATGTCTTGAATGGTGCTTTTTTTTCTTTTTTTTTTTCTTGTATGTCTATGTACCATGTGTATGCCTGGTGTCCACAGAGGTCAGAAGTAGATGTTGGGTCCCTTGGAACTGGAACCAGATGATTTTGACCCACCTTATGGGAACAGGAATTGAATCCCAGTCCTCTGGAAGGCTAGTCAGCCCTCCTAACTGCTGAACCATCTCTCACAGCCCCCTCTGTGTTCTTTCTAATTAATGTTGGGCCTGGTTTTAACAGAAGTTGAAACTTATGGATAACATTGTGGTTTGCTTTTAAGATTTGATAAGATGGCTGCCTGGGCAGTTTTTATTTTACTAAGCTTTAGCTTTTAGGGTGAGGCCTAAGCTTCTGGGGTCTCTGCTGCCTGGATGTAGTGGAAAACTTGCCATGCTGACCAGGAAGAATCAAATATTTCCCATCCCTACATAAACTCAAATAACTGCCCAGCTTCTCCCCCTGCCTCCCCCCCACCCCACACACACAGGGGGTTGGTACTATTTTCTTTCTACCCACAACTCCCAGTATTGAGCAAAGGCTCACGAAGAACCATGTGGAGGTAGTGAATACGATCAAAGTACTTGCACATATGGCAATGCCATGATGAAGGCAACAGAAGAGAAAAAGTAGGGGGAGGAGAAGTAGAGGAAGGGACAGGAGGGAGAGGAAGTAGGAAGGAAGGAAAGAAGGAACAAGGAAGGAGGAAGGAACTTCCATAAGCCAAGTCCCAGAGCTGATTTTCTGCTTTGCTCCCCACTGTTTAAAACTTTACTTTCCAGCTCTGGCCTTAACTCTTCCAGCTGTTCATTGCTGCCGCCCAGGTCTGCTGGTTCTTGAAAGCTGCCTCCCTGTTGCAAGGTCTAGAACATCTCACCACAGAAATCTGTAGCCTCATGAGTCTTACCTGGTTTGTTTCTTTCTTTTCAGTGATCAGACACATTCTCTCAGGTCACCAGTGTGTGAAAACATAGTGCACTTAATGGATGGATGCACGCGTGCGCACATCCACACACACACACAAGCATCCACGCACGCACAGCTTTCTAGCTGTTTACAGTGGAATGATTAGATTGGTCCTTGATGTTCCAGTGTGTCTAAAACCAGAGAGCTGGCTTCAACTCTTCATACTACCTTTACTATCTTCATCTATCAGAAAGTCATTTCACAAGTTCACACTTGTGTGTGCATGCATGAGTGTGTGTATACACTCTTGCTTCCTTCTATTTGAAAAGAGTCTTCTCTTCTGCTGGTTTCTGGACTATCATACTAATCTGATTTCCACTCTTTCTCTTTCGCCATTTCTTTTAAAAAACCCTTTTCAGCTCATCATCCTTTACCTGGGAATTATATCTTGGAATTTTTCAAGACTTAGCTGTCAGTAAGCTATAAATATGATTTCTTTTGATTTCATAGTCCCTCCTGAGAAATTCTACCTATAACATTAATATCAGTAAAGGCCAGCAAACCCCTGTCCTCCCTTGCCTCAGCACGTGTCTCTAAGGAGACTCAAAACCAAGGTAATGGAATAACTGGGATAGTCTCTGCTTCCCCGGCACTTGCTTCCAAATTTCATCCCTTAGGGCTTTTTTTTTTTTTTTTTCCCCAATACAGTTATACAGTTAGCACTTTGTCCATACATAGCTTGGATCCTGGAATCCTGACTCAAGAAGGCAAGGGAATAAAGAAATGATATACACCAAAACACTGGAATTGGGTGGCCTGGGCTCTCTAATGGTGAAACCATAGCACCCCAGAATCTCAGTGTGTTTATTAAATAGTGTGTTTATTAAATACCGTGGAATGGGGATGTGGGGTTATTGGTCACAGCTGAATAAGGAGGTGGGGCTATTACATGCATATAAACAAGGAGACAGAGTTATTATATACATCTGAATAAGTAGACAGGGTTAGCTAATCATGGCGGGAGCAGTCTTAGGGGCACAGACTTCAGGCCTTAACATCTGGAGCAGCAGTTTGCAACCTGTCAGGTGGTGAATGACCCTTTCACCGGGTCACCTAAGACCATTGGAAAACACAGATTTTCACATTATCATTCATAACAGTAGCAAAATTATAGTTATAACATAGCAGTGAAAATAACTTTATGGTTGGGGGGTCATAACATGAGCGACTATAGTAAAGGGCTGCAGCATTAAAAAGGTTGAGAATCACTGATCTGGAGGGAGAAAGTGGTGCATATTTTCTGTATTCACTGTCAACAGTCCCATTTGGACCCAAGGAAGGACTTGCCATCCTCTGAGCTAAGGAAGGCTTGCCAGTCCTACGGGCCTGAGGCATTGGTCCTTGACGTGGTGGTACCCCTGTCGGCCACACAGGATCACTCAGGACTTCACTGGATACCTACAGCTCCCCCCTTTTATCTCTTAGATGTTCGGGATGGATCCTCATGTTTAGACCAGGGGTAGTTCACTGCAATGCCGGCCACCATGATGATGATAAGAGGAAAGATCCTAGCAGCCACGGTGCCCAACAGAAAACATAAAGAATGCTTAGCAAATTCAAGGAACCTGTAGCCTCTGGAAGGATGTTTATGGAGCCTTAGAAAGAGAATGGAATCTGAGCATGAACCTTCTCTTCTAGGACATGCAGAATTGGACATATCCATGTGATCATTATTGTGGGTCCAAATACGTAGGGGTGGGTCCCAACTCATTCCTCTATTGTCTGGTTTAAATGGCAGGGCTGTAACCCATCCCGAATAATTGAACAGAGCCCCCTGGTCTCCAGAAAGTTAGAGAAATGCCACCACCACCCCTAAAAAGTGAAGAGGTATAAACAGGTATAGGAGGATGTGACCAAATCACTGGGTGAAAAAGCTTAGGCCAGGAGGCATCTCCCACAGCTGGTTTTATCTGCATGGATAACAATTACCAAACACATTAGAAAAATGGCTGCTGGGTTATTTGCATTGGGTTCTTTAAAATCAGCTAATGTTTAAAGCCACCAAGATTAATTCCCCCCCAACGCCCTTGGCTATGTGCCTCCTCCACCCAGATGATTCCACTCTGCCTGTTTTCTTGCCCTCAAAGCACCAAAGCTCCTGTGGCATCTGGGTTTCCATTGCTTTTGGGCTCAGAGGCCTGGGCTCTGGCCAGACAGGCTAGCAGTGCAGGCTAATGGGCTGGGTCACCTTGCCCAGCATCTGCTCCGGCACACACAGCTGGCCAGACAGGCAGGCCCTCAGCCTGTCCTGGGCTTCACCACTTCACATCCCTCAACTGTGTGCAGCTTGTTTTTTGCCAAAGGTAACATGAAAGCAGCTAAACTGAAAGCAAAGATGGCAACATGCTCAGGTCCCTCGGCCATGTATTACCCCGGAGAGTCTTTCTTTCTTTTTTTTCCTTCCTTCTTTTTTTCTTCCTTTCCTTCCTTCCTTCCTTCCTTCCTTCCTTCCTTCCTTCCTTCCTTCCTTCCTTCCTTCCTTCCTTTCTTCCTTCCTTCCCTTCCTTCCTTCATAACCAAATTTATCGCCCTGTTCACTGGAAACCAAGGGCCTGTCCTCTTATCATAAGCCAATAACTGCTGAAGCATCGATGTCTCCACCCACTCTCATGGCTTTTTATAATCTTCCGCAAAGCACCTCTCCTTGTCCCACATTTTACAGTTGACACTTAGAATTTCACCCCCTCTTTTACCTTTACATTTATCCTTACCATCATTTGTTTGCTTCTCTTAGGAGTCTCTCTCAGCTGAGTCATGCGAGTCCCTTGTAGTCAGGTATTCACCATCTCCATCTCGTTTTGGGTGCTACTTTGCCATATCCTGCATGGCTTCAGGTACTGACCTAACCAGGGTGTTGAAGGAATGAAGGACAGACTCATGGACATCCGTACCGGAAGGCTGGGATCAGGTGGTCCAGGATGTCTGATGAAGGAGACACAGTATCCCAGATGTTCACTGTGTTTATTATATGCAGCAGGATTAGCTCTTACAGCTGAACAGGAAGACAGGTTTGGCTAATCCCTTTAGGTGCCAAGTTTGTAAGGGGACCGCTTTTAGGCTGTCAACATTGGGAGAAGAAAGCTATGGTAGACATTTTTTTGCATATAGTGTCCTCATATTGGCATCCAGATCCAAGGAAGGCTTTGCCATCCCTCTGAGCCTTACCTGAGGTAGCCTTTGCCCCTCCCAAATGGTCCTTGACATGGCCATGCCCGACACAGTACAGATCCTCTCAGGACTCCACTCACTCCCTACATGTTAAGCTATCTCATTGTACCGCTAAGAAACCATGGGGAGGTCTGGGATAGCTTCCTCGTGTTCCCCTGCAGTCACTGACCACACTCCCTTTAAGTACTAAGTCCTGTAGTGTTTCCTCTTTAAAGTCTCTGACTCTCTCCATTTCTCACCATTGTCACTAAAACCTCTCATCTGTCCCCTCTAATAATACCCAGACATGTCCTTTCCAAAGCGAAGATCTGTGCATGCCACTTTCTTAAATCTGCATGTTGGGGTGAGTCTCTTGGGTTTAGGGTAGACTCTATCTCAAGGTCTGAAAGTCTCCATGAGTTTTGGCCCTTGCTATCCTCTTGCTGCTTTTGCCACCACAGTAGTCAAGGCCCTCCCTCCAAAGTTGCTAATGAACCTTCAGCGCCATTTCAAGTGCCTGTTTCTGCTTGCACATGAATCTCTGAACATGTGATTTTGTTAGTTTGAGATGTCATTTTTATCTTCAAATCATGCACCCCATTTCCAAGTTATAAACTCAGCTCATCTCACCTCTTCAAGAAGCCTCTTTTCCTTTTAAAATACATCCCTGTATATAATTGTGTGCAATTATTAATGCTACTTTGTTTCCCAGTAAAACTCAGTGTGTTCTTAGTGCTAGGCACTATTAATATACTAGTAATGTTTTTGAATGAATAAAATACACAATGATTACCATTAAAAAACAGAATCATGAGCATAATAGATATAAATGAATATATTTGATTATTTTATAAACAACCTAATGTATGTGCAATCATTTCATATATTCTGAATGACAGTTTTTTATGCTCTCTTTGTGAGAGAAAATTCCTGTTTATTTTGAAAAACGAGTAAAATATTCACTTATGGTTTCTGCTTATAATTTGTCTTTTAGGTGAAAGAAAGACTGCTTTCAAAATATTTCAGCTTTAAACATATGTATTTTCACAAAGGATAAAATAGTGTCTAATAATGGAAGAAGTTTGTGAAGGTAGTTGTAACAACTATTCTCTTTTGTGAACATGCTCCTGCTATATCTTGATATAATTGTGGTTAGCTTTTCTGTCATTTGGTATTTCACATGCTTCTGGTATTGTGTTCAATACTTTAAAGTATCACCAGTATGTAAGACAATATACAGGCATTACCACCTACATTCTTCAAATGACAAAGTCTGAGACTGTAATTCTCTACAAATATTAAAGCAATTGAAATCAAATCAATTATCATTTCATACTGGATTGCAATAAAAGTAGAAATTAATAAGAAAACTCTGTAAACCGTGTAACTTCGTGAAAACTGAAAAATATACACTGAACAAGCAAATAGTATAAAGGTGATGAGATTATGAAGAAAAAATTTAATATTCTTAAAGTTAATGAAAATGGCTGAGCAGTGGTGGCATACACCTTTAATCCCATCACTCAGAAGGCAGAGACAGGTGGATCTCTGAGTTTGAGGCCAGCCTGGTCTACAGAGTAAGTTCCAGGGCTATATAGAGACACCTTGTCTTGAAAAAATAATTAATGAAAATTGAAACATATCCAAAACTCTGGGGCAAGCAAAACAGCAGTAGGAGAGATGCATACTTCAGCCAGCATCTACAATACTAAAGCAGAATGTCAAATAGATGAATTGTCATCTACCTCAGCTAACTAGAAGAGGAATAGGAACCAAACCCCAAATAATAGAAGAGTGATCAGAGCCTAGAGACATCCAAAAGTATAAAGGAGTAATAAAAGAAAGAGTTTGCTTTTAATATGCAGTTGACAAACCCTTAGCTAAAATAACAATAAAAATAAGTGACTTAAATAAAATGAGAGACAAACATGGAGTCAGTGTAACTGAAACTAAAGAAACTCAAAAGAATTTAAAAGATTATCATGAACAACTAACTGTATACCAAAATTTGAGGATTTAAACAAAATCTTGACATATTACTCTTTAGCAAGACTGACTTTTGGACATACAGAGACTCTGACCAGTAAGGAAAAAATGAGACTGAATTAGTAATAAAGAGGTCCTCGCTAAATAAAAAGCCTAGCCACAATACCTTGTATACATGTGTGAAATTTCTAAACAAACAGATAAATGCTCAAGATGGCTTCCCTACTGAGCTATATCAGAGATTATATAGGCTATCCCAGTTTAGACAGATTTACAAGGGATAATTTTTCATAATTCAGACTAAAAAGCCAATGTTAGCCAGACACTAAGAATACAGAATAACAAGAAAAGTACATACCAATATCACCAATGAACCCAGATGCAAACATGCTGGCAAATGTTGCTGGAGAGATGGCTCAGTGGTTAAGAATGCTTGCTATTCTTGCAAAGGACCTAGGTTGGTTTCCTGGAATGCACACGGCAGCTCCGAGCCGCCTGTCACTCCTGTTTGAGTGATCCAGCGCCATCTTCTGGCCTTGCAGGCAGCAAGGGTGCATGTGGTGCACGTACACATATGTAGGCAAAACACTCAAATACATCAAACAAAATAAAAGATAAAACAAAGTAAAACCTCAAAAAAATACTAGCAACTTGAGAGCAACAGCACATTAGATGGAATATTGTATCATAGTTAAGCGGGAGTCAAGCCAGGAATGCAAGGATGGTTCAACATATAAAATAAAAAAACATGATATTCTGCACTGAAATAATGTTTCTAAGACAGGGAATAAAGACAAGGTATCTACTTTCACCTGTCTCAGTCAGCATAGCCCCCAAAGGCCAAGGTGATCAGGCAAATCATCATCATCATCATCATCATCATCATCATCATCATCATCATCAT
>NW_026585895.1:24553550-24569237 GCF_907164565.1 Psammomys obesus
ATCATCATCATCATCATCATCATCATCATCATCATCATCATCATCATCATCATCGTCATCAAGGTTTTCTAATTTGTAAAGAAAGCATTCAAGTTGTCGGTTTGTAGATGACATGATTGTATGTAGAGAATCCAAAAGCTCCTCCAAAAACCTCTTGGGACAATTGTGAACATAGTAAAGTGACAGGAAAGAAACTCACAGAAAGCAAAAATCAGCAGCATGTATTTCTATTATTCAGTAATAAATTATCCAGAAAAACAATCACAAAAATAATCCTATTTATAATAACTTATTTATAATTTATAATAACTTATTTATAATAATTTATAATAAAAAATAAAGAATAGTATTATCTAGGAATGAATTTAAACTGTTTGGGAATTTCCCATAGTGAAAAGATTAAACTTTTGTTCTAAGAGATTGAAGGAAATAGCCTCAAAATGAAATGATGTCCCATGTTCAGGGGTCAGAATAAATACTATTAAAATAGCAGAATTTCCCAAGGTGATCTATAGACTGAAGGCAGCTCCATCAAAATACTGGGGGTGGGGGGACTCCACAGATCCAGAAAAAAAGCCTAGACTTTGTTCTAACACAAAATAACCCAAGCAGTCTTGAGACAACACGACAAACATGGCATGAGCGTGGCACCACGGCTTTGAAGTATGACCCATGGAGTGGTAAAAAGCGTGACATTGGCAAAAAACCAGCCTCACAGAGGAATAGAACCCAGAACCCAGACATGACTCCGTGTATCTACAGCCTCCTGCCCTTCCACAAAGGTGTCTAGAATACACACTGGGGAAGAAAGGCCTCTTAGAAACGGTGCTGGGGAAACTGGGTATGTACACTCAGAAGACAGAAACTACATACCCATCTCTTACCACATAAGAAATCAAAACATACAACTTTTTTTTGAGATTGTGATTTTTTTAAACATTTTTTATTTATTTATTACAACTTATTCATTTGGTATCCCAGCTTAGCCCTACCCTGGTCCCCTCCCAATCCCATCCTTCCTCCCTTCCTCGTTTCCTCCCATGCCCCTACCCTAGTCCACTGATAGGAGAGGTCCTCCTCCCCTTCCATCTGACCCTAGCTTATCCAGTCTCATCAGAACTATCTTTCATAGTCTTCCTCTGTGGCCTGGTAAGGCTGCTCCCCCCTCAGGGGGAGATGATCAAAGAGCCAGCCACTGAGCTCATGTCAGAGACAGTCCCTGTTCCCATTTCTAGGGAACCCACTTGGAGATTGAGCTGCCATGGGCTACATCTGTGCAGGAGTTCTAGGTTATATCGATGCATTGTCCTTGGTTGGACTCTCAGTCTCAGAAAAGACCCCTGTGCCCAGATTTATTGGTTCTATTGTTCTTCTTGTGGAGCTCCAGACCCTTCCAGGTCTTCCTATTTCCCCCTTCTTTCATAATGTTCCCTGTACTCTGCCCAAAGTTTGGCTATGAGAACAGACAACTTCTTAAATATTAAACTAAAATCTGGAACCACTGGAGGAAGGGACTAGGTTTGGTGTTTTGTTTTGTTTTGTTTTGTTTTGTTTTGTTTTGTTTTGTAGGCAAGACCTAAGCACAGCTGACAAAGGCAAAGCAGGTGAAGGAGAGGCCATGACCTGAAACAACACATAAACCAAACACCTGCTGAGCTGGCAGAGCACCTGCACGCTGTGCTGCTGCTGGGTGTGCTGCCGCTGAGGGGCAGATTGCAGATGCAGTGCCTGCACAGTGGAATAGTGTGCAGACGCCATAAGAGCTCAGATAAACTCCAGCACAGGTGAGCAGCAGTGACAGCAACAAAACACAACCAAATAACCAGATTGAAAAACAGGCTCTAGACCTGAAGAGACAGACCTTCAAAGCAGACGCTCAATAGGCAGGTGGGAACGCCCCACACCACTAATCACGGACACCCGAGGCAAAACCACACTGAGACATCACCTCATGCTGTTCAAATGACTGCTCTCCAGACAAAAGAGAAGTGCTGCTGCAAATCAGGAGAAAAGGCAACTATTAACTCTTCAGGTAGAAATACAAAATGAGTGCAGCCACTATGGAATACAGAAGAGCTTGGGAAGTTTCTCATAAACGTAAAAATAAATCTACTAATTAGCCTCACTAGTGGCTATATGGCCAAACACAAATGAAGTCAGCATGGTCAAAAGGGTTTCTACAACTGTCATATTGACTGTGGCTCTGTTCACTACAGCCAAGTACAAACAAGCAAGTGTCCATCACCTAAAAATGTTTCATATATACATGCTGGAATACTACTCAGCCATGAAAAATATGAAACGCTGTCATTCATGACAATAAGAATGGAAGTAGAAGTTGATTGATAAGTACAGAAAGAAATCCCCACATGACCTTTCATAAATAGAATATTTTTTTGCTGGTCATGGTGGTGCACACCTTTAATCCCAGCACTGAGGGAAGCAGAGGCAGGTGGATTTCTGTGAGTTTGAGGCCAGCCTAGTCTACAAAGTGAGCACAGGATAGCCAAGGCTACACAGAGGAACCTGTCTCAAAGAAAAAAAAAAAAAACAAAAAATATAAAAAGAAAAAAAATGATATTTTTACAGATGTTGAGAGTAGTTGTCAGAATGGAGAGTTAGAGGAAGAAAGAAATAGGGAAAGACTGGTTAGGAGGCACTTTGTTAGTGAAAGGAGAAATATGTTTTTGTGTTATATAAGATCATTATGATAATGTGTTTTTTTAAAAGTGAGAGATATTTATGCATGTTTTCATTAGAAAAATAAATGCCTGAGAATATATTATATACATATAAACACACAGATATTTAAACACTAAACGGTTTCTATGTGTACCAGATTTCACTTAGTTCTCTGTAAACATATAGCATATTCTTATACCAATTAGTAAAAAAAAGAAGCAGGGGAGACAGTTCAAATGGTAAAGTGCTTGGCGTATAGGCATGACATTTGAATTTAATTTCTACAGTCCATGTTAAAAAAAAAAAAAGCATTCAGCCAGGTGCAGTGGCAAATGCCTGTAGTCCTAGCACTCTGGGAGGGAGAGGCAGGTGGCTTTCTGTGAGTCCGAGGCCAGCCTGGTCTACAAAGCAAGGCCAGGGCTACACAGAGAAACCCTGTCTCAAAAAAAGTCTGGGACTTGTGCCATGTGCTTGTGATCTGTGTGCTGAGGAGGCAGAGGCAGTCAGTCTGGACAAACCGCTGAGCCTGATGCCAGGGAGATGCTTGTCTCACCAAATAAGGTGAGGCGGGCTCCTGAGGAATAACATGGTTGACCCCTGGCCTTCACACATGATTGAAACATTGGAAGGAGCTAATTGCAACAAGAAGTTACTATCTCTATAACTTATAAATGCAGGGCTATTGAGAGAGGCTCTTGGCCACCATGCAGGGGAAGGGGGAGAGAAAGGGGCGGGAGAGGAGAAGAAGAAGGAAGAAGAAGATGACAGGAAATGCAGAAAAAAGGAAGAGAGAGGGAGCTAGAAAAGAGAGAGGGAGGGAACCAAAATGTCTGGATTATACAGTGAAGAGGCAAGGGAAGGGAAGCCCTTTCCCCTGGGCTAGAAAGTTCAGGGTAGAGGGCGGGGCATGCCAGCCACACACCAAGGGAGGCTGGGAGAACCTCCACTTTTGTATGCTCTGAAGCCAGGTCCACTTTTGTGTGATCTGAAACCTAACAACACACATGTGCAAAAATGTACACACACACACATACACACACCAGAAAATGCGATGCATGTTCACAATAGAGCCATTAAGAAAAGTAAAATCTCCACCTTTGTACGAACATTGATAAAACTGGAAATTATTGTGTAAAATGGGATCTGGTCATTCAGAAAGGCAGATACCACCTGCTTTTAGCCTCATATTGAGAACATCAATTTTTAAAATTCTATGTGTCTAGGGGTCACGACCCTAGAAAGGGGACAGTGAGAAGCAAGGAAGAGATCTTGAGGGAGGTAGGAAGCAGAGGGTGGTAGATTTGATGTAAGAGGATAGTGCAAAGGGGTGCTAATTGGGGGAGGAAAGGGGACCAGCTGCTAGGGCTGGGGTTACCAGGAGAGAGCTGTCAGGGCAGGAACCTGAAGGCAGGAACTGGTGCAGAAGCCATGGAGGAGTGCAGCCTACTGGCATGCCCTTTCATGGTTTACTCAGCCAGGACCACCAGCACAACTGTGCTCCTGCTACAATGAGCTGAGTCAGAAAAGCAGAAAGCCGCCCTACAGGCCAAGCCATAGAGCATGTTCTCAGTTAAGATTTCTTCTTCCCAGATGACCCTAGCTTGTAGCAAGTTGACATAAAACTAGCCAGCCCAGGATGCTAACCTAGCAAGCAAACAAACAAACCTGTGATTGCAGGAAAATATAGAGTGTCATAGGAATCAAGTAGCTTGTCAGGGTCTAGGAAGTTTCAAAGCCTGGATGCTCTCTGCTCATCCTCAGGAGCAAATTCCCCATTTTATCCTAGAAAGCTGAAAGTTGACTATACATCCGTCTTTCTTCTGCGCTATATGACTTCACACTCAGTTTCAGTGTTGCAGTACTTCCGCGGCTGCAGCCAGCATGTGGCATCGGTTCAAGTACAGGGCACTCTGGCCTTAAAAAAAAAAAAAAGTCTCTTAAACATCAATGACCCCTTCTTAATATAGCATCTCCACAGTAATTAAATTTTCATGGAGCTCTTTGCTCTTTGATGACTTTATTACTAGTTGTTTGGTAATCAATAGAATTATTTTGGTTCTTGCTTGTTTCCAAACTTTAAAGCTTAAGCAGTGTAGCCTGTTAGCAGGATTAGAACATAGCATTGGCATCACTCACCACAAGATTTGATTGACAGCTTGGAGAAAAGCCCTGCCCAAAGCCATACCTGCTACTTCCCCTCACTCATGTTTCGGTAATACGCCCATGCACCTGTAATCCTTCTAGAGGGAAGGAAAAAAAAATAAGAGCTGGTTTTCATAACCCACTCCAGTTTAACCTTCTACAAGTGTGAGTATGTATGGGGTCGGGAGTGCACACGTATTGTGTTTGTAAGCTCAGGTAAGCATGTGGAGGTCAGAGGCCAACCTTGGGTGCTGGTCCTCACTTTCTGCCTTCTCTTGTTTTGTGGCTGCTGACACCAGGCTTGCTGGGCTGCCGGCTTCTGCCCATTCTTCACCTTCCATTTCCTCACAGGAACACTGGAATTTCAGACACACACTATCTCACTTGGCTTAATGTGGGTTCTGGAAGCCAAGCTCAGGTCGTTCTGTGGCAAACGCTTCACCTCTGGGCCCTCCCTAGGTCCCCATTTAATTTCCTGACAGTTAAAAATAAGGTCCCCCCACCTTAGCATGCTTGGATGCATTCACTCCATTGCTCATTAGCAAGCACTTACTAAATACTTCCTACATGTAAGTCTGGAATATAGAATGAATAACCTAGACAGAATATCATATAGCTTCTATTGTAGCGGGGGAAATGAGACAATAAACCAGTAGAACACTGAGAAATGCTGATAAAATGTAAGAGGTTTGTCCAATAAGCACTTTGGAGACAGGTAATGCTATTATTTCTTTGGACAGGATTGGCACATAGGGTCTTTTAGACCAAGAAAGCTGCTCTCTAGACACCTGCATCAGATGTAGGGGCAGAAATGAGCTGGGAGTTTCCTGGGGAAAATGAGGGCATTGAACAGGTGGGTCAAGAGGCGGAAGCCAGACTCCGGAGAGTTCAGACAAACTGAACGTCACCATCACGCTCTCTGAAACACCAGGCTGGCATCACAGTTGCCTTAGAGTTAATTGCAGCTCACTGATGCTATTTGGCCTCAGAGAAAAACCATGTCTTATCATAAAATCGTAGAACTGAGAGATTTCTTGGAAATCACTGAGCGCAATCCTTTCCTTTTAGAGACAAAGTGAGAGTTTGAGGCCACAGTGATTGGGTAGCCTATCACTACCTAGGGCAGGACACCTAGGCTTCAAGCTCTGGCTTTGCTATTACAGGGTCCATTGTTCTTCCTAGGAAACCAGTTTTTAAGAAACAGTCTCTGTTTTATTCAAAGTCACAGTATTTGTATGGCACTCCTGATTCCTATTTGATTAAAAAAAAACCCAAATAACCATAATTACCCAATATTTAACTAGAATTAATTGTTTCTGATTTGGATTATATATAGCCTTTAATTTTTTACTTGCTTCCCCCCCCCCCTCCTGTGGTGCTGGGAATCAAACCCAAGGCTGTGCCATTGATGAACACAAGCAACTCACGTATAGAACATGGACTGTGGAGGGCATACAGGCTGAAGCATGGGTCATCCATGCTGTGGGACCCCTCGGAGGGGCTCCCCACACACTTGAAGAAAAACAGCGTAAGTGTGTCTGCAGGGTCAGGTTTCAGAAGACACTCGTTTCCTTTTTCCTTACTCATGATTCCACCTTTTTTTTTTTTTTTAATGAAACGTCTTAGATTTATCCCTAATTCGTTGACCCGTTTTCTTTTCTTGAAGCGAACTGGAACTTTAGCGGTGTGTTGTGTGGGAATGGATGGTTCTGCACCGCAGTGTCGTCGTCGTCACTGCTGTTATTACACAATGCTCTGGAAGTTTCCAAGCTTCCTCTACGGGACTTGACCTGTATCAGTTGCGCACCACTTCCTGCGCAGGTGACGCTGCTTCTGCCCCTTTAACAACCTTGTTCTTCTCAGCCTATTTTTTTTCCCACAGTTCTTTTGAAATTCCCTACCTGTTTGTTATACCTTCTCATCAGTAAAAACATTGTGACCATTTTGAGTGAAACATATACCGCATGTATTTCAAAGAGCAGGCCAGCGCTACAGGACAAACCACAGCCCAGAGACCAAATCTGGACACTAGTCTGTTCATGTAATAGAGGGATTGGTGGAACCCTGCTCTCTGGGCCACGTATCCTCTGGGGTTGCTTTGTTTTAAGACATGGTCTCACAGCGTAGCCCGCGCTGGACTGAAACTTGCTGTGTAGATCAGGCTGGCCTAGAACTCACAAGAATCCACCTTCCTTTGTCTCCTGGGTCTTGGGATTTAAAGCATGTCCCACCACGCCCTATCTGGAGCTACTTACACACTATACGACAGAGTTAAGTAACAACCAAGACTGAATGAAGAAAATTATTTACTCCCTTTATAGGAAAAGTTTGCAAACACCTGTCTTCACACACAGGCACATGCATGCACGCACACACAGGCACGTGCGCATACACATACACACATAAGAGGAAAGAACTATCTAGATATCTAGAGTAGGATCGCAGCTTGAGGGAGATCTGCCCCTCACTTGTTCCTCCATACTCACCCCTAACCAGAGCCAGGCTTATAGAGGATACTGGATAGATATTTGTAGAACTGAGCCAATTGTATTCATTTAAAAAGTGAAAAAAACTGAAACTTAAAAAGAGATTTCTTCCCAGTGTGTTTTCACTCAAGTGGCCCCATGAGCAAACTGGCTGGGCGGCCCATTAATGGGACCAGCACAAACAATCTCCCTGGGGTAATGTGTAAAAAAATTAGAAAAACATTCTTCTTATGAAAAAACGATTAGTTTAATAGGATATAGTATGTCTGACAGAGACTATTTGACCCCCAGCTGCCTTTTCAGTTCTTTTGCTTCTTATGCGAAGGTCCCTTTAACAATTTCTTGATACTTTAGGCAAGATAGCCCATTAAATTCCTAGTCTTAAATTCATTCTCCACAAATACATTCAGTAAATGTATTCTAGTACCTAGCTTGGAAAGATTATTTGCGCAGTAAAATCTTGGAATCTGACAACTGAAATTCAAAGTTAACTTTAGTGGTTGTATCGCTATACAGGTAAAGCTGTCTTAGGTATCACAGTTCATTAATTACTTTTATTACTCAAAATTTCATAAAGAAAGAAACCCAACTTTAGGTACATGGCAGCCTTGTGAAAATCAGGACAGGTGTTTCTCTGTTTTAAAGACTTGTTTTTGTTTTTGTTTTCTGTGTGTCTGTCTGTGGTTAGGCACATATGTTTGCTGTTGTCTGTGACGGTCAGAGGTACTGGATCCCCTAGAGCTGGAGTACAGGAAGCTGTGAGGCACTTAGTGTAGGTTCTGGGAACTGACCTCAGGTTCTCAGCAAGAGCGAATGTGCTCCTAACTGCTGAGTCACCTCTCCAGACCCAGGTATTTCTAATTTTCTTCCTTTTTTCCTTTCCCCTCTCCCTCCCTCCCTCCATCCGTCCATCCCTCTTTCCCTTCCTCCCTCTCTTCTTCTGTTCTTCCCTCCCTTCCTCCCCCCTCCCTCCCTCCCTTCCTTTTTCTTTTTCACTCTCTATGCAGCATAGGCTGATCTCAAATATACTGGGTAGCCCAGGCCGGCCTTGGCCTGACTCACAGCCTTCTTAGCATAGCTACTCAAGTACTGGGAGTGCAGGTGTGCACGACCATGCCCAGCCCCATGCTTTCCTTAAACAAAACAAAACCCACAAAACTTCTATTGCACTAAAAAATGTTATTTAGGTTATGTGTGCATGAGTGTTTGTGTGTGCATGTGTGTGTGTGTGTGTGTGAATCATATGTGGAGGTCAGGTGACCTCCTGTGTGAGGGAGTCAGTGCTCTCTCTTCACTATGTGGGGTGGGGATTGAACCCAGTTGCCAGACTTGGTAGCTGGCGTTTTTGCCTTTTGAGACATTTTCCTTTTCTTTACTTTAGTCTTAAGTTTGTGTGTTTATAGGAGACACCAATGAATAATAACAGCTTTGAAAAATTTTTAAAAGTGCCTTATATTAATAAGCATACCTTGAGACATTTCCTTTAAAAAATTTCTAGAGTGTTCATTTCAAATTTCTGATTGTGTATGTTCGGATAAAGTATTGGAATCTTTCTTTTTTAAAATAACTTCTCTAAATGCTGACTACTCTCAGTGGATCATCATCATTAAAAGCACATGTCAAATTGTCACACATTATAAATATGTATAATTAAAATAATTATGAAAAAGGCAAATAAAAAATGCCAACATGTCAGTGGTTTATATCGTAAGAAAAAGGTTCCAACTCTGAGGAGACAGACAGGAGAGTCCCTAGGTTTTGCTGGCTAGCTAGTCTAGCTGGGTGAGTGGGCTCCAGACTCAGTGAGAGACCCCCTCTCAGAAAAATAAAGTGTAAAGGGATTAAGGAAAATACCCAATATTGGGCTCTGGCCTCAGCATGCACGTGTACACACGCAAACACATCTATATATCACATACAACAAGGCAGAATTATATAAAATAATTACTTTCAAGAAGCTTAAAGCCATTCAAATGAACAACAACCACAACTCATAAAAACAATAAAGAAACAAAGAGATAGAAGTCATAACGAAGGATCAACCTACTGAGCCAAAGAATTCAGTGAGTGAAGAAATGAGAAAGAGTCAATGAATCAGAAAGAGGAACCAAGGAAGAGAGGTCGATAAAAATTATCTGGTCAGACAAAAAGAGAACAAAGAATCAAATAAAGGTTTGAGAATTTATGAAATACTTTGAAATAAATCAACGTGATGTGTTAATCGTCAACTTGACAGACTCTAAGGTCACTTGGTAGCTGGGTCTCAGGTAGCACCTGTGGGAGATCGCCTTGACTGTATAAGTTGAGCTGGGGGTGGTCATGTCCCCTGGCCACGATCTTGCATTGTTTAAGTGGAGAAAGGGGGCTTCGCAGTAGCATGAATCTGCTGACCTCCACTTCTTGATGTCATATGACCAGCTGTTTCAAGCTCCTGCTGTGACTAGGCAGACTGTCCTCTTGAATTGTGAGCCCGAATAAACTCTGTCTTTTTAAGTTGCTTTTGTCAGCGTATTTTGTTACAATGGCACAAAAAGGAACTGTTGTACAAACCAGTAAGTGAATTGTGAGACTCACACGAGGAGAGAGCGACGCAAAAACATTTAAACAAAGTAGAAAAACTTACTTAAGGACACAGGAAATAGTGACTGGAAACTTCCCCCACCTGGAAGAAAATAAATAGGCTGAACATAAAGAGGTCTACACAGGGATGTGTTATACCTCATTAAAATTCAGGTAACTTTTGGAGGCACAAAGAAAAGCAAGTCATACTCTCAAGGAATTCCATTAGGCCTACTGGTAGATTTCTCGGTAATTCTGATCCATATGATATATGTAGAAAACTCTAAAGACTCAAGAATAATAGCAAAAACATGCTAGAAGTGATAGTGAATTCAGTGACAGTACAGAGTATTAAGCCACTCAGTGATGGTTCTATATCCAAGCAATAAATTGGCCAAAAGGAAGTTAAGAAAACAATTCCAGTTACAATAGCCGCAAGATAATAAAATGCTTATGAATAGGCAACTGAAGATATGGAAGACTCGTGCCTAACATCACAAATTGCTGATGAAGAAAATAAAACTCACAGGAAAGTATGAAAGATCTTGTGTATTTGAGGGGCTAGAGGAATAAATAATGTTTAACAATCATACTTCCAACAGTGATTTATATATTCAGGGCAATTGGTATTAAAGTCTCTGGCCTTTTAAGGAACAAAACTAGAACATTTCTAAATTTTATGTAAAACTATAGAATATCCTAAATAGTCAAAGAAATTGAACAGGAACAAAGAAAGTCAGAGGTATTACAGTTTCTGACTTCAAAATATGTTACCAATCTGTAGTATCCAGAACAATATAGTGCTATACCTCAAACAGAGGAGACCAATGGAACTGGTGAGAGAGCCAGAAACAAATACATGTATCAATGGTTGGAGGACCTGATGGGGGAAATATGCCCATTAGGGAAATTATAATCTTTTCAGTAAATCATTCTAGGTAAACTGGATATCCATACAAAAAAGAAATAACTCTGGATCCTTATCCCATACTATAACAAAATTCAACATGGACTGGATTAATGACTTGAACATAAAGACCTGAAACTGTAAAACTACCAGGAGAACAGGACAGAAGCTTCCTGATGTTGTACTGGGGAATGCGTTGTTGGGTATGACACCAAACAGCAGAGGAAACCATTAATACATTAGAAAACAATCATGCATCCTTTAGGTCTGATAAGGTTTAAGAAGATGTATGTGTGTGGAAGGGTATAGCCCAAGAGCTAACAAGAAACTCAGGTTAGAGATGTACAAAGGAACCTAATGGACTTTTCTGTGAAGAAGACATACCAGTTGCTGCTAGGTATTTGGGAAAGAGCTCAACGTGACTGATGAGAGAAAAATGAGATTAAAAATGGCGGATCTGGAGAGCTTGCTTAGTGATTAAGAGAATAAAAATGACAAGGAAAATCAAATATGGTAAATTGACTGTAAAAGAAAATAACCCAAAAGAGTAGTGTTGGTCATGATGTGAAAAAAGAAACCCTTGTGCACAACATGACATGAATGTAAATTGTAAAGCTGTCACAGAAAATTAAAAATGAAACTGCCTTATGCTCCAGCAGTTATGTGTCATTGTTTACAAGAGCAACATAATGTATGTGAGCAAGTGGCATTTCAATCAGTGGGTGAAACAGAAAGTGAATGCGCTGTCTTCCTTTGCTGTGATACTCTCATCCTTAAGGAACAAGGAAATTCTGCCATTTGTTGATACACGGAGAAACCTGGAGGATGGTACAGTAACCAACATTAGCCAGGCACCGAAAGACACATTCTGGAGAGCACATTTCTATAAGGATCTGAAATGGTCAAATTCATGGATGCAGAGAGTAGAATGGTGGGTGCCAGAGGATAGAGGACAAAAGAGGAGAGATTTCATTAATGGGTACCAAGCTTCAGGTCTGTGTGATGGATAATTTTCAAGATCTAATGTACGATCTGAGTAAAGTTAGCAATGCTGTATAGTACATTTGAAGCCTGCGTATATATGTGTGTATATATATATATGTATGTATATATATATATATATATATATATGTATAGCTTAAGTTTTATCATCATAAAAATGGAAAAATTGTTATATGAGGTGTAGCTATATTAATTAATTTGGTTGTGGTTATTTCATATTATATCTAAACAAATTATTCCACTGTGGATCATTAGTATTTGCAGAATTTGTTTGACAGTTGTACTTCAGTAGAGCTATAAAAATACTTTCACAATTTTGAGTACTTCAGGAAATCTATAAAAATACTTTCATATTTCCTAGTCACATAGGAAGTGGTCTGAATGGGGCCTGAGTACTTTCCCTGAGCCCATAATGTATGTGCTTCTACCAGTAAGTCAATTACTTGAAATGAGGATTTTTTGTTTTGATATTTTAGTCGATGTTCCCTTTTCTGTGTCTTAAGACTTATTTGGGTCAGAGATTCCCTCTGAGAAGTTGATGAAATCTGTGTAATCTCTCCCCAGGAAAAGTAACTTGAGATTTTTTATTTTTTTTTGCATACAATTACAAGGCTTTGCAAACCTTGACATATGACAATGGACTATAGACATGGACCAGTTTAAGATCTATTCTTCAATTATGGCCTACTTAATTTTTAATACTGTTCTATATGTAGGCATCTTAACTTACTCTAACTTTTTTTCTATCAGATATTCTACTGCCCCAAACTTAAGGACTTATTCTGTCCTGAATCTGTGTATCTCTCTTTCCAGTGAGCTGGATCATATATTTCCAGTTTGCTTAATGCATATTAAATTAAAAAATTCTTCTCATGTATTTTGATACAACTCTAGTTTTAAGGGATGATATCAAAAGAAAAGACAGGATTTTTGCGGAATATTCAAGGGACAGAGACCCCTTACACAGATAGTCCCCATAGACATGTAATCTAAGAAAGAAGACACCTGGGAGAAGAAGGTGAGGTGACCGGAAGCCAGCAGTGAAAGACTGAGGACAGACAGGAGTCAAGTGGGTGAGTTCAGAGGAAGCTGGCACCATCGCCCCTATCCTTTCTTCCCTTGTTTTAGAAATGAGAATTCAAGGAGGGGTGTGAACAGCTTGGGTGGCAGATGGTGGCAGAGAGAGCCATTCCAACCCAAATTTGAGGATTGTATCAAAATCCTAGGCAGAAAGAATCTTGTTTTCTTCAAGGTCTTAGGTGAGGTCAGAGGAGAAGAAATAGAAGTATTAAGAAGCATGGAGACCGAGAGGAAAATTAGAGAGAAAGGGAGAAAGGGAGGGAAGGAGAAAGGTTCTGGAAAAATCAGTTTTACTAATCTGCCAAATCTGGCCTCATGGGATGCTGTGGCAGGTTAGACCATCCACCTGGCAGTTCTCTCAAAAGTACACACCTAATAATTTGTTTTGTTCTGCGGTTTTTGTTATTTGTTGTTTTAGGAAGGTTATCATTTGAACATGGGCTGGTCCAGAACTCTCAATCTAGACCAAGCTGGCCTCAACTTTGCTGTAGTCCTCCTGCCTCGGTCTCCTAAATGCTGGGATTACAGGTGTGTGCCACTCTGTCTCGCTCCAGTGACTTTCTAAGTGTTCAGATAGTTAACATTTTATGCCTGACTGTGCGGGGGTTGGTTGGCGGGTAGAGAAAATAAACGGGCTGGTTTTGTGCCTGCGTGTCTTGCCCTGCCTCAGTCTCACACTCCCTACAACAGGGCACTTCTGTTGGTATTCCAAGAAGACAGGTCACGTTCACACCAGCTCACGCAGCCTACTAACACAGCCCAGCGGGCCCTTTCAGCACCCACTCCTGTTTATCACCATCCCTGTGTTAGCCCTTGCTGTAGGTGGACAAATTTCCCACAGAGGCGCCTGTGTCAAAGATTTGGTCTCCAAGGTGATGATGGTCTTGGAGGCACATTGGCCTTTCAGTAGGTGGGGGCTTACGGAGGTCCTCAGGGTGTTGATAGTATCACTTTGAAGGGGACTCTGGGAAATGGTCTTGCTCTCTCTTTTTCCCGGCTGAGCTGTGAATAGTTTGCTTCATTATGTGGGCCTCCTACGATATTGTGGTTTGTGTCTAGGATTCAGATTAGCCAAGTAAATGTGCATCTGGACAGGGTGTTGTGGGGCAGGTATGTTTGGGAATTATACATGTGCAGAGAGCAAAGATGCTAGTCCAACTGGCCACATCACATAGACGCACCCTGTCAGTCATTAAGCAGGTATATGGTTTGGGAACCATATTTCAGATACTAGTTTCTGTTTATTTTCACAAAAAGTTATAAAAATTGTTCCAGAAATCATATCATGCACATAATTCACTTTCCCATTTATATATTTGTAAATATTTATATATAATTAACAAATTAAATATTATATATATATGTGCCTTAATGTAGCATAGACCTACTTTAAATAGTATAGCCAACCAATACACTTATCCATTAAATGCAATTAACACAAGCGATTAATTTTGATAGTTTCTACTATACCCAACTATTAAATACATAAATGTAAGTCATTAGCTTCTGGAAAATTTACAAACCATGATTCAAATTTGTTAAACTGTTTTTAAGATTTAAGCCTAAATAAATAGCCAACCCTATAATACATTTTCCTCCTGTAAGTGATTAAGCTGAAACTATTTCACGCATGTTTTTGGTACCGATGTGAGCCGTGAGGTCTTTCTTTGTTTCACAGTAGATCATCTTCAGGTCTAGCCCATTCCTTTACTTAGACAGACTGGACATTTTACTGCCATAACCAACAAACTTTAGAGCTAGAAAAAGTATACAAGTGTGTACTTTCCCCAAAGTTTAAATTTTATTGTTTATAGGTTCAAGGGAGTATGGAGGGCTCTTTATTTTCTAAAAGATGGGTGATTTAAAAATTTTTGATGTTTTTTTAAAGCTCTGCTTATGTTATTTTATGTAGGTGGGCATTTTGCCTACATGGGCAACACCTACATACTTGCCTGCCACCCGCCCCCCCCCCCCCCCAGAGACCAGAAGGAGTTGTTGACCTGGAACTGGAGTTACAGGTGGTTGTGTGCCACCGTGTGGGTGCTGGGAACTGAATCCGGGTCATCTGCAAGGGCAACAAGTGTTCTTCACCACTGAGCCATCTCTCCAGCTCTAAAATTCCCTACTTCTAAAATTTAAATATGATATGATATCAACAAGTCTCATGATAACACCATCCTTGTTTCTTTTAGACCCAGTGGAATCATATTTAGCAGTGTTTTCTTTATCCTTTTAGTATCTGCTAATAAAAATAGGACATAAATACATATTCCCGTCTCCCTTCCTTTACAGAACAGGCAAAGTTTAAAAATTCTCCCCAGAGGTTCTCCTCTTACGTTGACTTTGCAGTTGGTAATTCTTTGCACAGAGAGTTTATTAAATTATCTAAACAGATGATATGATAGTATATATGAGTGACCCCAAAAACTCTACCAGGGAACTCCTACAGCTGATAAACACCTTCAGCAAAGTGGCCGGATATAAAATTAACTCAAAAAAATCAGTAGCACTCCTGTATACAAAAGACAAAAGGGCTGAGAAAGAAATTAGAGAAACAACACCATTCACAATAGCCACAAATGACATAAAGTACCTTGGCGTAACCCTAACCAAGGAAGTCAAAGACTTGTATGAAAAAAATTTCAAGTCTCTGAAGAAAGAATTAGAGGAAGATATGAGAAGATGGAAAGATCTCCCATGCTCATGGCTTGGCAGGATTAACATAGTAAAAATGGCCATCTTACCAAAAGCAATCTACAGATTTAATGCAATTCCCATCAAATTGCCAACACAATTCTTTACAGACCTGGAAAGAAAAATTCTCAACTT
>NW_026585895.1:24574237-24653194 GCF_907164565.1 Psammomys obesus
GGGGGGGAGCAGCCTTACCAGGCCACAGTAGAGGACAATGCAGCCACTTTTGATGAGAACTGATAGACTAAGATCAGAAAGAAGGAGAGGAGGACCTCCCCTATCAGTGGACTTGGGGAGTGGCATGCATGCAGAAAGGGGAGGGAGGGTGGGATTGGCAGGGGAGGAGGGAGGGGCTTATGGGGGGATACAAAATGAATAAAGTGTAATTAATAAAAAATAAATAAAAGATTTAAATAAAAAAAATTATCTAAACAGATACAAGATCTCCTTAAAGTTGTTGAAATTAATAATATGTCTTTTCACTTAAATTTATGTTTAACTGATACATAAAAGCAACAATGTTATTTATTAATGGGTTGCCATGTGATGTTTCAGTGTACATAAATATTGTATGATGTTTATGCATCAAGATAAATATATCTTTCTCCTCAAACATTTATCACTTCTTTGTGGTAAAACATTCAAGACCCCCTTTTTTTTTCTGGCTTTTGAAATATGCATGCCTTTAATCCTGGCAGTCGAGAAGCAGAGGTAGGTGGATCTCTGTGAGTTTGAGGCTAGCCCAGTCTACAGAATGAATTCCAAGACAAGGATAAAGCCTGTCTTGCAAACCTAAAGGGGTGGGAGGGCACTGGAGAGATGGCCCAATGGTTAAAAGCACTGACTGCTCTTCCAGAGGCCCCAGGTTCAATTCCCAGCACCCACATGGCAGCTCACAACTATCTGTAGCTCCAAGATCTGACACTCACAGACATACATGCAGGCAAAACACCAATGCATGTAAAATAAAAACAAATAATTTAGAAAGAAGGAAAGAAAGAAATACACACCCTGTTTGCAGTAGAACTTTTTTTCTTCTTCTGGAAACAGAGTCACATTAAATATCCCAGGCTGGCCTGGAAATCACCATCTTCCTACCTCAGCTTCCGAGTGCTCGGGTTGCAAGCATCTATTACCATGGCTGCAATCAAGAGTTTAGTCCAATCCAACCCAGCTTCTCCTCGTTGCTCTGCTTCCCCACCTGCATGGGATTACCCTTCTACTCCCCACTTTTATGAGGAGACAGAATCTCACCATGTAGTCCTGCCACATGGAATTTACTCTATAGATCAGGCTGTCCTGGAACACAGAAATCCACCTGCCTCCACCTCTGAGTGCTGGGATTAAAGGAGCCACAGCTGGTCCTTAAATTAGCTTTTTAAATATTCCATATGAGAGCAACCTCATATGGTACTTATTATCTTCCTGTGCCTGGCTTGTTTCACTTAACATGATGAATTCCAGCTCTGTCTGTTGTTGAAAATGGTGGTCATTACACCTTACAGTTGAATAGTATTTTTACTTGTGTGTATAGCACAGTAACATGTTTTAAAGGTAACATTAATAGACTGTACTCTTGCGAGATTTCAGAATGAGCTGGCCAATTTTCTGAAACACAGTGCTTGAGTTCAGGACCTCAGCCTCCTCTTTGGGAATGTTCTGGTGTGTTACTCATATGACCATGTCTACCTGGTGTAGGCATGATTTGGTTCCTTCCTGTGCCATATTTGTTTCCCAACTTTCAAATTAACTTCCCTCATAAAATCACACTAGGAAACCATGAGTTGACTTAAGAAAAAAATGAAGAATGATTTATTATTAATGCAGAATTGAAAACTTGTCCTTCCAAAGTCTTAAAGCAGTGTTGCAAGAGTTTGATCTATTTGGATTCACTGTGCTAAATCAAGACCGATGTCAACGCCTGTCTCTAGTACAGTCACATGATTAGCTGACCATGAACCTGAACTTTGAGCTGCTTGAGCTCTTTCTACCCCTCGTTGCTCTTATATCTCTCTGATTATGATGATCTTCTGTCCCTGCCACTAATTGCTGTGAGAGCCACCTCAGAAATGCCCAAGATTACATGATAAATATGCAGCTAGCCTTTAATGGGCTGTTGGCTTTGTGGTCTGCACCATGCACTGTGCTAAGATGTTTGCATGCGCACTTTCTTTCATCCCTCATGTCTAGCATAACTTCCAGGAGGCAGCCACCATTCTGATACCACATTGTAAAAAACAACAGAAACTCAGAGAGGTTGTTCTTCCAAAGCCACACATCTGGTAACTAGGGAACAAGCTGTTGAACTCAAGTGTTCTGTATCCACACAGGAACACCTGTCCTTTCACTGTGTCATGGGGACCAGTCTGCAGCACTGACGCCCACATTAAGTTGACAACATCTTGGTGAATCTCGACCACAGAATTTCTTTGGATTATTTGGTTGTTTATTCACCTGCTAGATACATGATGTTCTTTTTTAAAATAAATCCTAATATAAAACAATGGTGTGTGTGAGTGTTGACACAAGATCAGTAACTTTGGCAGCGATACTTTTACAATGGCTTTTTAAAAGTTAGTATTAAATGCCGTTTTTAATTGTTTGGCTTGGTGGGGGCATTAGAGACAGTGGCTCACTGTTTCGCTTTGGAAAAGCTGCTCTCTGTCAGGTTTGTGAACAGCTTCATTGTTTAGTTCTGACAGAGGTCAGTAGTTCTAAAAATACACTTTTAATAGGTCATGCGATAGATGTTTTGTATGTGTTGTAGGGATCTGCCCTTGCTTGAGATTCGAAGTTTCTGTGTGTGTGTGTGTGTGTGTGTGTGTGTGTGTCTGTGCTGCCTGTATGTGGGTATATCTTGTTTGAAAGCCTGAGCTTATAATCTTACTAACTAAACTCTTAAATCTCTCTTTTGTGAAATGCCTATTATACATCGTTGAATTTGACAGATGTTTTGGCTGTGCAACTTCAAAACATAGGCTTTTGGTCAGAATTAAGAGAAAAAGATTTTCGGTCATTTCATTTAATTAAAAAACAAAAAACAAAAAACAAACAAACAAAAAAAAAAAAAACCACAGAGGCAATCGATTTCATTCAGGCTGGAAGCCTTTACAGGTGACTTCAGTTTCTGTGTCATCAAACCTAGGCCAGCTTTGCCCTTCCCCCAAATGACTGCTTTCTTTGCTCTGATTCTCTTCTTAGCATGATGAAGTGGTCAGATTTGTTCATTTCAAAACAGACCATTTAAAAACGAAAAGAACACATTGTTTAGCTCGCTGGACCGGTAGCCTTAGAGACCGGGTCTCTTCTCAGCTGTAGAAAATCTCTTAAAGCAAAAATCACATGACCCACAAAAAAAGATATTACTTCAGTTTGAGATGGTTTCTTCTGGACAGCATTGAAAGCATTAACTGGAAGGAGCTTGGCAGGGCTGTTTAGCCAAAGCTTCAAGTTCTAAATCCCAGCAGAGAACATTCCTCTGAGTTACATTCTTCTATAACTTTTTAAAATCTGCTTTGGACCATAACCCTTTATTTTCATCAGCAGACCTGAGATTAATGCATCCACTGAGAGACAGAGGTGTTTTAGATGAAGTTTTTATAAACCTTGATGCTTCTGCTACCTCATCATTACCCTCAATTGCAGCCGTGTGGAATTTGGGGTAGTGGGGATGGAATTGCGGGTACCCTGACTACAGCTGGGACTTGGTGACTCTGTGTCTCACATGGGAAACTCATCTTTTTAGCTATGTTCGTCTGGACTCTCTCTCTCTCTCTCTCTCTCTCTCTCTCTGTGTGTGTGTGTGTAAGCCAGAGGCATCAGATCTCTAGAGCTGGAGTTACAGGCAGCTATATTCTGTCCAACACAGGTACAAGTGTGTGCTTTTAACCACTGAGCAATTCCTCCAGCCCCAGGACCAGGTTTTGACATATGTTTTCCACAATTTATTTTCTTTAAGTGCAACCAGGACACCAAAAGCAAACAATAACAAAAAAAGAACCTCCCCTAATCAAACAAGGAGAATTACCCAGCAAGGGGGCTAACCTCTGTGGCAGGGTGCAGTGAGCAGTACCCCGGTCTCAATTTCTGAAGAATTAAGGTCCCTCAGTCTTGATCATTTAATTAGTTTTACACCTTTTGTCAATTGGCATGATCTCATCTTTGTTTTTATCTGTAAAATGGGACAATAACACTAGTGTTGGATCATATGGGTAACTATGAAAGTCCTTTGTATAGGACAGAAGTCAGTTGTGTAGTAATCTGTCACACCTTGGCATGATCTGGCGCATTAAGTACACACATCTCATGCATTCCTGGCTCATTCCTCACTTCCAGCCTTTGCACTCTTTTTCTTGGTGGAGCTGGGCTGCCCTGCCCTGGCCATAGTTTCCGCTCCTTGTCTGCAGCTCCTCACCACCTTTCCCGTCTTCACTCCCAAGTGATGGACTTGCCTTTGCCTAGGCAGCTTCCCCTTGCAGTTTCTAGTTTTCTAATTTCAAGCCCCTAGATGCCTGCCTTCTCCCTGCCTCATCCCTTCTACTGCCTGCAGGGTTTTTGAGACCCATCCTTGCCCTTTTCACCTGGCCTTGGGTGTGGCTCTGCCTTGCCCAGGGTCATATTATCACTGACAATGGGGGCCTTCTTTCCTCATTCTGCAGAGCACTCCCTTCCCCTGTGCCCATTGCCAGCAGGATATGGAAAGCTGCGTACTCTTGACAGGCTCCATGCTACCAGCAGGCTTCAATTTCCAGTTTGAGAAAGCAGAAACAAGATAGACATGTTTTTACCCTTCTCAGAAAATGATGATGATGATGATGATGATGATGATGATGATGATGATGATGATGATAACAGATGGTGATGATGGCATTGATAGTAAAGTAACTGCAGCACTGGCTATCTCAGCAGCCGTACCCATAGCACTGTTCATTGCCATGGCAGCTAACATTTATTGCCCCTTTCTACAACCATGCATGTTGACTTTTTTCCTTATATGCACCATATCATTTAAACCTGCAAACAACCCTGCGAGATTACTCTGTTACTATTTCTTATGTTGAGTTGATGAAAGTGAGGCAGAAGCAGTGAAAATACCAAGGGACTAGAGCCGCCACATCGGAAGCCAAGTGTGTCGTGTTTCACACTCTGCTGCCACATGATCTAGAATACATAGGTCAGCTCACGGGGCTGAGAGCTCTAACTTTGAACGCTTACTCCTCAGTGCTGGGTGCTGAAAGGCAGGGTGGGGCCTGTGGGGTGCTGCGGGAGGAACACCTGTCCTGTCTAGAAAACAGCTAGTCTGCATCTGATCTCACCAGGGAATGAATCTTTTAGGACACAGATTTAAGAAGATGGAGCTTCAGATTTGTATAGTTCTTCATTTCCTAATTATTGAATATTGACATTTAGTGCCAAACCTCCAGAAACCTAAACAAAACTCTGCAAAGGTTAAAGTAGTTATGTCTGGGGACTGAATGGCCTGTTCCCCATTTTGGGTTCAGGCTTGCAACGTTCCCACTATTTCAGTGAGTAGTAACTTGGGTTTGAGATACATTCTTTGCTAGTCACCACAGTTGGACCACTCTGAGCCACTCCATCAATTACCACTCAGGAGAAGGCACTGGGGCAAAGGCCATTTGATTAAATACTGCTCGAAAACTAACATAACAGCAAGAGTAACGACTCGGAGGACCTACTGTGTGCCACGTGCTTCACAGGTGCCACTTTAGTTTAATCCCCTTAGCATTCCTGTTCAACGTGTAATAGAAAGAGATCTGAGTGAGCAAGAATGACAGCAACAACTGGACAAAGACATCTCTCTCGTGTTGGGCCGGCCATGTGGGGCTCGTGTCCAGAGGAGCATTTGCTCTAAAGGCCTCATTTGGGCACGGGGCAGGCTCCCTGTGCTCTGTGTCTTCGGTTTCAGTGCGGATGATCCCTCTAATCAAAATGACCTCTGTACTCTACCACAAACCCTTCTCTTTTACCCTGTAGCCTCTCTTGAAATTCTAGCATTAAGGGATCTCTTTGTGCTGCTAGTAATAACCCAGGGAAGGTTCCAGGGCCAAAGCATTCTTCATTCACATGGAGACGTGGTTACTCAGATTACCTCCTTGAAGAATCCACTTGAGAGCACGGGGATCTTTCTGGACGGCGAGAGACAGAGAGCATTCTGGGAAGCATGAATCATAGCTCGGTCATGGTGGCTGGACGGTGGAACACAGGCGTGCCATGAGCAGGTCTCTGCCTGCCGCCGGGGCAGGACAGCGGGCACGGAGCCTCCTGAATACTTTGCCATTAAAACTTTTTTTTTTTTCCAAAAAATCATACAATAACCAATTTTTAGGAGAACAAATGAAAGAGTTTAGTTGTTAGAGTAAGGTAAGGGAGAGAATTCTTCAGAACTTGGCAGGAATAAGGTGGCCATTTCTGCAGAGTGGAAACCTGTGCCCTGGCCTTTCTCATATTCCTGGAGTGAGGAGGAGTATGGGGGTTTATTCAGTGTTGTCTTCTGAAGGGGAGGGGGGCTAGGACCGTTCTGGCTAGGATTCTTTGAGCTGTATGATGCCTTAGTGCTGACTGTATTTTATTACAAAGCTTTGGCCCCAAACATCTCCTAAATGTTTACTGTGCCAAGTCTGATAGGATTTTCTCATGCTTGCATGCAATGTGAATCCTGGCTCCCATGTTTTTGGAGATTCCAGAGAGTTCAATTTTTCCCCTCCTTTTCCTTTACTTTGGAAATCCAGTATTAAAAAATAAACAAACAAAAAACTTGTTCTTTTGTTGTGGTTCTGCTGCAACTTGGCATCATTAACTCAATTTCTTAATTACTGCTCAATGGAAATTGTTGCTTTGCTTAAACAGTGAACTGTCTTTCTGCAATTCTGGAATTTCCTAAGAATGAAAGAGTAATGTTTGGATGCAGTTATGTATTAACATATACTAACCAGGGTTTACACTTGGTAAATGATCTCAAAGTTGTGGCCACTGAGTAGAATCAGGCTCAATGATGTGAGATGTAAACGTGTCCATCTGTGATTGACTCAGCCCTCTCTGGTCAGTTCTCAGAGTCCCTTGTGGGAAAGGAAGCATAAGTTTTATAGTGAGGACCCTCATTGTTTAGGAACTGAGGAGGACCTTTGCTCACTAATGGTCAACTGGCAAACCGACCCTTTAAAATTAGGTGTGTTAGGTGCCACAGTTTGAATATGTCCTCCAAGACTCCATGAGTAGAAAACTTGGAGCAACAGTATTGACCCTTGGGAGGTAACTGAAGGCAGAGTTCCCAGGAGAGCTTAATTCACACACAGACCAATGTTATGGGCTCTCTCTCTCTCTCTCTCTCTCTCTCTCGCAAGCTTGTACCATCTCACCATGTGGAACCCCCTTCCATACCATTATCCATCCAGAAGTCCCTCAGCAGCTGCCACCCAGATGCTGGAACCATTTGCTTGGACTCGCCAGCCACCAGGACCCTGAGTTCAATAAACCTCAGTTCTTGATGAAGGACTCAGTCTGTAAAAGGTGAACCAAGCTGCTGTGGAATTACTCCATTTGTCTAATCCACAGCCAGGTACTGGAAAAGGCTTTTACAGGTGAACTGCTCTATTCTTTGTGATGTACTTGGAGATAAGAACCATTTATTTAGTTCCCAAGAAAGCTGGTAGAGAGCAGTGTCTTTTAATATGATATGTCCCCCAATGATTTCCCCTTTAAAAGCCTGTCCACCTCTGTGATCTGCTCTCTTGTCAGCTCATCTATTTAATTTTGGCTGCCCTTTTCTGAATTGAAGCCATCCATGTTCTTGGCATCAGCACATTTCTGTCAAGCCTCTTTTTATCCATTTTCTTCTGTTTTTATCTACAGCTGCCCGCATGGCCCCCTAGCCTGCAGCCACAAGGGGGTTCGGGACTATTCTAAACACAGCATGTGGTTGTACTTCCCGGATCTGAGTCCATCTCCCAAGGTCTTCCCTCCCCAGACTGTACAATTCAAGGCTCACCTCACAAGGCACCTGCCTTTTCCTTTTCCAGCTTGGCCCTCAACCAAAAGCAAGATTAGGCTGTTGGCCTGGACAACCCAATGGCACATTGTGCATCTTTTGAGAGTCATGACCCCTGGCTCACTCTGCACACCAGTGTTCTTCCTTCGGAACAATCCCGGCACTGTTAGATCTTCTGTTTATCTGAACTCCGCAGCAGTCTAAGTATGCTTTTCTACTCCTCAATGCGTGAGTCATCCTGGCACCCCAGCTCGCTTTCCCAGTCATTCTGACTCCCTTCTACACAGTTACTCATACTCAGCATTTATGAAGCCTTGTAGTTACCTTTATCTGGTTTTAGGTGGACTTTACAGACGGTGTTAACGTTCTTAAAAGTTGAAACTGCCTCCTTCAGTTGGAGCGGTGCCCTGAGGGCATCTGGACAAAGACTCACTGCATCTTAACTGATGCCTATGCCGTGAGTGCTGGGGGCGATAAGGAAAAGCAGAGCAGGATCCTGTTCTTGGTGTGGTCAGTCCCACAGCCTGGCGTGTATAATCGTATATAGCGTGCTAGCATCAGGCCCACTGAAGACAAAAACACTAACAATTACAATATAGTGATGTCTTCCGGGAGATTTAAAATCACCAAGTTCACTGGGCACACACACCTTTAATCCCAGCACTCTGGAGGCAGAATCAGGCAGATGTCTGTGCATTTCGGGCCAGCCTGGTCTACAAAATGAGTTCCAGGGCAGCCAAGGCTACACACAGAGAGATCCTGTCTCTAAAAATCACCACCAACAACAAAAAAATTAAAAAAGGAAAATGTAGATTCATACCAATATTGCTATTTCAAAACATTGTTTTAAGGATTGATGCTGTTCTGAGATAATAGTGAAAGCAATATAGAAATAGTTGTAAATTGTGGATGTTGTGACATAATATGCTAAAAAATGTTTTGTTGACACTACGTAATAATAGCGCTGGGTAGCCACTGGCATGACGCTGGAGACCACGAGGCAGAGCTGCCAGGATGTGGGCACCAGGCTGCAGCACCAGCGCAGGGCTGGCAGGGCGAGACGCTCAGTAAGAACTGCATAAGTGAAGAAGCCCATGGATAGCCACAGTAGGAAGGGGGGTGCTCTTCAGAGAGACAGCGTCCCCCAGGGTGACCTCACACAGTGGTGGAGGAAGCAGAGCCACCAGTGAGTCAGCGACCGGAAGTGGGTTTTTGTCTGCCACGAATGACAAATTACGGTTCTGCATTCTCAATATGTGTGGTGAGGTCATCCCTCAGTCTCCCCGGGACAGGATATCAGGTAAAGGGAAGAGTCTGAACCCACCCTCCTTCTCCGTTACCCTAACACTGCATCTTCTTCCTCCATCCCTCGTCCAGCTCCTGTTACTTTGAACCACTAGTCTTGTCTCTGTTGTTGTGGAAGTTCTGTTGACTAAAAAGCTTGCCCGAGTCACTGGATGATCTGTTACCTATGTGAGCTCTCTGCCTTGCAGTATTTTCTGTTAACTGAATACAACTTTATTCACATGCATGCCCCTGCAAGGCCATGTTTAATGCACTTGAGCTCTTTTGCACTCATGCCATGGCAATTGCACCAAGAAATTTTATAATTAGCTATGTATAGTGCTGTCCACCTTAAAACCCAGCACCGGGAAGGCAGAAGCAGAGGCAGGGGGATCTCTGTGAATTCAAGGGCAGCCAGGTCTATAGAGGAAGCTCCAGGACATCTGGGGATTTCACTCCCACCCCCACACACAAAATTTCATGCTCAATCTTAGTTATCTTACTATTTAGTGATTAGTTAGTTATCTTTGGAATCTCTAGGTTCCTAATAAAGGGACCCTCAAATAATTTTATTCATGAACAATAACATTAAGTGGTGGAATGAGCAATGTGGGGTAAAATAAACTATGTTTTCATAAGTAAAGGGCTTACTCACATTTTCCCAGAGTGAAACCATTTAGGTAAATAGTAGTATAGAATAAAGCCTCATTACTTTGGTAGTGGATGTTTCATTCATCTATGTCATTGTGATTAAATGTTCTCTAGGATTTTATAGTAGTTAAAACTGGTCTAATATATATTTAAGACTAAGAATATAGACATTTTACAAATAATATTGATCTTTTAATTAAAGGTCATGATACACATAGATTATCCTTTTTAAACATAAACTTTTTTTTCTGTATCATTAGAGAAGAGCATAACATCAGTAACAGGGGGAAGGTGCCATTCGTGCCCCACGAAGGCAGGGGATGTGACCCTTGTATCCATTTCTGCCGCTCATGTGGCTCCAGCAGGTAATAAGAATCCAATAAATCATCAGATGACACCAGCCACATATTACACGGCTGCCTGCCCAGAAAACAAGTCTTGAATAATGGCTATTACTTGGACAACAGCTTCCAGTGTGTGATGCGGGAATCCTCGGCGTCGTATGGAGATGCTGAAGTGTTCTGCAGACAGTAAATCACTTTCTGCCAAAGCTTTCATATTGCCTGAGTATGAGAGAGAGAGAGAGAGAGAGAGAGAGAGAGAGAGAGAGTTTATAAGGATGCTTAGTCATGGTGCAATTCAGTTTAAGAAAATAAAAAAAAATGCATTGGTTGAAGAATTCCAAGGAAGTAGGAAAGATGAGAAGGAGAAAAGAAAGAGGAAGGAGGAGGAGAAGGAGGAGGAGAAGGAGGAGGGGAGAAGTAGGATGAGAAAGAAGAAGGAGGAGGAGGAGGAGGCGAAGGAGGAGGAGAAGGAGGGAAGGAGGAGCAGCAGCAGCCACTGTTGCCACCAAAGAAAGGGTCTCAGTACACAGCATCTCTTCTAAGGTCCCTAACCCCTCGCCTCTGGGTAGGAGGTTGCGTGTTCTCCACCGGCCAGTGTTTGTGGGAAGCATGCTTGCGAAGCTGTGAAGGTTTACATCTCAGAACGTTAGTCCCTAGGTAGACTGGCTTCAAGCTTCCTTCGGTCTTAACTTTAAAGTCCTAGAGAAGGAATTTTTGTCTATGATGGTTTCATTGTTAAAAGGGTCTGAAACCCGTTTTACTCATTACTTCGTGGCCCACCACTCTCTCCTTACCCTCCAAGTTCTCCTCCATCTGGTCCTCCTCAGCACCATTGCCTCCAGTCTTTCCCCTATTAGTTCTCCCCCTGGCCCCGTTGGCCCTGAGATTTCCCTGGTCAGTGTGTTTGTGGGACTTTGTGGGCTTCTACTTTGACCTTGACTGAGTAGTCCTTGCCGAGAGAATCCCCTTCTAACTTTCTGTCTGGGAGGAACTGCACCTCATGGTGTATAAGTTTCAAGGCCATTAAATCACAGCTTTTTTTGGGGGGAGGGCTGCTTTTTTTTAACTTTTAATTGATTCTTTGTGAATTTCACATCATGCATCCCAATCCCACTCATATCCCTGTCACTTGGTATCTGCCCTCTGCTCTTGTAATCTCCCCCACCAAAGAAAATTAAAAAAAAACACACCAATAAAATAAGTAAACAAAACAAAATATAAAAAATATCTCGCCATGGAAGCTGTGGAGTGTTGCAGTGTGTCCTAGAGTTTACCATTTTGTCCACACATCTTTGTTTGCAAATACTTATTTCAATGAATCAATTAGCCCGGCTCAAGGCCTTTGGCTTCTACTACACCATCAATACTGGATCCTCATTGGCACTCTTTTTGGACATCCTGCTGTTGTCCTGTGTCATGGAGACCCTGTAGCTTTGGATCTGCAGGACTGGCCCTTCACGTGCTACAGCAGTTCATAGATGGGGTAGCTGAGTTGGTCAGCCTGCCAGCTTTCTTGCACCCTCACCACCAGGCCTAGCCCTCCAGCATTGCCCAAGTTAGCTCAACCAGTGCAGCACCCAGTAAGGGGCAGTGCCAGCTCTCCCACTCTCATGCCCTCAGGGCTGGCTCTGTCACATCCACACTACCCGAGCCAGCTCTGCACAGCAGAGTTGCAGGCCTACTCTTACGGATGCTGCAGCTGTCGAAGGGCTGGGCCAGCTCTCCTGCTCTCAGCTCTCATGACCCTGAGATCCAGCTCTCCTACCTGCCATAGGTGGCAAGGGATAGGAGTGGGGCAGGGTGAGGGGCTGGGCATCTCTCCCTCACTCCCATCACAGATATTCTAAGACGTGCTTTTAAAGGTTCTCATTTATGGACAAGAGGGAGTTAATTGATGTCTGCTTTCCTCCTGGCAGTATATAAATATAGTAGAAGTTCTTAGATTAACTTCTCATAAAGCAAATGTCTCACAGCTCTGACATCTCCAACATCTTGGGGTCTTCACTGTAACCAGGCTTTCTTTCACAGTGTCACACAGTGGCCTCTCAGGGCTTCCTGCCCTCTCAGAGCCTGCATGCAGGAACTCCTGCCACATCCTGCCTGGGCTCAGTGGCCTCCTGAAATAGCAGGGAAAGAGTCCATGACCCCTTCACTCTTGCATCCGTCATGTTTCTAAAACTCAGCCCCTTTAATTGCATTTAAAACAGCATTTTTTTTATTAGGTTGCTTTCTAGGAGCAGAAAACATCAGAAGCCCTCTTTCTCAAGGTGGAAGCTTAGCTGGGTGAGGCCTTGTCTTGAAGGCACTCTTTGATTTGTTTCATTGCCTCAAGAGGCGTCTCCTTAACTGTGCCACTCTCTTAGACAATGACAACCTTTCACCATAAGCCTAGGCTGTAACGTGAAGCTTCCTAGTGTTTTTTTCCTGTTCGGATGCTATGTTTTGTATTTCTTTCTGTGCCCCTTGCTCCTTTTCATTGTAGCCCTGCGTAAGGGAAACCAGTAACAGCCATGCTACAGACTCCATGTTATTCTATCTTGAAATTTTGTCTTCCAAAGAAATTAGTCCACTACTTTCAAATTTAGCTTTGGGCAAATTCTTAAGGACAAGGACAGAAGGCATCCAGATTCGTTAATATGGTAGCACAGTAATGGCCTCTAGCCCAGTTGCTGATATCATTACCCCCTGAAACCCTTTAACCCCTCCAAATCCACATCACTCTTAGCACTATTTTTTTTCTGGACTCCTACAGGAAAAGAGAAGGTTAAAAGCTCTGTTTTACAGCATTAAACTTTCTAGCCCAAAGTTCCAGAGTCTCCCGTGTTCTTCTAAAAATCAACATGATCATGTTTTCCTCATCAATAGCCCACTCTCAGGTACCAACTTCTGTATCAGTTACTTTTCTGTTGCTGTGATTAAATACCATGACCAAGACAACTTAGGAAAGAGAGGGTTTATTTTAACTTAAAGTTCCAGAGGGGTAGGAGCCCACCAAGGTGTGATGGGTAGGCATAGCGACAAGCAACAGGCATAGTGACATGAGAAGGAAGCCGTAACCTCACTTCTTCAACTGCAAGCACAAAGCAGAGATCGCAAACTGGAAGTGGAGTAAGATTGTGAAATCTGAAAGCCGATCTCCACGGATGTGCCTCTTCCAGCAAGGCCACACTCCTAAATTGTGCCAAACAATGCCACCAGCTGGGGAGCAAGGGATCAGCCTAGGAGAGACATGTTTCATTCACACTATAACAGGGACAGGGATACTGGTATTTGTTAAGAATTGTGGCAGAAGTCGAAATAGGAGATAGATAACACTAGCTTGGGTACCAGGATCTGTGAAGAGAGGGGGTTTCAAGCATCTCTTTGTGGGTTGAAGGGGTGATAAAAAATTTCTCAACCTGATCTTGTACATAATTAGCTTGCCTTCACGACATAGTGATGGGGGATCTGAAGATGGCTAAACATTTGTGTTTCTTGTGGATGTCTTTCTTTCTTCCTTCCTCTCTCTTTCTTTAATAAAATAAATTAAGTCAGAAACTACTGATGTAGTGACAAGAGTGAAGCCAGCAGTTTGAAAGCCTATTTTTGGCTCATGAGATGTCTCCGTGGGTAAAGACACTGACCAGTAAGCCTGATGACCTAAGTTCAATGCCCAGAACCAGATGGTGGAAGGAGAGAACTTACCCTGACAAATTGGCCTTTCAGTTCCATATGTGTTCTGTGTCATACATGCCCCACCCTATGCACACACTAATTTGATAAATGAAAACAAACAAACAACCCCCCCCCAAACCGAAGATATCTAGTTTAACCATTTCCTAGGTGTGACTCTGTAAGCCAGTGTTAGTTGGGTCTGATTGCAGCTGTTGTATGGTGTGATGGGCACTATTGATGGTCCCTTTAGTTCTCTTCTGCCTTTGCCCATTCTGCCTCGCAGACATATTTTATATTAGATGAACACCTCTATTGCAGCTAACGATAAACAAAGGCTACACTCTAAGATCTCGGCTGGGTGCACTTGAGCCAGTTTGGTGTAAATGGGACAGTAGATTGAGAGTGAAGAGCCAGACGTTAGTCCCTCAGGGTCCTTGGAAGAGGCTGCAGCCAGAAAGGAAGGAGACGATGCAAAGCCTTCCTTTTCATGATGCCCTTGTTTGGCAGATGGGCAGTGCCAGGCAGATGGTGACAGGTCATGCTCTCTTTCCTTTCAATTGACCTATCTTGCCGAAGGACACTTGGCACTCCAGGAAAGATACTGGTGCTCTCTAAAGAGATGCCAGAAGGCTTTTTTTGACCTATGGAAGTGTAAAGAGGGAAAAATCTTTCCCAGATACCATAGAAGCTCAACTAAGATGAAGTCCAAAAGAGATGAAGGAAAACTGTTTTTCATTCATCTGTTGGGCAGACTAAGACTGGCCTAGTGATTTTAGAAATCCTGCCCTTCATTTGTACCACTCATATGCCTCTCTCATTTAATTTTTTCAGACCTTGTATTTTTGTTATTTTTTTCAGCTTTCATAATAGTCTATTAAATATTTATGCCATACTATTTAATAAATTTCTAAAAGGAAATTCTTGGTTTGAAAAAGTGTTAATTAGCCAGGTATGGGTGGCTCACTTCTGCAATCCTAGCACTTGGGAGACTAAGACAGGAGGATAATTGAGAGTTTTTGGCCAGCCTGAACTAAAAATGAGTGAAAGAGCATTTATTATACACATTATTCTATAATTGATATCTTGGTTATTTTGTGTGTGTGTGCCTCTAATTATAACACTAGTTTAAATTCCTGGAAATGGAAGCACTGGGCTTTCATTTTGCATCACCCAACAAGCTTCCAGAAAGTTCCTCCAATGTTTATTTCTTGTCTGGTATCAACTGAGTGTTATTTCACATACTCTTGTCATTACCATGACATTGTTATTTTAAAACATTTCTTGAGTTTTCAAATAATGAACAGCAATATTAGCTAACGTATTTATATTTATAACAACAGGCACTATTTTCGCACTTTTCATACACGCAATAGGCAGGATTCTAAGAAGACCTCCCACAGAAAACCTATCTCCCCCCCCCCCCCGACACATACCCTGTGTAACATGCAGGACTGTGAATACATTGCACTCTCTCTCCTGTGATATTACTAGCTTATATTGCCAAAGAAACTTGGACACAAGTAATTAAGGTTCGTGATAATTGACAATTAATACAAAAGGGTCTTGCCCTTATCACAAGTTTATATCACAAGTTATAATAGTTTTCGAGTTTGAGGATTAGAGAAGCAATCAGGGGATTCTAAGTATGACAAGGCGTTTGATGAGAACATGACTTTGCCCAGTGGCCTTGAAGATGGGGGCCACTACATGGCAGTAAAAGCAAGAAGCCCACAGTTCTTGAGCTGATGTAGCTCATAATAAGCAAGTACGCGAGAGAGAGCTTCAGTCCCAACGCCATCTGACATGGATGGTTTTGCAAAAAGGTTTTTGTTTAAGAACAGTCTAGTCTGTTGTTGACTTTGGTTTCAGCCTCGTCATGGTCCAAGTGAAGAGCTTAGCTGAGGCATGCCAGACCTCAACACTGCAGCATCACAAGCTAAGACAGGGAGATTGATATTATGAGACATGGGACACAGAAGCCAGGTGGAAGGAGATTCAGTGACTAAATTTAACATAATTAGAGCATAGAAATAAATATAGTAATGGAACAGGACCCCAGACCTTAGCAGACGCCTAGATCTTAGCACTACTGATGCCATGATGGAAGTACCGTTCAAGCCCTAAAACTCAGCCCAAAGCACCACCTGCCAAACAAAGAGAAGATCTAAGCAATTAAAGGCAATAATTCTGGAAAAAGTCTCTAAATGTACTAACCTGGCTTTTTGACTGATGTCTGCTTCTGGCTGACTGTTCTTGTTAATTCAAATATGTCAACCCAAGGTATGGTTTTGTACTTAAAAGCTCACCATGAGAAAGGCTTGGGCCTAACTGGGATCCCAGACACCCAGTGTAGTTGCCCACCAGCTACTAAAGACTTTCTATTGGCTTAACCCCATAGCTAAGTATCTTCTCTGGTGGAAACCTATCAACAATACCTAATGGTAACCTATTGGATACAGTGAATCTGGATAAACAGCTACATAAATTGTATGTCTAATGAGTAAACCTCATTAATTTCAAGGTTAGCTTTCCACAAAACACTAATTTCAAATGCAAAGAATAACTTTAAAGTGGGACTTTTGATTAAATGTTGGAAGTGATACCGGGACAAGTGGGAAGCAGACTGCAATATGAAGGACATGTCAGTTTTGTCACAGACCCAGCATGCATTTAATCTTGAGGAAAATCCAGATGAACCCTGTTTGAAGGACAATCCACAGGGAAAACAGGCGTGTAATCTACAGAGTGTCTCGATATCAAAGTCAAAGGCAGATGGAGCAGCCAGGCTGACCGAAGACATGACAACCAGACTCACAGCTCGATTCTGAACTGGGGCATTTGCTGTGAAGGACACTGCTAGAACAACTGGCAAAACAGGAGTGACAGCTGGGGAGAAGTTGATAGCAATATTCTTGTTATGAAATCTTGCTGAGTGCTGTCTGGTGGCTACATGGAAGATTGTTTTGTTTGTAGGATGATTCTGAAGAATGTAGGAGTGGTGGGTAATGAGGGCAGCAGCTTCCATGAAATCGAAGCCTCCCTCAGAAAATAGATTTCTTTCTACTGTGCTTGCAGCTTTCCCAAAAAGTCAGTGATGGTTGCAAAATACAGAAGTTAGTTTCAAATAAAACTTTTAAGAGGAAACTTCTTTTTCTTTTTTTAAAAAAAGTGTGATTAAGTATAGAGCAAAAATTATTGTATTTCGTTGGTTATTTCTGTGGCATTTTTGTGTGTGGCTTGGCAGTCATTTGCTAGATATGTTGCACTTATTTAAATATACATAGTAAATATGCAGACACATGTATTATTCAGGGCTCTCTAGAGGAGCAGAGCCTATGGAATGAATCTCTCTATTTATATAAATGGGATTCATTAGAACGGCTTACAGGTTGTGGTCCAGCTAGTCCAACAGTAGCTGACAAATGGAAGGCTCAAGAATCCGGTAGTTGTCCAATCCATGAAGTTTGATGTCTCAGTGGGTCTTTAGTATACACTGGGATCTTGAAGAAGTGGGCTCCAGTGGCTAATGAAGGAATGGACTTGCCAGCCAGGGTGATGGCAAGCAGGCAAAAAGAGCAAGTCATTTTCTCATGTCCTTTATGTAGGCTGCCAGCAGAAGGGGTGGCCCAGAATAAAGGTGAATCTTCCCACCTCAAAAGATCTGGATTGAAAAAGTGTCTTCCCACTTTGAATGATTTAATTGAGAAAAAGTCCCTCACAGTGGTACCCAGACGCTGGAGTTTTAGTTCATTTCAGATGCAGTCAAATGGACAACCAAGAATGGCCATCACAAGTCCACACCTTGTCAACTCGACACACAATCATATCTCCTGACGCCATGCTTAATTTGCAAATAAAAAATAATCAGGTTATGATTACACTAGTATGATATAATTATCCCATGCACAATCTCGACTACGTTATACATTTAGTGGAGTCATAATTATGCCTAACATGATATAACTATCCCTCATGATCCACAAATGCACTATAAATTTTAGAATAGGGCTGGGAGGTGGTGGTACACGCCTTTAGTCCCAGCATTTGGGAGGCAGAGGCAGGTAGATCTCTATAAATTCAAGCCCAGCCTGGTCTATAGAGCAAGTTGTAGGACAGCCAAGGCTACACAGAGAAACCCTGACTTTGAAAACAAAACAAAACAAAACAAAACAAAACAAAACAAAATTTAGAATAGATAGCAAGGTCCTTGAGGGACCTTTTTTTAGTATCACAAACTTAAATATGATAACGTAATTGATGTTACATTACATGAAAAGAAATCGAGAAAAGAAAACACAAATCTTTGTACAAAAAAAATGTTTTGTTGGCTTTGTTGAGTCACATGCTTATGAATTAAGTCAAGCATGAATTGTGATGTTAGAGCCAGCATGGATTATATAGTTGACTAGGCCTGGTGACATATTCATCTCTGTGACCTGTTGTTTTTAGATAAGGGAAGGGGGCCAGGAAGGCCTGCTGGGAACAAAGAAAATAACCAGGAAGCCACCACAGGTGTTCTGATTTTTTTTTACCAAGACATATAAGTAGCACCCATTTTCCCAGCCTTTGCCAGAATCCCAAGATTATTGGAGTAGGAGACCAAATCAATCTGGAATCAGCAGCTTTGGTGAGGTTAGTCTAGGAAAAGAGGTCTCTGAAACGTGAGATTACCTCACGTTAGGGGTCTGTCTGTTCTGGACAGACTCCTCTGATGTGGCCAAGTCTTCACAGAAGAGTCCAGGGGGTTCATGAACCACAGAAGAGGCCCCTGGTACCTCTTGGCAGCAGCTGGGGACAGGACACTTACTGAATCCGAACTTGCCTCAGGCGGGAAGAGAGAAGTGGTTGGCATCCACATTCCCTTGGCGGGGACTCAACTTCTCTGGGGTTTGAAGGTGATCTGATCAGAGCAGGCAGGGAACTATGAGGTGAAGAAAGTGGCCCCACAAAGTCCCCTGAGTCACGCACCAGATGATTGACTAAATTAAACGGAATTAGCTAACGATGCCACAAAGCTGTATTACATAAATACAGGTTTATTGGGAGCAGGAAGGAAAGGGGAAGGGGAGCGTGCCCTGGGGGAGTTGGGGGAAGGGAGAGAGAGGGCAGGAAGTGGGAGAGAGGGAGAAAGGGTGGAAGAGGGGCTACAGAACCAAGATGTCTGGATTATATGGGGAAGGGCCTCTGGGAGAGAAGCCCTGACCCTAGGTAGAGGGCTGGCTATGGCAGCCACACCCTGACCCGGGTAGGGGCTCTAACACACATAATTTAATGTATGTGTGTATGTGCGTATGTACATGTGGTGTCTGGGTTTGTGTGTATCTGTGTACATCTGTGTCATCTGTGTTACAGTACCTGTGTTTGTGTGCATTCATCTGTACATATATGTAGGCCAGGGGTCTACGTGAGGTATCTTTCTGCATCACTCTTCCTCCTTTTTTTATTTTATTTTATTTTTTTTTATTTTTGAGACAGGGACTCTCTCTGAAGCATACAGCACTGTTTTGGCCAGAATGGCTGGCCAGCGAGCTCCCAGGGGATCCACCTGTCTCTAATTCCTTCGGTCCCGGGATTATAGGCACACACTCTCATGCTCAGCTTTCACGTGGATACAGGGTCCTCACACTTGCATAGCAACCAACCACTCTATCCACTGAGCCATCTCCCAGCTGAGATATTTTTATGCATGTTTTTATTAAAGAAAAATATTCTTACTTTGTGCTTGTCTTTAGAATTGTTATATTTATGCACAATCTGTCATCATTTAAGCCTACTACAATGTTAATGGGTTATGAGGACTCTTTGAGTGTGAAATGTGTTGTGCTGTTAGAGTGTTCCGATTTGGTTTTCAAAGTAGCTGAGTACCTTTCACCAAGTTCATTAACCCTGTCATGTCCTTATGACGAATAAACGTCAGATGGCAGCTTGAAGTGAGATCTGGTAGCAGCTCATTTAATACTGGGCTTGAAAGAATAATGGGGTCTGCTGTTCACACACCTTGTGTCTTCTCGAATTTCCCTTTGGACAGGACCAGGAGTACTGTTTCCTAAATCCAAATAGTATTTGGAGTGCTGATATTGAGTAATTTTTACCACTCACTCTTTTTCATACCCCCCCAAATAACTAATAATCCAAGTGAATCTGTGATTGTGTCTCAACCTGTTCTACTGTAGATAATGGCAGATAATAAACAAATAGCATGTGCTCACGGCTTATGGGTCTAGGGTTGGTGACCTGCCTATCTGATGTGTTCCCTTCACTTTGAGAGGTATCCTGTAACAATAGTAAAGGAAATCACATTCTTGCCACCTCCCTCTCAGGACCCTAATCCCATCGAGGAGAGGGAGGTGTCTTTGCCACCTTCCCTTAACTTCCTTAAGGTCCCTGTACTAACAAAGTCCCTTTGAGCTGCTGTCAGCATTCGGACCGTAGCATCGAGGTCATCCTTCATGGGCTGTTAGGAGTGTGCTTGCACGCTTCTTCTGATGATGCTCTGTGCACATTTCCACTGAGTACGTGTAGTAGACTGGCTAAGCAAAAACAGCTGAACCACTTTCCTGAAGAAAATGCCCCAATTTACACCTCTCCTAACCAAGTAAGCGTTCTGGTGCTTTTACACTGACCCTGTCATCGAGCATTTTCCCTTCCATTTTAGCTACCGTGGTGTGCTGGTGGTGCTATTGCATTGTGACTTAAGTGGCATTTTTTTTTTTAAATGAGCACAGTCAAATGTCTCTTAATGTGTGAAGGTGTCTTCTTGTTGTGGGGTGTCTGTTCGAGTTTTCTGCTCTGTCTTTTTATAGGCTGTCAGGCTTTTTTTCTTATTAATTTATATGCATTTTTAAAAAGCACGCTTGGATCCACAATTTTATAAGGAAAGTGCTTGGATGGCAAATATATTTTCCCTGATGTTTAGGTTGCCAGTTGTCTTTTCATTTCTTTATAGAAGTTCTTAGCCTAATATTACCCAACTTCTTATACTCTTACTTTGGATTAGCATTTGGTAAAGAAATCTTTTCAACTCCAAGGTCCCGGCATTTTTTGAGAGAGAGAGAAAGAGCATTTCAACTCATGTATCCAGACTGGCCTCAAATTCACCGTGTAGCTGAGGTAGACCATGGCCTTCTGATCCTCCTGCCTCTCCGGTGCTGAAGTAATTCATACCAGGCCTGATTTCATGTTATGCCAGGGACTGAATCCAGGACTTTCTGCCTGCCAGGCAAGCACTTTACCACCTGAGATACAGCCCTGGCCTTTTGCAAATATGTGTCCCCACCCCAACGCATACCTCACTCTCTCTGTGCATATAGCCCTGGCCTTGAATTCTCTCTCTCTGTGTCCCAAGCGTAGAGGCTGATCTCTGTTACTTTGGATGGGTGTATTGTAGTTCATCATTTTATTTTATCTGTCATTGATTGCAACCAACAAGTGGTAATTGTTAGTATTTCATATTGTTGACCATTGTAGGTTTAAAAACTTTTTTTTTTTTTAATGGAAGAGTCTCACTGTGTAGCCATTTCTGGCCTCAAACTCACCAAGACCCACTTAGGTCTACTTCCTGAGTCCTGAGATTAAAGGTGTGTGCCACCATTCCTGGCTTGAATCAAAGTATTTTGGTGGTACATTCTTTTTTTTTTTAATTTATTTTTATCTTATGTGTACGAGTGTTTTGGCTGCATGCATATCTGTGCACCAGATAAGTACCTGGTACCTTTGGAGAACAGAAAGTTGCCTCAGACCAACTGACTGTTGGAGCTATGGGTCATTGTGAGCTGACGTGTGTGTGTGTGTGTGTGTGTGTGTGTGTGTGTGTGTGTGTGTGTGTAGGGAATAGAATCCAGGTCCTCTGCAAGAGCAATGAGGGCCCTTTCCCACTGCACTATTTCTCCAGCCCTTAATGGTGCATTTAAATTCAAGAAGAAAATCCTCACTGTCCTTGAGTTCCATGAGACTGGCCTCCTCTCATCCCCATTCCTATTCCACAGGCCAAATCTGGAAGATGAGAAACTTATTTTTCCTTTCCTTTCTCTAGCTTTAATAACACTTAGATTTTTTGTTGTTGTTGTTATTGTTCACAAAATAAATTTTAGATCATTGTTTGGATGATACACCTTGATTTTTTCACAAGATGTTGTGAAGTCAGAGTTAGTTGGAGCTTTGCTACTTCTATCAGGGTTTGGTTGGAACTAAACTTGGAAAGGGGTGGAGCCAGGCCTCCCCTAACTACCTAACGTCTCTCAGAGCAGCTTACCTCAAACCTCACCAAAGTTACAATGCCACACATTACCCAGCAAGGAATGATCAGCCCGGGGAACATGGCCTCAGGTTCCCCCCTCTGCCTCCTCTGAGCTGCAAATTTGCCTTCAGAGAGGGATGAGATTTTTCTTCTTTCTTTCTTCTTCTTCTTTTTTTTTAATGACTGAAACTTGAGGTGCCTGGAAAAAGGAAACAGGAAGTAAATGATTTTCTGTTTGTTCCTTCTTCTATTTCCTGCCACCTTTCCCTCTCTAAACATCATCTTAATACCTTTAATTAGGGTCATGTTTTAAAAAATTATTAGCATAGAAATCTTTTCAAATCTCAACTGGCAGTAACACAAAGTGAATAAATATTTCTTATCTGTTATAACTATTTCATTCATTCAAGATGTATTAGCATCTACCATGTTGCTGGAGCATTTTTATTGCTGAGCAGTTTTATTGTCTTTCTTGCTAACATGTAACAGATTGCTATTTTTTATTAAAATTAAAAAAAAACCTTTCACATAATATTTTATAATAAATTTGCTTCCTCTATAATTGATCCTCTGTGGAAAAACTATTCATTCTAGAGCACTACAAACCCACAGACACATTCTTTTGCCTTACGTCTTTTTGTGTATTGCCTTTTAATAGTTTAATTAAGTTGTGAAGTATTTTTTTCTCTTTCTTCTTCCAGAACCACCCACACACCGTTTTATGTACTTTCCTCCAGCTATGTTTAAACTGAGCATTCTACTCTATTGAAGTTTTTAAATGGAAGATTTTGGTAGATGGAAATCTCTTGTGCTACTTTTGAAGAGCAACGACAGCGATATTTTTTAATACGTCTATATTGTTGTGTAATTCTCTAGGACAGTTTTTAGGCTGCTCTATATGGAAGGGCCCCGAAGGCTCTTTTCTATGGAGGGTGCTTTACATTATCCCAGTATCTCAGCAGCTGAGAAGTCTGTGTGGTTGGGAATCACAGAACCTGACTGCAGAAATGTGGGGATTTATTGTTCTCATAATACCATGACCAGGGGGAGCAGCGCAGGAAAGTACAGCAGAGCCTTCACGTCAGTGGTCCAGCTTCTGCTTGGCTTACATCTCTGCAGTTCTTAGTGTGTCTCTTTCATGCAAATAGGCCTTCTGTAATTGCCGCTGTATCTGGTTTCACACCTGCATTTCAGACAGGAAGAAGGGAAGGGCAGGGAAGTGCCTGCAAGAGAAAGCAAATCTCCACTCCCACCCCCACCCCGCCCCCGCTCTCGGATTTCTTACACCTCTCATTGCTTATATCTCATTGGCTGGAACTGTCCTGCACAGTCACGTAGCGGTCTGAAGAGGACACCATTCTCACCTTGAACAAAGCTGGAATCTGTTGGGAAGATGAAAGTGGAGGGTGGCTATCAGTACATTGCTATCTGCCAGTTGCAAACTTCAGGGGGTAAAATTTCTCAGCAGTAATAGGGAAAAAGCACATCAAAATTCCATTTAATTATTGAACTTCATAACCTTTGAATAACCTTTCATGGCCTTGGCTTTCACGGTTTTCTTTTAACGAACAAGCTTATAATCAAAAGAAAGAGCGATGCATTTGTGACAACTAATCACAACACAAAGGACAGGTTTTTAATCATCGGTTAAGGAAAACGTCAGAAACAATTTCTCTCGCAAATCACAACAAATATGTATAAAATTGTAGGACTATGAAAAATTAAAAGTGAAGTTCACTAGAAATCCCAGGCTGGCTGTCACACTGTTATTGAAACTTTAGTAGGGTCCTGTTGCTCTAGGAAGGGGCTGGACGGATGGTTCAGTGGCTACGAACAGTGGCTGTTTTCGCAGAGGACTCAGATTCAATTCCCAGCACTCACATGGTAGCTTACAACCATCTGTAATTCCAGTTCCATGTGATCTGATGTGGTCTTCTGGCGTCTACAGACACCAAGGGATGTATGTGGTAGATAGAAATATACACACAAAACACCCATATACTTTATATATATATGTGTGTGTGTGTGTGTGTGTGTGTGTGTGTGTGTGTGTGATGCTCCAGGAAGTGATCTGGATGGTTCAGAAATGGCTGACAGGTGACCAGGTTTTCAGGCTCTGGCAAATAAAAACCTAATGGAATGAGTAGGAGTTTAGAGGACTGTTTTAAATGAAGTAGTGAAGGAAGGCATCTCTACGGAGACCTGAATGCAATCTTTTCCCCTTAATCTAGTAGATGGTAGATGCTCAGTTAACATCTGAGTAAATGCACAAATAAGAGCAACAGTGGGGATAGACAATGGTGCCGCCATAGCCCAGAGAGGGAAAAATCATCCTTTTGAACGAGAAGATGTCACAGTAGAAGATGTCAAGCCTTTGAGATGAGGCTGAGAAGCACAGGCTTCTCAGAGGTACTGTAGGGAAGTGTTTTCAAGGCCAGTGATTGTGTGTGTGTGTGTGTGTGTGTGTGTGTGTGTGTGTGTCCAAGAGTTGGTTAGGAGGTACGTAGGAGTTGTCAGACTCCTGTTGTGGAGAAAGAAATTCCTAAGGGGCTAGTGGCTTAAATAACACAGACTATCATGTACCACTCTGCTGGCACCTCCAAAACGGGTCCCACTGGGCAACATCCAGCCATCAGCAAGGCTTCGGGACCTCTGGGGGAAAATTCCTTACCCCTTGCAGCCTCTAGGTTACCTGAGTTCTTCGGTCTCACCCCTCTCTCTTCAAGACCCTTGTGTGGCATCACCCTTCCTTCTGAGCTATGTCCTGTCTCTTTTTCTGACCCCTTATAAAGGCACAGTGATTACACTAGGCACCCGGGAAAACCAGCATCCTATATTTCCCTTTGCCATGCAGGATGACACAGCAGAGGTTCTGAGAGCTAGGTCCTATGTGGACATCTTTTGCGGCACTGTTATTCTTTCACAGCATTGTGCATTTGAGGATCTCCAGATGGTCTGGGGTAAAGGATAGGCAAGGGACTAGACCCTTGTCACCTATGCTGAATTTCACTCTGTCCTAGGAAGTGATAAAAAACCTCTGGGTAGGTGGTGGACCTCTGGTCTGTTTGGGTTTTTGAGACAGGACTCAGTCAGGCAGCTGTGTGATGGAAGCTGCTGCTAAGAGAAGGGGTGAAAGGATATTGGGGAGATCTAAGTCATGTGATGCCCCGTTCTGCCAGAGACATGGAGATTCTTGAAAGGAATCAAGAGGGGACATTCCCATCGCAGGTCCTGAGTGCTCTGGAAAGTCAATTTCCAAAGGGCACCGGATGGTTAGCAAACTGTCAAGTGTGAGGATGTCCAAATTGCAAGTCAAGGAGGAGAAGCGGCAATTCTCTGTAACCAGCAGGATCACATGATCTTCCCTTTCCCACCAGTTCCACGTTCAGGGGCAAAATTATGAACACAATTTTATTTTTTGTTTTATTTTTAAATGCTCTCACTATATAGCTGAGCCTGGCCTTGAATGTATCATCTTTCTGCCTCAGTCTTGTGAGTTGCTGGCATTATGTACACCATAACTATCATATAAAATTGTATGTATTTTTTTAGAACTAATTATTTTCCTTAAGTTGATTTTCCAAAACTGAGAACTACCCGTCATGGTTTCTCGTCAGAATGTCTAAGAATATCAGCACCATCATCCATGCTGCTCTCCCATCTTGTAATGCAGACCATATTGGCTTAAGATGTGGGTAAATGCCTTTGATCTTGGGCTATTAGCATTATTGCTATAGTTTTGGGAGTTATAAAGGGAGAAAAGGGACCCCATTTTGCTTGTTCTCTCTACCCAACTCCCTTCTCCAACCTGGAAAAGCATTGGGATAAGGATGTTTGCACTTGAATCATTTTCTTTTAGAGCAAGGTTGATATGGTCTCCTTGAACTATTGCAGACATAAAAAATAGAGACATTTCCAAAAGGTTGACTGTATGCGGAATTTGCTTCATAGGCCAATGTTTATGAATTATATGAGAGGGACAGAGATTTTATAGATCTCTTACCTGATTATTGATTTTGTTTTGCAGTAAAAGGGCAGAATTAATTTTTTTTTCCTAGAAAAATTTCTTTCTTGGGCCAACAAGATGACTCACTGGGCAGACACTCACTCACCTGCAGCCTGATGTCCTGAGCTCAGTCTTTGATACCCACACAGTGGAGGAAGAATGTGACCTTTGCATAACATTCTCTGACCTCCACATGTGCGTGCTGAGAGCACACACAACTCACACCCACACACCACACCCATAAAATAAGTAAATTAATTCTTAAAAGTTAAAATGTTCTTCTCAGATGCTTTTTTTCAGTATGTTAATAAATATATTCATTTTATGGCCATTAAAGCACCTGGATTTATGTACAGGGACAAAGTAATAGAATGACAAAGAAAGATGACCAAGTTCCATTATCAAATAAAAAACCAATTTATACAACTGTTCATATGCTATTATTGCATCTATATACAGATTACAATAGTACTGGTGTGTACATAGAAATACATTGAAAAATAATTTCTAAGGCTAAATGTAACTGTGTATCAGGACTGAATAGAGCCAGAGAATTTTTAAGAAGTAATTTTCTATGCAATTTGACATTATTTTAAGTAGTACCATTATAAGTGAAAAAAAATAATTAAGTATGGGCTGGAGTTAGGCCCCCTACACAGATGGGCAGCTTGGGATTCATGTGTGCTCCCTAGTAAGGGGAGTGGGGGCTGTCTGTGACATGGATTCTGTTGCCTGCTATTTGATCACTTCCACCTGGTGCTGCTGCCTTGACAGGCCATAGGGGAAGAGGATGCACTCAGTCATGATGTGCTGGGTGGGCTGGAGGAGGGCTCCCCTTTTCTGAGAAGTAGGGGAGGGGGGGATGGGGAAAGAGGGAGGGAAGGTGGGACTGAGAGAAGAGGAGGAGGCTATGATCAGCACGTAAATAAATAAATAAATAGATAAATAGATAAATTAAATTAAACAAACAAAAATACTTTTATCCACAAAAAAGAAAAAATAATTAAGCTGTTTACTTGTAATTTACAGAACCTTAAAACTGACCTTGAGAATCTTTCAGTTGTAAGATTAACAAATTATATTTCAGCATTCCTGTCTTTTAGCAGAAAAGATTGTAAGACATAGCTGATTTTTGTTTCAGTTTAGTTAGTCTCTCACCTATTTACAAGTTCACATTTTAAAAGATTCTTGATATCATGAAACTTTGTTTCTTTTATAACTGCTAAAATAATAGAAACTGTTATAGAGCTTTCCCAATGTATGGTGAAACGAGCAATAGCAACTTAGTTCTGTGTGTGTCTGTATGTATGTGTTTCTTTTTGTGATAAAAGTTTAGAAACTACGCTTAGGCAAAAAGCAAAGTCAAAGTTAACTGTGACCTTACATTCCAGAGAGTCCCACTCTTAAATATGTGGCTTGCAGAGTCTTTTATGCTCAAGTTTCTTGTTTCCTACAGTGCATTTTGCAGGGTTTTAGAAAACAAACCCCATAAATTGCTTGAGCAGTTTATTCTTAGATACCTTGCTTTGCTTTGTTTTGTCTCTTAGAGTTGGATCTTTCCTATTTTGCTTGAATTTGTCACCGGAGTGTTTGTTATGTAGCTGCGCAGTCTGACCATTGTCAGTTCTAATCATTTCTCATTAGTTTTTCTAAGGCAAAAACTTTATCTTATGCAAACTAGAATGCACAGTGTTTTATAATGGAATGAACGTGCACCGTTCTGCTTAGAATTTAAAGAGAAATTTTCGATATTAGGGAAAAAGTACCACTCAAGCTAGAGTCTAGCCATAATATTTGCTTTAACCTTTAAAATATTTTGCGAGCTGTCATATGGAACAGGTAATAATTTGATACCACATCAAAGCTATTGGATGTTGTTAACAATCTTAGGCTGTTTGGTAAAATGCTTGTTATCTTAGGAAACACATCCTCATGGGTAACTGATTAATCCACATATCCGTACCATTAATACTGAGTTCAGCAATAACAAGCTAGCTATAGATTTTCCAATTTTTAAGTCTAAATATAACTTTTTCTTCCTCGGTGTATTAAAAGGTTGTTTTGTTTTCACCAGAAAACAGGTAAAAATAACTTTTAACACTGTGGGGAAAAAAAAAAACTACTTCATTTTATAAGTTATAACTCTGCTATTTAGTTTTCTCATCTTTAGGGAAGTCTGACTCTTCATCTGCCCTGTAGAGACTTACCCGTGTGTGTTTGATAGTTTGTCTCTTTTAAGAAAAGTTTAGTTTTTTTTTTTTTACCAGATCTGTATAACAGAACTTTATACTAAAATGTTTTTCAAATCTCTTGCCACTATCATTCATTGTGTATAAAAGCAGTCACCTTATACTCTAAGAAAGATTTCCTAAATTCATTAGTTTTAAATGTTTTCAGTAATTAAATCTACCTTGAAGGCTTAACATTTTGACAGCGTTCGAGCACTTTCTAAACTGTCTCATAACGTAAGCACAGACTACTTTCTAAAACCAGGCACCCCTCGTGGCTTAGCATGGGAGACCCTGTTCAAGCCGCAGTTATTCAGCCTAAAGCATTTAACCACAGGCTGGAGCAGCCCATTTGGATTTCTCACTGGCAAGCAGAGTATTAAATGGCCTGAGCAGAATGCACATGCTTGAGACCTGGAAGAGCTGCTTTTAGCGCAGCTCGACAGTCCTTTACCTGAAGTGCAGGGGAACTGTGCATTTTGTTCTGAGATTTTTAAGAACTGTGTTAGAGCAAATAGTCTCCATGTTTTTGAAAACATCTGATGGACATAGGGGAGTTCTTTACAATGAAATATGCGACAAGCTTTGCGCATCGTGCTCACAGTGAATAGGGCAAACTCCTTAGTTTAAGCTTGCCACCAAACCATTTCATCTCAGGCTGGGTTTGTTCACCATATTGATAATGAGTGAAGCCTTGTTTTCAGAAAGTTTTATTTTAGGCATCCCAAGTGCTAAAAGAAGGTGGGCCCAGTCACTTGGTTATACATTTTCCAAATTCTAAATCTGAATATTTATTCAGTTCTTGGACGTAAGAAATACCACAAGTGAATTCATTTTTACAATGCCTAAACCCAATACGTATACAACAGCATTGAAGAGCAAGTAGCAATTATGTGAAAAGATTCATGTATGTACAAGTTCTATATGGTTGGGCCAAACAAGGTAGATGTTAAGTTCGGGGAGACAAATTGGCTTCTGGCTACAACACTGATTCCTAGAGGTCACCGGAGGGTGAGATTCTTACATGCATGCTTAATGTTTGGGCCTAGTTAATTGGAAAGAGGTAAAGTGCTGCCAAGCTTGATGACCCAAGTTTGATCCTTGGAACTTAAGTGGTGGAAGGAGAGAAGCATGCTCTCTAATGTGCATGCACACACCCATGCAAGTAAGCGAATGAGTAAATGTAAAAATTAATCAAATTTGAATTAATTCATAAAATATGTGTAGGTGGTAGGGAGCACCGTATGATTTGCGTGGTTTTCCTCAGCAAACCAGGAGACTAGATTATACAGAATGAGGCACTCATCACCCAAGGCAGCTGAGAAGGAATGGGAAGACTCATTTTGCATCAAGCTTTGAATCTCAGTGCCAAGAAAAATGATTCCAAACCTAAAGAGGCGAAGCTGTCCATTGAGAAAAAGCCAATCTATGGACCAGAAGACTAGTGAGGTCTCTTAGATGAGAAAGACTTAACACAGGGAAGCCAGGTGGAGGAATGCAGTGAAAATAACCAGCAAGGTATGGGAAGCCTTGAGCTGACGACCTCGAATGGGTCTGTTGAGGAGATGTCCTTACGTGTCCGGTACCTGTATTATAAAATGAAAAGAGGCATTTGTCTTTCTTTGGGCATAGGACTGTCTTTCCTTTTCCTCCATTTCCCCTGGTCTTGCCCTTTGTTATTTCTTTCATTTAAGCAACCCAGCGGGCCTAAAAGACATCTCTGTTCGTCATTTCTGTCTGTAAGCCATACTATTAAAACATATTTAAAGAAAAGTATGGTTGGAAAAGGGAGCTATTATGTACTTAGGATTTGTCACCAACGTTCTTCTGAGTGGCTAGAAGACATTCAGAAACTTTCTACTCATGTCCTCAAATAGAAGTTGTTGAACACTTAGTATATTTTGTGTAAGCACTGGAGACATATGTCCTAGTTAAGTTTTTACTGCTGTGATCAAGAGCATGAACAGCGGTAACTTGGGGAGGAAGTGGCTGACTTATCTCTCGAGACTGTAGTCCATCATGGGGCAGTCAGGGCAGGAACCTGGAGGCAAGAACTGATGCCATGGAGGAGCACTGTTCACTGGTTTAATCTCCATGGCTTGTTCATCTGGCTTTTTTGAACCACCTAGGACCACCCGCCAAGGGTGATACCACCCACAATGGTGGTGGGCCCCTCCACGCCAATCATTAATCATTAATCACAATTTCTCAAGGTTTCTCTTCCCAAAAGATTCCAGCCTGGGTCAAGTGGACAAAAAATTAACAAGGACGATATGTATTCATTACTTTTCCTTCTGCTGTGACAAAATGTCTCACAAAAGCAACTAAGGGGTTTGTTTTGGCTCACAGTTTGAGGGGTATCATCCATCGTGGAGGAAGGACGTGTTAGGGGGGCATGAGGCGGGTGTCTGGTCACCTCGTGTCTGCAGTCAGAAAGCAGACAGAGATGACTGCTGCTGTTTACACTCTGTCCTTCCCTTTTCAGTCTGTGTGGGACTCTGGCCCATGCAAAGGTATTACCCACATCTTCCTTCCTCATTTAAACTTCTCTAGAAGCTTTCTCATAGCCATGTCCAGAGAGATGCCTCCTAGTTTATTCGAAGTTCAAGTAAGCTGCCAACAAAGAGTAGCCATTCCAAGATATAAGCAGAAATACGGGGCACGGTACATGTCTATCAGGGGAGACAACATCAAATTAGAAATCATGAGAGTGCGAGGGCAGCGGACAGGAGGAGAGAAGCAGGAGGCCCTCTCTCATTCAGATGGGAAAGTGTGGCTATGCCAATTCAAGCAGGAGGTGGCTTGACTCTTACAGTGGAAATGGGCAGAGAGGATGTGAATTTCAGAAGAAGCTTACTGGGTGAGTAGAGAGCTTCTGTAGGGAGAGGTGTCCGTGTCCCTAGAGCCTTAAAACACAATGTTTGTGGCCAGAGACCCATGAGAAATCATACCCCAGAGTTTATAACCTTATTCCCAAAGCTAGTGGCAATCTATACATGGTATTTTGGCTATGTTTTCAAAAATTCATAGGCCTTTGCTATCTTTCTCCTCCCTTTAAGATTTAGGATACTGTAAACACCAGTAGATGTGAGTAGTTCCCTTACTGTATCTGTAACAAAGATTATGAAACGAGGTGCCATGATTCAACCCCACTTAATTAACCTCTCTGCTGTGGAGGTGAGTTTTCCTAGAGAGATGCCTGCTCACCTCAGCACTGCTGCAGACAGCTTCTCAGGAAGCAGGTTCTGAGGCAGACTGGTGGTGGAAGGTGTTAATCAGGGACCTATGAAAGGAAGGGGAGGGAGCCAGGATGGAACCAGTGAAAACTAAGGCAGTGGGAGACTGTGAAGTACACTGGCCACATGAGCACATCTTGGGTTGGGCCAGGCCTGCTCTTATGACCTGGGTTGCTTTGACAGTGGTCGGGGGCTGTCTGTCCCCAGATGGGTGTGTCCCCAGATGAGGCTGTAGTCTGCAGCTGAGTCCAACACCCAAGGAGGTGGCAGCAGAGGCTACTTGTAAACTGGGTTCCCCCAGGAGTTCGTCACTCCTGGAAAGGGTTGGACACCCGGGGTAGGTACACTTCCATGTTCACAATTGATGTTTTTCTTTCCCCCTGGAAAGGTAAGGCACATGGACCTTCCTGATCACCAAGTATTTATCATTTGGGGCAGCTGCACAAGGGAGGGTTAGGAGAGGAAAAGAGGTGTGACCAAGTGCAAGAATAGTGCAGAAGAGGGACCAGGGAGAGGACCTCGTCGGTGAAGTGTTGGCCACACAAGTGTGAGGACCTTAGTGTGAGATCTGTACAAAAGCTTGGTGTGCTGGTGCGCACGGGGAAGGCAGAGACAGTCTGGTCAGTGGGCTCCAGGCTCCCACTAGAGACTGTTTCGAAACACATACGGGGTTGGCTCTTGAGAAATGACAGCAGAGGTTGGCCTCTCACCACCACTTGTACACACACATACACTGTACCCTCCCGTGTGCACACTCACTACTGTGTACACACACACACACACACACGAGTGGCATAGAAAAATATCCTGGAATGTAGAGCTATAATACCCGTTCCTGGTTATCCCTTTCGAAAAAAAAAAAAAATCAGTGAATACATCTTTAAAAATATTAGAAAATGAGTCTGTAAAACTTAAACTGTTTCTTGTTCCTTGACAGATACAGGAAGCGTGAATAGAAGAGACTGACCGTTCATGATGATTCACAGAAATGACAGCTCAGGTATTTTTTTTCCTACTTCCATCTGTCCTTTTTGATTTATAGCATATTATGCAGTTTTGAAATGATACAAACTTAGAATGCTGATTTCTCACATTTTAATAAAGAAAACTGGTTTTGCTTACACTGAATGACTGGCCAGTTCTTGTGCACAGGGTCTGTTTTAGTCACAGCTGGGCACAGGTCAGTGAGGCCTTCTTCTGATGTTTTTCCTAAAGACATTTGGATTCTCTTATAGCAGATATTAGTTATTTACATTAATACAAAGTATACAAAGTCTTGTTAGAATTATTTAGGTATGAAATCTCAGGGTCATTTTGATTTGCATTTCCCCGATGACTAAGGACATTTAGCATTTCTTTAAGTGTTTCTTTGCCATTCGATATTCCTCTTTGCATTTCCCCGATGACTAAGGACATTTAGCATTTCTTTAAGTGTTTCTTTGCCATTCGATATTCCTCTATTGAGAATTCTCTGTTTAGGTCTGTATCCCATTTTTAATTGGATTCTTTGGTTTGTTGGTGTTTAACTTAAGTTCTTTATATATAGTAGATATTAGTCCTCTGTCAGATATAGGGTCGGTGAAGATCCTTTTTCCAGTCTGTAGGCAGTTGTTTTGTTCTGAGGACAGTGCCCTTTGCTTTGCAGAAGCTTTTCAGTTTCATGAGGTCCCATTTATTGATTGTTGCTCTTAGAGCCTGTGCTGTTGGTGCTCTGTTCAGGAAGTTGTCTCCTGTGCCAATGAGCTCAAGACTCTTCCCCACTTTTTCTTCTAACAGGTTTAGAGTGTCTGTTTTTATGTTGAGGTCTTTGATCCACTTGGACTTTAGTTTTGTGCAGGATGATAAATGTGGGACTATTTGCATTTTTCTACAGGTAGACATCCAGTTAGACCAGCACCATTTGTTGAAGATGCTGTCTTTTTTTTTTTTTTTCCATTGTATGGTTTTGGCATCGTTGTCAAAAATCAGGTGTCCATAAGTATGTGGATTTATTTTGGGGTCTTCTGTTTGATTCCATTGACCCACCATTCTGTTTCTATGCCAGCACCATACAGTTTTTTATTACTGTTGCTCTATAGTACAGCTTAAGATCAGGGATGGAGATGCCTCCAGAAGATCTTTTATTGTAGAGGATTGTTTTAGTTATTCTGACTTTCTTGTTATTCCATATGAAGTTGAGAATTTTTCTTTTAAGTTCTGTTAAGAACTGTGTAGGTAATTTAATGGGAATTGCATTGAATCTGTAGATTGCTTTTGGTAAAATGGCCATTTTTACTATGTTAATCCTGCTGAGTCATGAGCATGGGAGATCTTTCCATCTTCTGAGATCTTCAATTTCTTTCTTCAGAGACTTGAATTTTTTTTTTTTTTTTTCATACAAGTCTTTGACTTGCTTGGTTAAAATTACACCAAGGTACTTTAAGTCCTTTGTGGCTATTGTGAAGGGTGTTGTTTCTAGGTAATTGGGATTTATGCCTTGGCTTTAGTAGACCTTTTTTTTGTGATTTATCAACAAGGTAAATCTACTAAATTAAGAGATTGTATGTCTTTAGGTGGAGAGTATATGAATATTTTACATAGTTAGAATCTTATTTGAATGATTACATATTTAGTGTTAATTTTAAAAACTTTTTTTTCAAATTTAACTTTTTGACTTAGAAATTTATTGATGACTTCAATATCTCCTGTGTAGTTTGATTAATAGAGATGTGATGCTTAAATATTTCCTGTTGATGCCTAACACATTTTTAAAATGTCTGAAATGTAAGCAAATTGAATAGCATCATAATTTCTGGCCTTGGCCATGTTCTAGCTCACACAGACTTGCTCTTTCTGTACTCTTTGGAAACAATGTTGTATAAGAAATGCAGCAGCCATGTTCTTTTAGACACAAAGTATTAGGTATATCATGAATGTTGTGACCAACTTTTATTTGCTTTTCCAAATAAAAATATGATATAACCTCAATATTTTCCCTTACCTAAATTATGATTTTTAATGATGTGGCATCATTTCTCTGTCATTTTTCTCTTTTTGTGAAAAAAACAGATATCCTGACATTCCACATGAAAAACGGGATGAGAAATTCCAGGTATAAGCCAGCAGACTACCAACAGTTACGTGCCTTAGCCAACGCCAGGAAGTTAGCGTCTGCTTCCACAGAGCTGAAGGTTAGAGGTTTTGCTTTTTGTTTTTGATTTTGCGTTTCAAGACAGTGTTCCTCTGTGTAGCTTTGGCCATCCTAGAACTCACTCTGTAGACCAGGCTGGCCTCGAACTCACAGAGATCTGACTGCCTCTGTCTCCTAACTGCTGGGGTAAAAGGTTTACACCATCACTGTCTGGCCTGGAGGTCTTTGTTTTTGTTTTTAAGTTTGGTAAACTGAATTACTAGGAGATAGGATAGTATTTACATTGAAACTAGAAACTATGTAACTGTCTAGATAGTTTTTAGAATCTCAACTATTTTTTAAAATTTTATTTTATTTTTATTAATAACAGTTTATTCACTTTGTATCCCAGCTGTAGCCCTCTCCCCCATCCCCTCCCAATCCTACCCTTTCTCCCTCTTCTTTTCCTATGCCCCTCCCCCAGTCCAATAATCGGGGATGTCCTCCTCCCCTTCCATATGACCCTAGTCTATCAGGTCTCATCAGAACTGGCTGCATTATCTTCCTCTGTGGACTGGTAAGGCTGCTCCCCACTCAGGTGGAGGTGATCAAAGAGCCAGCCACTGAGTTCGTGTCAGAGACAGCCACTTACTAAGGATCCCATTTGGAGACTGAACTGCCATGGGCTACATCTGTGCAGGGGTTCTAGGTTATCTCCATGCATGGTCCTTGGTTAGAGTATCAGTATCAGAAAAGACCCCTGTGTCCAGATTTTTTGCTTCTGTTGCTATCCTTGTGGAGCTCCTGTCTCTCCCCCCACCCCCCGCCCAGGTCTTTCTATCTCCCCCTTCTTTCATAAGATTCCCTGTACTCTGCCCAAAGTTTGGCTATGAGCCTCAGCATATCTTTTGATACCCTGCTGGGCAGAGTCTTTCAGAGGCCCGCTGTGATAGGCTCCTGTCCCCTTCCCTATTTTCTCCCTCTTCTGATGTCCATCCTGTTTGCCTTTCTGAATGAAGATTGAGCATCTTACCCAGGGTCCTCCTTCTTGATTAGCTTCTTTAGGTGTACAGATTTTAGTATGATTATCCTATATTATATGTCTAATGTCCACTTATAAGTGAGTATATACAATGTGTGTGCTTCTGGGATACCTCACTCAGGATGATCTTTTCTAGATCCTACCATTTGGCTGCAAATTTCATGATTTCCTTGTTTTTAACTGATGAGTAGTATTCCATTGTGTAAATGTACCACAATTTCTGTATCCATTCCTCAACTGAGGGACATCTGGGTTGTTTCCAGCTTCAGGCTATTACAAATAAAGCTGCTATGAACATGGTTGAGGAAATGTCCTTGTATAATTGAGCATCTTTTGGATATATGCCTAGGAGTGTTATAGCTGGTAGAATATCCAACTATTGACAGTACTGAGCAGCAGCTAACGTTCATTGGATCTCCTGACAGTGATGAGCTGTAATTCATATGCACTACAAATTGTTAGAAGCATCGTCATTAAGCTGGATTCACCTTTATTTTTGGAAAGATGGTTATTTCACTAGCTTTTTAACATTTTTCAACTTGATTGGAAAAGTAAAATATTCTGGCAAGTGCTGGCCACGGTTTATTTCCTGACTGAGTGCTCTTTCTCCAATGCTGTATAAATATGCCCTCGGGTATTTTCTAGTCTGGAATTTTCTTTATTTTCTTTTTTCCCTCAAATAGGTGTCTGATACCATGAAAAGGGGAACTGTGACTGAATTTTAAGGGGCCACATGCAAATGATTGTGCATAGTATTTTAGAGTTATGTATCGCTGAGGATTAGTCAGATGGTGTATTTTTCTTGTGCAAAGAATAGAATTCATTAAAAATAGCGTTTTTGTTGTTGCTTGGTTGCATTGAAAAACCTGGTGAGGCAGAATGCCGATTTACAAGTTCTAATTTATATTTAATGTTTTAGGATTTGATAGTTTTGTGTGGCTTTTATTATTCATATCTTTTAAAAGGAAATTCTTCCAAGTGCAAAAGCACACGTGATACCTTAGTATAGGGAAATTACATATCTCTATCGGCTATAGCACCACAAACTGAGGCAACTAACAAAATGGGGCATGGTTTGCTTGGTTTAGCTTCAACTGCAAATTATTATTGCCACAGTAAGCAGACAGTCCAAGGAATGTCACAGAAAAGTCCATGAACATGTAGGAGTTCTAGGTCCAGTTCGTGCATGGTTCTTGGTTGGTGCTTCAGTCTCAGCAAGAGGTTTCAAGAGCTCCCGTTTATTAATACTTAATCTTAGAACCTGAGCTGTTGGTGTTCTGCTTAGGCAGTTGTCTACTGTATCAATGAGTTCAAGGCTTTTCCCCACTTTCTCTTCCAATAGAGTTAGTTTATATGGTGTTATATTGAGGTCTTTGATCCACAGGGATTTGAGTTTTGTGTTGGGAGATAAATATGGGTCTATTTGTGTTTTTCTACATGTAGTTAGACCAGCACCATTTGTTGAAGATGTTGTCTTTTTTTCCGCTGTATGGTTTTGGCTCCTTTGTAAAAAAATCAAGTGACCATAGGTATGTGGTTTATTTCTGAGTCTTTGATTTGATTCTGTTTGTCAACCAGTCTATTTCTATGCCCGTACCATGCAGTTTTTATTACTATTTCTCAGTGGTATAGCTTGAAGTCAAGGATGAAGATACCTCAAGATATTCTTTTATTGTATAGGATTGTTTTAGCTATTCTCTGTGTGTGTGTTTTCCATAAGAAGTTTAGAATTGTTCTTTCAAGGTCTGTAAAGAACTGTGTTGGTATTTTGATGGGGATTACATTGAATCTGTAGATTGCCTTTGGTGAGATGGCAAAGGCAATTTTTACTATGTTAATCCTACCAATCCATGAGCATGGAACATCTTTCCATCTCCTGATAGCTTCTTCAATTCCTTTCTTCAGAGACATGAAGTTTTTCTCATATACTATCATATCATCTGCAAATAGCGATACTTTGACTTTTTCCTTCCCAATTTGTATCCCCTTGATCTCCTTTAGTTGTTTTATTGTTCTAGCTAGAACTTCAAGTATGATATTGAAAAGGTATGGAGAGAGTGGGAAGCCTTGTCTTGTCCCTGATTTTAGTGGAATTGCTTTGAGTTTCTTACCATTTAATTTGATGTTGGCAATCGGCTTGCTTATTATGTCTTTATTATGTTTAGGTATGAGCCTTGTACCCCTGATTTCTCCAAGACTTTCATTATGAAGGGGTATTGGATTTTGTCAAAGGTTTTTTTCTGCATCTAATGAGATGATCATGTCATTTTTTTGGTTTGAGGTCGTTTATATGGTAGATTATATTGATGGATTTTCACATGTTGAACCATCCCTGCATTCCTGGGATGAAGCCTGCTTGATCATGTTGGATGATGTATTTGATGTGTTCTTGGATTCAGTTTGCAAGTATTTTATAGAGTATTTTTGCATTGATGTTCATGAGTGAAACTGGTCTGAAATTTTCCTTCTTTGTTGAATCTTTGTGTAGTTTAGGTATCAGGGTGACTGTGGCTTTGTAGAATGAGTTTGGCAATGTTCCTTCAGTTTCTATTTTGTGGAATAGTTTGAGGAGTATTGTTATTAGCTCTTCTTTGAACGTCTAGTAGAATTCTGTGCTAAAACTATCTGGACCTGGGCTTTTTGTTGTTGTTGTTGTTGTTGGAAGACTTTTGATGACTGCTTCTAGTTCCTTAGAGGTTATTGGACTATTTAAACTGTTTACCTGATCTTGATTTAGCTTTGGTAGGTGAAATCTACTAAGAAAGTTGTCCATTTCCTTTAGATTTTCCAATTTTGTGGAATACAGGCTTTTAAAGTAAGACTTAATGATTTTTTTGGATTTCCTCATTGTTATGTCCCCCTTTTCATTTCTGATTTTGTTAATTTGGATCCTCTCCCTCTGCTGTTTAGTTAGTTTGGCTAAGGTCTGTATCTCATTGATATTCTCAAAGAACCAGCTCTTGGTTTAGTTGATTCTTTGTATCATTCTTTTTGTCTCCAATTTATTGATTTCAGCCCTGAGTTTGATTATTTCTTGTCATCTACTCCTCTTTCTTGTATTTGCTTCCTTCTGTTCTAGAGCTTTCAGGTGTGCTGCTAAGTTACTCGTATGAGATCTCTCTAATTATTTTAGGTAGGTTCTTAGTGCTATGAAATTTCCTCTTAGCACTGCTTTCATTGTGTCCCATAAGTTTGGGTATATTGTGCCTTCATTTTCATTGAATACTAGAAAGTCTTTAATGTCTTTCTTTATTTCTTCCCTTACCAGTTGTCACTGAGTAGGGAGTTGTTCAATTTCCAAGAGCTTGTAGGCTTTCTGTTGTTGTTGAGTTCTAGCTTTAAGCCATGGTGGTCTGATAAGATTTAGGGGCTTATTTCAATTTTCTTATATCTTTTGAGGCTTGCTTTGTGATAAAGTATATGTTCAATTTTGGAGACAGTTCTGTGAGGTGGTGAGAAGAAGGTATATTCTCTTGTTTTTGGGTAAAATGTTCTGTAGATATCTGTTAGGTCCATTTGATTCATGACGTCTGCTGGTTTCTTTATTTCCCCATTTAGTTTCTGTCTTAATCTGTCCATTTTAAAGAATGGATGTCAAAGAGTCTCACTATTTATATGTGTGCTTCAATGTGTGATTTAAGCCTTAGTAATGTTTCTTTAATGAATGAGGGTGCCCTGGATTTGGGGCATAGATGTTCCGAATTGAGATGTTGGTGGATTTTTTCTTTGATGATTCTGAAGTGTCTTTCCCCATCTCTTTTGATTAATTTTGGTTGAAAGTCTATTTTACTAGAATCTGGAATAGCTACTCCAACTTACTTCTTGGGTCCATATGCTTGGAAAACCTTTTTCCAGCTCTTTACTCTGAGGTAATGTCTGTTTTTATTGCTGAGGTGTGTTTCTTGTATGAAGCAGAAAGATGGGTCCTGTTTTTGGATACATTCTGTTAACATGGGTCTTTTTATTGGGGAGTTAATGCCATTGATATTAAGAAATATTAATAACCAGTTGTTAATTCCTGTTATTTTTATGTTAGTGATGGTACTGTGTGTTTGTGTGATTGTTTTGTGGGTGTAGTCAGCTTCCTTGTGTTGGAGTTTTCCTTCTAGTATCTTCTGTGGGGCTGGATTTGTTGATAAGTACTGTTTAAATTTGTTTTTGTCATAGAATATGTTTTTTTCTACCTCTATGGTGATTAAAAGTTTTGCTGGGCATAGAAGGCAGGGCTGACATCTCTGGTTTCTTAGTGTCTGTAAGATATCTGTCCAGGCCCTTCTGGCTTTTAGAGTTTCTGATGAGAAGTCATGTGTAATTCTGATAGGTTTGCCTTTATATGTGATTTGACCTTTTCCCCTTCCAGCTTTTAATATTCGTTCTTTGCTCCGTACATTTAGTGTTTTGATTATTATGTGGTGGAGTGCTTTTCTTTTCTGGTCTAATCTATTTGGTGTTCTGTAAGCTTCTTGTATGTTTATAGGCATCTCTTTCTTTAGGTTGGAAAAGTTTTCTTCTATGATCTTGTTGAAAAATATTTTCTGGGCCTTGGAGCTGGGAGTCTTCTCCTTCTTTTATTTCTATTATATTTAGGTTTGATTTTTTTCATAGTGTTCCAGATTTCTTGGATGTTCTGTGTCAGGAGCTTTTTAGATTTAATATTTTCTTTGACTGCTACATCGATTCTTTTTTTCAATCGTATCTTCTAGTCCTGAGATTCTCTCTTCTATCTCTTGTATTCTGTTGGTGATGTTTGCTTGTGTCTGTAGGTCCTGTTCTCTTCCTTAGGTTTACTATCTCCAGTATTGCCTCAGATTGTGTTTTCTTTGTTGCTTCTTGTTCCATTTTTAGGTCTTGAACAGTTTTATTTATTTTCTTCTCTTGTTTGATTGTAGTTTCCTGTATTTCTTTAATTTCTCTAAGGGATTTGTTCAGTTCTTTCATCTGTTTGAGTGTATTTTCCTGTGCTACTTTGAGAGCTTTATTTTCTTCCTTTAAGGCATCTGTCATTTTCATAACTTCATATTTAAGATCTTTTTCTTGCACTTCAGGTGTGATAGTATCTCCAGGGGCTTACTGTGGTAGGACTGCTGGTTTCTGCTGGTGTCATATGGCCCTGGGTTTTGTTGCTTGTGTTCTTATGCTGGCCCCTTGCCATCTGGTTGACTTGGTGTTAGCCAGCCTGGTGGTTCCTCTGCTGAGCTCACTGTCTGTATCTCAGGTGGGCTAAGCAGATGGGAAGCAGGAGGGGCTCGGTGCTACACAGGCCTCCTCAAGATGGGGGACAATGCTGCTTGGGTCTCATGCCCAGCTCACCTTCACTGGGCTCGGTGTCTGTGACCCAGGTGGGACAGGCCAAAGCTTTACATTTTTAACATTATGTACAAGACCAGAAAGTTCTCTCCAGCATCAGCTTTTAGATGTCACCTCAGGCCCCTGGATTCACAAGTGTGAAGCCATGCAGGCATTCCTCCCAGCTGCTATGTTTATAGTAGAACATATTCCCCAAAGAAGTTTTTTGGTCACATATTTTCTAGAAGTAATGGCACCTAAAATTTGTACTTTGGTAGATTTCTATAATTATTGAAAATGGCTCAAATGATCTGTAGTGATCATTTTGTTAAGTTTTTGATTCCAGTTTTTAATCCCCACAATTCATAAGACAAGGAAGTGTCCTTTGAAAGCAGTGTCTTATCTGTGGCCTCATGTTTTGGTTAGTGAGAATGAATGTGTTTTGAGAACTACTACATCATTTTCTAACACTTTAATATTTCTTCATGTAATTTACATTTTTATTATATCTGGATTAAGGAAGATATGTTAGGAGTGTTATTATACATGAGTTTTGGGATTTTTCTCTTCTCATTCAATTTTTAGGCTTCATATTGACATTTTGCTTTAATTTACTTTTTAAGATGCAAACAATTCCTAATAAGAGTTTCCTTAAAAGACCCAGGACTTAAAAACAATTAAATAACTGGGAATTAAATAAAGATCTTAAAATCTATTTTAACTTTATGGATGCTTATATGCCAAACAGTCTGTATTAACTAGCATTACCGATATTATCTCTATTAGTCTTGCTTATATTGTTACTTACATTTTTATAAAATGTGTACAGGCTCAAAGAATTATTATTTCTTATATCATATAGATAACAACTCACTTTGAATATTTGTATTAGTCATGTCTATTTTTCTGTTCATTTTACTACTTGTGTGTTCAGTTTTTACAGAGAGATTAACAGTCTTGACTGCCATTGTTAGTGGTTACAGAGCTTTACTCTGGCAGCATTAAATAGACACAGGGCAATAGGATGTTGACATGTAGACCCATAAGGAAAAAATGGCGCCTCCAGCTAGATCTGGACTGCTCTGCCGCTTGCCAGGGTGTTGTTATTGACATGGGAGTGTGGGGTAGATGTGCTGCGGCGAGACTCTGAGGTAGACATCGAGCCTTCCAAAGATCGAGCTCTAATCTGAAGCTGTCTAGTGGACCTGGGCTGGAAACTAAGGCCAGTTTTTGGTACAGCATGTCTCTGTTCACAGTTCATTAGGCTTAAAAGCAATCTTCATAATTATTTTTATTTAAATTTCTTGGCTTAGGATGGATGTGTCTTCTTGTTCGATTCAAGTATCCTTCCATTAAATCTTTTTAGCCTTATAGAAAATTACACACATAAATGCAATTAGTTTGAATGGTGTGCTGAGTCACTCTGTGACATGATCCAACTTCACAAAGGATCAGCTCTGGCCAGAGTTTTGTTTCTGATCCTACCACACACTCCCCCATGCTAAACTGTCCTGAAGCAAATAAAACACGTTATAATATTTCACTCAGAAACATTTAGTGTGTCACTCTCAGACATTAGACCGTAAAAGCCCAATCATTCTACCACTGTGTATAAAAATGTTAACTTCGCATTAATTTGTATGACCTAATTATTATTAAATATTAATGATTAAATAATTAATATTAAATATTAAATATACCTAATTATTGTTAAATTATTGCCTCAGAAGATTTTCTCAAGATTTATTCAAATAGGCATCCAAGTACAATCTGGACATTACATCCAGACATTCATTTTTGGTAGGCTTCTTCCTCCATCCTCCTGTAGTTCTACACTGTGTCTTGAGGAAGTCACATTATTGGCCTTTATAATCCCTCACAGTTTGAACTATGCTGGCTGCATCGTCTTGTGCAATGAAGCATGTTTTTCTCTTTGTATTTCCTGTAAATTAGTAGATATATCTAGAGACCTGATCAGATTCAGGTTCAATTTACTTTGGAAAGAACACTTACTGATGGAATTTTTGCTCCCCATTTTTCTATTGTAAATGGTGCTGCAGTGAATAATTTTGTATACCTTTGCCAAGATGGTTTGCACGTATATTTCTATAAACGAAGTTGCTAGGTCATAGTTAATCTATGAAAATGCCTTATGCATAGCCATATTACTTTCTGTGGGCTTGTTTCATTTTCTAGTTCCATTAGAATTTAAGAGTGAGCGTACTTGACAAGAGCCTCGTGGAATGCTTTGTTCAGTCACTGGCAGCCTGACAGATGAGGAATTGCAGCTTAGGGTGCTGTTTTCCTTTGTGTTGTGTTGACAGTTCTTTATTGATGATGCTCACAGTACATCCTGGTGAATTTTGACAAACGTATGAGCACCTGCGCGATAGCTTCAGCTGTACACTGAAAAGATGCTCATTTCCGAACTGCTTGGATCTTCTGACCCACAGGTCTTTGTAGTGTTTCAAAAGGCCTAATTGTGATTTCATATCTCAGATAATCATAATAAATCAGATGCAGTGGACTTTTGTTTTTTTTTAATCTTTTAGTGAATTCACTATTTTTGATATTTTTTCTTAAAATATTTTAAATCATTAGCATTCTGCATAAGTTATTATCCACCTTAAAATAATTTTATATTGCATATTGCCCAGTAAAATGGATTTGAATCATCTAGCAATCTCTGTTGATGAAGATACGACTTTAAACCTTTGCGTTCTTATAAAGGCTTTGTTTTTCTTCATTTGTAGCCTGAGGATAAAACTCAATGGGTGAATTTCCAAAAACAAAGCAAAAAACAAAAATTAAGATGTTGTACACAGTGTCTAGTGAAAAATAGTAGCTTGATTTTTGATTTTTATAGTCCATTTAATTGGCCTTTCCCTGGGCCCAAAGGCAACAACATTGATTTTTTTTTTCCTTAAGCTATAAAAAATATGTTCACATCTTCCACCAATGCGTTTTAATTTTTCGTACAACATGGACCAAATATGTCAAAGGAATCTAATTTTAAAGTTCTGTCTGTTGCAAGAAGCTTTAGAGACAGTAGATGGCAAAAATTTGAAATACGTTTTTAGACATCCTTAACTCAAGTGCTAGTGTGCCAAGTTGTAGAAAAACCCCGTTCTTTCATTTTTCAATAGGTAAAAACTGTATGTTTTTACCAATGTCCCCTACCTAACTTTTCTTCAACTTCATAATTATAACATTCTCATGAATTTCTTTTTGAAGTCATTCTTTGGATTAATTTGTTTGCCCATGTCCCTAATTTTGAATCAGAAACCGGAAGAGCACAGAGATAAACTCAAGGTTAAAGTAATCAGCGAACAGCAGCTGGAAATAGCATGCATTATGAGATCCCATTTTGGAACTTGTCTTCTCAAGTTTTTACATCTTCATTATTGATATTTTACAGCTATCAAAGTACTGATGTGGTTTAGTAGCAGAGAAAGTATGAAATGTGGGTACTTTTGTCACGTTTCTGATTCTTTCTCTTTTAAGGATTTACTTATATTATTCTGTAGCCTCTGTACATGTGTGTCTGTGTGGGTTTATGCATGTGAGGACAGTGCACACAGAGGCCAGAAGAGGTGGTCAGATCTCCTGGAGCTGAATTTATAGGAGGTTGTGAGGCACCATGTGGGTGCTGGGAATCGAACCTGGGCCCTCTGCAAGAGCATCCAGTGCTCTTATCCACTGAGCCATCACTCCAGCCCTGATTTTTACATTCATACATATTTAAAAGTGTTGGCTCTAGGCAGAGTCTAACTGAGAATCAGACGCTACTTGGGGGTTTGGAGTCAAGCAGCCTTTGGTGTTGGAAGAGGACTGCAGGGCAGCATAGAGATGGACAGCGCTGAAGTTCCTGCCACCCTCAGGTAAGAAGGATGGAACAAAGGAATGGGATGATGGCTGAAACCTCAGAGCCATTGGAACGATGTCCAGGGAAAAGTGGGCGCACTGGAAAGCCCGAGAACCTTCTGAAAAGAGGAGGATGGGTAATGCCGATGTTCCTTTGGCTTTGCTTTGTCTCCCTCCTTCCAAACTTCCACAGCTGGCATCTTCCTTTGTATGAACCAGCTGGAAGCCAGCTGAATGGGGCATCTGAGAAAGAGGCTACTTTCTGCCTGGGCACAGAACAGGGAGATGGCAAGAGACCCAAGCCTGGCAGAAGTTGGCTGCAAAGCACTCGTATCCTGCATGTTAAAAGGCCGTGGGACTCAGGGAACACTACATTTAGTGGGAAAATTAAGTTTCCATCCTCCATAGTTTTTCAATATTTCTTTGTTAATTACCTTGTAATAATGATTTTCCTGAGTCTGAAAAGTTTATTTATAAAACTATGAAGTTGAATGACTGCAGTTGCTTGTTCCTGGTCCTTTTCTTGAATTCTGAAGCTGGGACTAAAGCCAGGTCCCCTAACAATGAGTTTAATGAACCTCTCCTATATTTAAAAAAACAAAACAAAACAAAACAAAACAAAAACCTTTTTTTTATTGGTTCTCTGTAAATTTCACACCATGTACCCTGATCCCAATTATCTCCTCCTCCTCTGGTGTCTACCCTCCATCCTTGCAACCTCACACCCAACAGAGAAAAATAAACCTTGTGGAAGCTGTAGTGTGTCACTGTGTATTCCACAGTACACCCTTTTGTTTAACTTCTTTGGTTGCAAATGTTCATTGCAATGACTCAGCGGTCTGGTACAAGGCCTCTGGCTTCTGCTACTCCAGCTACAGTGGGTTCTCACTGGGACTCCTCTCAGGCATCCTGTTGTTGTTCAGTAGTTTTGGATCTGTAGAACCAGCCCCTTCAGGCACTCCAGCAGTCTATTGAGGGGATAGATGTTTTCGGTGGGCCAACTCAAAGCCCTGGATCTGGGCCTGAGAGGTATCTGAGATGGTTGATCTGGTGGCCTTCCCGAAACCCTGCAGCCGTGGCCAGCTCTACCGAGCTGGCCAGGTGAGGTGCAGGGCCCGCTCTTCTGAGTGTCGTGTCGCAGTGAAGGGCACGACCAGTTCTCCCACTCTCAGGACCAGCTCTCCTGCTTGCCATAGATGGCAGGACGAGGTAGGGGAGGAGGGTCTCTCTTCCTCGATGAAACCACTACTGAACAGACAAGAGGCAGGGCTGACTCTCCTACTCTCCTGTCCTCGGAGCCTGCTTACCTGCAACCCTCACACCCTGGTAGAGCTGGTAGGGCCAGCTCTACCATGCTGCCCAGGTAAGGTGCAAATCCTGCTCTCCCCAGTGCTGCAGCAGGTGAGGGGCAGGGCCAGCTCTCCCACTTTGATGACCTGGGGGCCAGCTCTCCGGCCTGCTAGAGGTGGCAAGGGGGGCAGGGAGGGGCAGGGCAGGGGCATCTCTTCCTTGCCTTGGTCACCACACAGGCAGACAAGTGGGGGGGTGTCAGCTCTCCCACATTCATACCCTTGGGGCTGGCTTGCCCGTGCCCTTGCCAAGGTCAGCTCTTCTGTGCTGCCCAGGTGAGGTACAGGGCCAAGTCTCCTGCTCTCATGACCCCAGGACCTGTCACAGGTGGTGAGGAGTGAAAGGGGAAGAGGGTTCTCTTTCTCATCCATGCCACTGTTTGAGAGACAGTGGTAAGGCCGGCTCTCCCACACACTTGTATCCTGAAACTCCCACAATGTGTGGGGCTGCCCTCCTAAGTACTGCAGCTGGCTAAGCATGGGGTCAACACTCCTGCTCTCATGCCCCCAGAGCCAGCTCTCCCATGATGCTCAGGTGAGGGATGGGGCCAGTTCTGCATAGCCCTCAGATATCAGTATTACCCCAGGGTGGCATCCCGGACCAGGGACATCCTCTTGATCTTTGGTGGTAACAGACCCCTGCTGCTGCAGGGCCACAGACCCAGATGTGACCACCAGTGGCAGTACAGGCCGGGACCCAACCATGGTCCCAAGTGGCATCACCAGCAACTCACATCAGGCCGTTCCTAAGTGCCCTCGAATCTTCAGTTCTGCCTCTCTTCATTATGCCCACATTCTTCTGCTTCTCTTTCCCTTCCGTTTCTCTACCACTTACTTGCTCCTCTTAGTATTGCCTGGGGTCTCTGAATGGCTCAGTCATCCCAGGAGGGGTCTCAGGAGCGCTATGGCCCACTTCTGTGTTACGGTGCTGGGCAGCGGTCATCTCGGGTGTGGTCTCTCCTCCTTCCCGAGGCCTGTGCAGCACGGAACTGGTGGTCGGTTCAGGCTATCTCCCTGTTCAGGCACCATGTGCCAGTCTGGTGGTTGCCTCAGGCTGGCTTCTCACCCTGTGTGCCCTTTTGTCACTCGAAGGCTCACGTGCACCAGGTTCTTCTAGTCTCCAACTTTGTCCCCATCCTGGGAGCCCTCCCTGGCCTGCCTGGCGTGGGATTGGTGGTCATCACAGGCTCAAAACACTGAGCATGTGACAGCCTTGCCCCTCTCTGCCACCTATTGACGCACATGCGACACTGCAGCCACAACGGCAACACCTCTGGAGGCAGGGGATCTTTCCCATCTCATGACGAGGGTTCAGGCTCCAGCCGACCCAACACCAAGGACCCACGACTGCAATGCTCACAGGCTTCATGGTCTTGACCAAATCTTTGAACCAAATCTTCTGGCCTTTGGCACACTCATGTATAAGACAGGAATAATGCTACCTAAATACCTCATAGGGAACATGTGTCCAAAGCGGGGGAAAATGTATGGAAACGCTTGAAAAGCCTTCCTTGAGAAGGAAGTTTGGGGATTACTTTTTTGCATAAAAACCAGAATGTCACTGCTGGGGAGGGGGTTCAGCAGGTGAGATCCCTCACTGCCATTCTAGGGGACCCAGATTTGGTTTCCAGGAGCCACATGGTGGCTAACAACTACCTGTAACTCCAGTCCTAGGGCATCTGGCACCCTCTTCTCGCCTCTGTGCATACATGAGGTGCACAGGCATAAGCGCAGTCAAAACACCCCTGCTCATAAAGTGACAATAAATAAATATTTTAAAATGCAAGCAAAAAGTAAACAACAAAAAAAGTAACAAAACAAACAAACAAACAAAACACAGCAACTTTACATTTTTTGCACATCCTAAACAGGGCTCTCAAATTGGTCACTATCCCAAGCCATTTTGTCTTTCTTCTAACTGGTATTTTGTTCTTTGAGAGAGCCTCGTATTCTTGCTTTATCTAAGGCTAGCCTTGAACTCCTGATTCTCCTGCCTCCATGCCCTGAGTGCTGGGATGATTGGCATGCACCCCAGTGCACAGCTCCCCTCTCCAGTACTTATTTTAGATGGCTTGTGGGTTAGAAGACAGACCAGCGATGATTGTGAAAACAGGAAACCTTTCTTTTGTGGAAAAACGGTTTTAAAATACAGTATTTTTAGGAATTCTTCAAGAAGTTTGGGCATGTATTTTGAGCATATTCACCACTTTGCACCTCTCCCCAGCTCGCCTCAGATCTGAGAAAATACATTTTAAAAAGCTCGAACATTGCTACTCTTCTGTTTCCTCCTCTAAACGTAGATCAGAAAAACTATGGAGACTTCAAAGGCGGCTAAAGAGCAAATGCTGATCAAGCAGCACAAGAAGGTGTGGCGTCAGGAGCAGGAGCGGCTGAAGGGAGTCAGGTGAGACAGGACCCCCACCCCCCAGGTCGGTGAGAATGGGTGGGAACCCCTGGGGTTTCACATCTATAGTGCCTGATCTTAGTTAAACCACACAATCAGAACTGAGAGTTGTTTGAAGGTGAGCGACGTTTTCTTATCTCACTCTGAACGGAAAGCAGGGTGTGTATGGAGATGCTTTTGCTTCCTGATGGGCTAAGGGACAGTCACCTCTATCTGCCACTTTCACCCTCTTTTGTACCCCCTGCTTCAGGCTCGGCTGTGTGTATGTATCACACACTGATACTGGCTACAGGCTTCTCTCTATGTAAAGCAGAGGCCCCTCAGGGGCAAATGTCACAGTCACCGTTTCACAGTGGGCACACGGAAGGTTAATAAATGCCCTCAAGACACGGGAACTGAAGACTTAAGGTGGCTCACTGTTGGCTCCATGTTGCACTGTGACTCATGAAATTTTGATTTGCATCCTGCTACTATTTGTAGCCATCAAAAATGAATTAAGACAAAATAATAATTCGACATTTGATCTTAAATATCAGCACTGCAGAAATAGTTTTCTTTTCAAAAGTTAAGATGGAGAGAGAAAGCAGATGTCTTTCTCCACACTTGAGGCTTGCTCATTTGCTCTGACAATGCATTATTTATAAACTCTGCTTTAAAAAAAAAATGTCATTACATGTACTTACTCTTAGGAAGACAGAGCGTTGTTGCGGTTGTAGCCTAAGTCAAGTTTCCGAATTCCATTGCCTTTGCCTCCAACTTGTGTGCTTTCGTGTCAATGAGAGGTTCTTACTCTGTCTGTGATCCCCACATGCAAGGTGCAGGGCTCACGGCTGAAGAGGGAGTTAGATTAGGATGAAATTTATAACAGGAAAAGAAAACACCATAAATTGCACAGCATCCTTAGGCTACAAAAACCAAATTTGAAGGGTTTGGCACACACCAAACCGTTCAAACGTCATCTCTAATAGAAAAAAAAGTATTTGAGAACACTAAAATTTTTTTTTAAATTTGCATAACTTGAAATGCAATAAAAAGGAAAGCCTCTTGTTAGCTTTAATATAATGGACACCAAGGCAAACACAAACAAAAGAAGACTCTTTCCTTCCTTTCTTTCTTTCTTTCTTTCTTTCTTTCTTTCTTTCTTTCTTTCTTTCTCTTTCTCTCTTTCTCATTTTATAAACCTTGGCCATTCTACTTCTTCCCTAATGTGTGGACTGAGTTGATCTTGAGCCAGACAGATGAGTCACATGCATACCATTATGGAAACTTGTTCTGTTGGCTGAGCTTGGAGGGCACAGAGGGGTTGAAGGAGGGGAATTCTCCAGGGAGGACAACTTCGAGGACTGCAAACCTATAAACCCTGGACAGAAGAAAGAATGCCAAGATAATTTTCTGTGTTATTCTAGAATGTGAGGTAATTATTGTATACATCCAGTGAAACAGAAAACTAATAGCAATAGGAGACCTGTTAGAGAAGTGGCTAGATTTGCGGGAATGAAGGGACCTTAGGCAGATTCGTAGTTGAAGAGCTGTATTGGTCTACCTCGGGAAATCTGCCTGGCACAAGGGATGGCACCTGTAATCTCAGCACTCAGCATGCTGAGGCAGGAGCAAGTTCCAGGCTAACCTGGCGAGTCCCTGACAAATATATAAACAAACAAACAAATAAATAAATGAAACACACAAATCTGTACTTCCTTTAATGAGGAAAAGCTAGCATGTGGGAAGCTGGGGTTGAAACAATGGTATTTTTTCCCCCTGTTTTCCATTATCTGGGAGTGGACTGCCTCCCCTCCCCCCCAAATATTCCATTTACGTAAAGGTAGATCTAGTTCTCCAGCCTTGCTAGTCAAAACCAAGGGAGGATGGTGGGCTGGGAGACAGTTCAGTTGGTAAAGAGCTTGAGAGGGAGGGAGACACAAGGACCCAGGCTCCATCTCTACTACCCATATGATAAAAGCCTGGCATGATGTGAGGACCAAAGAATCCTTGGAGTTGGCTGGCCAGCAAACCCAGCTGGGCAGGCAAGCTCCAGGCTGAGTGAGAAACCCTCTCTCAGAGAATAGGCTGAGGGCGGGAGAGCTGGCTCAGCTGCTGAGAGTGCTGGCTGCTCTTATTGAGGACTCAGGTTAGAATCCCAGGACCCACAGGAAGTCTGGCAATTGGCTGTAACTCCAAGCCCAGGGTACTAGACATGTACAGCGTGCACCTACATACGTGTTAGCAGGCTTATACATATGTGTCAGCAGAACACAAAACATAAATCAATCTTTTTTCTTTATTATTATTATTATTTATTACAATTTATTCACTTTGTATCCCAGCTGTAGCTGCTTCCATCATCTCCTCCTGGTCCCACCCTTCTTCCCTCTTCCCCCACCATGTCCCTCTCCAAGCCCACTGATAGGTGAGGTCCTTCTCCCCTACTATGTGACCCTAGCCTATCAGGTCTCATCAGGACTGTCTGGATCCTCTTCCTCTGTGGCCTAGTAAGTCCACCTACTAGGGCAAGGTGATCAAAGAGCTAGCCACTGAGTTCATGTCAGAGACAGTCCCTGTTCCCCTTACTAAAGAACCCACTTAGAGACTGGTTTGCCGATGGGCTACATGGGCAGGGCATCTTGGTCCTCTCCACTCCCAGTCCTATAAGTAATCTTTTAAATATTAAAAAATGAGGTGGAGAGTGATTAAAGAAGATGCCTAATGTCAACCTCTAGCCTCTACTAGTAAACATATATGCATACACATATATGTATGCACAAGTTAGTACCTTGAAATATGCACTTAGGGAACTAGATAAAATTTCCAAGTATCAAGTTTGTTTACTATTTAAAGTTGTAAAGTTTAATCAGAAGTTTGGAGAGCTTACTCAAATTATTTTCCCTGTGGAGTCTATAACATGTTCCCAGGAGCCTTTCCTGCCATTTCCTTCTGTGACACAGTGAGCTTTGGTGCAGTCATTTGTAGACTCTATGATATATCACTGTCTGTAGTGCAGCCATTTTGCTGATGGTTCAACGGGTGAAGGGTGCGTCCAAGTCCTGTACAGACCTCACCCTTGCCTGAGAGTTCAAAGATCTGGGTGGGGAACTGGTTCCCTCGGATCACCAAAGAAGCACAACAGTTCCCTTTTCTGGCAATTTATGGACCTATTTTTGTTTCCTCGGCCCCCAAAATAGAAGGAGCCAATCTGGTTGTGTGAGTGCTATGTTTGTGTGTAAACAACTCTGTTTTAAAGTGAATTCTGATTAAATTCTGAAAAAAATGTTGGACAGTTTTGGTGTATGACTTAATTCCAGCACTCACGAGGCAGAGGCAGGCAAATTTCTGAGTTTGAGGCCAGCCTGGTCTACAGAGGGAGTTCTAGGACAGCCAGGGCTATAAAACAAACAAACAAATGAATGAATAAATATGTACATACATACGTACATACTAATAAAAAAGCATCCACTCTACACGCAACAGTTGCAGATATGCTCTTAGGAACAAAGGCTTGGGGAATGGCTCAGCTGGTAGCGCTTAGTTAAAATGCCCAAGAGGCTGAGTTTGAGCTCCAGAAACCAAGTGTAAAATAAAGCTAGAGTCCAGCATGCGCTTGTGATCCCTGAGCTGCAGAGGTGAAGACAGATGGAGTCCCGGGCTCACTGGCTAGCCAGTCTGGCCTATTGGGTGACGTACAAGCCAGTGAGAGTTACTGTCTCAAAATGGTAGACAGAACCTAAGGAAAGACACTTAAGGTTGACCTCTGGTCTTTTGAGCACACACTCAAGCACATGAAGATATATACATAGAGGTGCACACAGAGGTACATCCTCCCCCCATTTCTGGAAAAAACTACCTGCTGAGAGATAGAGAAGTATCATGAGGAGAGCCTTTCTCCTTTATTCACACATACGAACTGGCTTGAAAGGTGATGGCACGTTTACATATGAATACTCCTGAAAAGTGCTTGGGAATAGTGTAAAACATCAGCAATAAGCAAAGTAACTCCATAAAGCTACAACAGGAATTGTTACACATGCTGTTATTTCAACTATATAAAATTCATGTAGTCAGAGAAAATAATAATCATATTAAACTATTATAATAACTCCAATTTTTCATGGCATTTTAATATTAAGGTATACATTAACAACAAATCTCAAATTTATTTATATTAACAAGGGGCATAAAAATATAATTGTGTTGGGTTCTCACCTAGAGGTTATTATGGTTTTACTCTAAGAATGAGTGTATCTTTAAAAATTTAGTAAAAGTTTGTAAAGATTTATTGATCATTCCTGGATAAAAACAAAATATTCTTTTGTTCCCATTTGCCTGAGTCAGACATCACCTCTGAACTTCCTGGCTTCCATGTGAATCCAGATGGTCCTCTCGCCTCCTCTTCAGCTACCGTCCCTACTACTTGCCCCTCATCTCCAACCTGCTGCCTTGGGAATCTTTCTGAGCTGAATACTGAACTTGGGGTGCCTTCCAGGTGCCCTGGGGTGTTTAATGTGGCATGCTGCCAAGACCTGCAGGGGCTGCTGCCCATGTTAGGAGCTCAGAACAGGGCTCCAGGAAGTGAGCAAAGCCAAAATCGACGAACTGTTCCCACCCCACTCGCTTTGAAGCCTATATGCATGATTATGACTATAAAGAAATTGATTGAGATCATGTCTGTTTCAGATGTAAATTGGAGTCTGAAATAAAATCTTGTCTCAATGAGGAGAGCATTGGAAACGAATGTTTTTGTGAGCTTATGAATTTTGGTGAGTATCTTCTTCTTCTTCTTTTTTTTTTTTTTGAACCTGCATATAAAGGGGAATTTTATTCGGAACTATGAAAGTTGGTCCCTCACTTCATGCTCTTTTAATAGTAACACCTGTCTGTTTTTTTTCTAAACAAATATAAAAAGTCTATAAACTAGCAATCTGTTCTTTACTTAAAATAATAACATGTCTCCTTGATTCAATTTAACTTCACACAGAAAAAGAGCTGTCAGAACAATGGTACACATATCTTAAAGCTGTGATTGACCCTATTCACCAAATGAGAACAGGCCTGAAGAGACAGTACCATACTTCCCAGTATGCACCCTACAGTAAGGGATCTAACTCACCATCGGTTCTGGAAGAGGTCAGTATGTTGCTTTTTAAAAACATAATGTTGGGCTGGAGAGATGGCTCAGTGGTTAGGAGCACTGGCTGCTCTTTCAGAGGAGCCAGGTTCAATTCCCAGCACCCACATGGCAGGTCACGACTGTCTGTAACTCCAGTTCCAGGTAATCTGATAGCCTTATACAGACATTCATGCAGGAAAACAACAACACACACAATGTAATGTATTTTGTCCCAAATAGAAGAGTTGAAGCAACCATCTCCCTTGGGTGGTTAAGTAGAGGACTCCTCAATATCAGCATTTGACTGAGTATGTCCAGGCACCCTCATTTAACTCATCCTCCTGCCATCATCCTTGCCCCTCCTCCCAGCACATTTTGAGGTCCTGCCCCAGGACAGAGAGATCAAGTTGTCTGACTACTGAACCCTTCATAGGCTCTTCATAGTCCTTAAGCCCACGACAAGCCCCTTCATCGAATCTTCCTCCTTCCATCACATCTCCTCTGTGACACTGTCCCATCTCACGTGAGCTTGGTCCCACAGAGGATGACCTTCTTGCTGTGCCCTTCATGTGTCAAACCTACTCTTGTCCCAAAACCCTTAGGCCAACTCTTATCTCTGTCAGGATGATGACATCTTCTGCCTGTTAATTCTTTGCTGACCGTGTTGTTCCCAAATGGTCATCCTGGGTTCATACTTCTTTTCTCCCCTGCCTGTCTCTTTGTGTGCCTTTGTTTACTCATTTGTTATGGTAGGTGTAGGAGCTGAACTCTCATCTCTCTACTGGTCAGCTGTCCTATAATGCTACACTGCTCTCATAGATAATAAAAAGCTTTAGCTGTGCCTAGCTGTAGACCAGTAGCAAGGATTCTTGAGAGCAAGAGTCTGACTGAAGTCCTACCATCAATGATTCCAAACATGGAACAGGGCTGCTGTGGCTATAAAGCAGAGAGCCCTAGTTTGGTCAAAGGTCTGGAATCCTCACTGAGGCTTGCTTGTTTGATAAGCCTTGTCTTTCTACTGCTCTTTTCTTCATAGACCTTCAAAAGGACTATCCCTCCTTTAATTTTTCACCTTCTACTGGCTTCTGAGATGGTGTCTTTCAATAGAAATAATCTTGGGTGAACTGCAGCAATTCACACACTTCCTGACCACATGCCACACACCCTCTAGGTTGACTTGGTCAAGAAACAATCCAAGGCTGCCTTTGAGAGGCTTAATCAGGAGCAATGGAACACAGAAAAAGACCTTTCAGACTGGAGTGCGAAGGTAAGTGTAATGCAACGGTGATTGACTCGTTCCCCCATTTTTCATTTTTGTTAAACAAAATAATCATTCATTTCAGTTACTAGATTATTCTTCAGAAGAAAAGGCCAACCTGCTCAGCGAACAGCCCATGGAGTTAGAAACTTTGGAGTGCCCATACCCTGACCTGAAATCGTCAATCCTTAATGAGTTCTATGACTTTACAGAGGAATATCAAGAGAAACTTGGATCTTTTGATCTGCAATTGGAAGACATACGCAGGTGATCAGCTATAACTCCCTGACTCCTTAGTGATGGATTTAAATTTGTGTTCAGGGCCATTGTACTTCTAGTTACAAGTGATTGTGATATGGTCAACATAGGTTTGGGCTAGTTTGTTGGATGAAAAGATTGGGTCCTATATTGCTTATTATTTTTTTGTGGTGCTAGGGCTGTAAAGCAGGGCCTTGTAAGTATTAGGTGAGTGCTGCTACAGCACTACTCTTCTGGCCACTGGTTTCTGAGACAGGGACTCATTTTGTGCCATACACTGCTCTGGCAGTCACTTGCAGTGTCTTCTGGTCTCACACCAATGGGTCCCCTTTCTTAGCCTTTCAAGTGCTGGAGTTACAGACATGTACCATATACCCAACTGGAAAGAATGTTGTGTGTTTACTTTGCTTTTTCTTGCTTTCAAGGTATTTTCTTGAGACCAAGGCTTGTAAGAGTTGTATTGAGCCTAGTGTGGTGGTACACACCTTTAGTCCCAGCCCTTGGAAGGCAGAGGCAGGTGGATCTCTGTTCTGGAAAAACAGAAAGCTCATGCAATATTTTGCATATTACCCACAAGCTTTTAATGCAAGTGATTATATGTTTTATTTTATGAATATCTATTGGAAAATCCATAATAGACAGTGGTATCTGTTAAGCTCCTTTGAAAGAGGTTCAAGAAGGAGGTTCTAGATTAGTTTAGGAAATGGCTTTGCCTCTTAGAAGACCAGAATTTTATTTGGGGAAGAAATGTAGATAGGTGCCCTAACCAAATATGATTTACATGCAGAAATTAATAGAAGAAAAGAAGAACATTCTGGCAGTAAACAAGAAAGCACTGGTAAAGCCCAAAAAGTTTTCAAGGAAGGTTTCTCAGAGGAGGAAAGATAACTTTAGAGGTGGTTTGCAGCACTCATTTGCAGCTTTGAGCACAAAGGCATATAAATACACTCTCTAATTAGCAGAGTGAATGACATAATTATAATACTAATTGAACCTCCAATCTATCAGGATCTTGATTTACTTTAGTATGACTATTTTTCTTTTTACTTCTTGCTGTTGGGACTCGGGAGAATTCTCGTGGCCTGTGTGTGTGCACATCTGTGGGACTGTGTACATTATTTATGTATTTATTTTTATTTTAGTTTGGTTTTTGGCTTTTTGAATCAGGGTTTCATTATGTAGCTTTGGCTGCCCTGGAACTCACTAGACCAGGCTAGCCTTGAACTCACAGAGATCCACCTGCCTCTGCCTCCTGAGTGCTGGGATTAAAGGCCTCTGCCACCACACCAGGCTAAGAGGGTATATACTTTATAAGGGCTATTTGTCCATACTACCATATTAAGCCAGTGTGACCTGGGTTTTTAGTTGTTTCTAAAAACTTTCTTATTTGATAGTTTTCAAACTTTACTCAATTGTTATTTAATGATTTATCTCTATACAGAAGCTTGCTGGAACCTATTCAGTCACGAAACATATCTTCTTCATAGTTTCCATAGCACAAGAACATATCAAACAAATGTACTTATAAATACATATACATTGCTTTGCATTTCTCGCAGCAGTGAAAGGGTGAGCAAAAACCTTTAAAAGACTGACTGGACTTGTGGATGATGGCCATAGAAGTTATTTTATAGGTGAAAAAGCAGGAAAATGTACACTTACGAAATGGACAACATTGAGGAGTTGCCGCAAACGTAGAGCCAAAGAGAGCAGTAGATAGTGCATCTTGTGTGAGGCAGAAAGGAGGAGGCTTGGACACAGTCACTCACAGCTTTGCCTTTGTGTGTGTGCAGCAATGCACAACACTCAGTAGCATTCATTGGCTCTTGGGGAGGGAGACCTCAGGTGAGGTTGCAGGGCCACCTTCATTGGCTAAAACAAGTAATTTTTTAAGACATATAATAAAATAACAAAGGTTAAAAAAATATCTACAAACAAAAAATGTTGGCAACAAATGAGATGGAAGATATTAAAATAACTGATATATAAAAATACTTTGAAAACCAATTGAATAATAAGCAACACAATAAAAAATAGCAAAGGAGATGAAGAAAATTATTCTTAATTCCTGCAAATACTTATGTGGTATCTACAAGCATAAATTCTCAATACTTGTCTTAGTTTGTGCTCTATTGCTGTGAAGAGACACCATGACCAAAGAAACCCTTAAAAAGTAAACCAGTTAACTGGGGCTGGCGTATAGTTCAGAGGTTTTGTCCACTATCATCATGGCAGGAAGCAGGTAGTATGTAGGCAGACATGGTGTTTGAGAAGTTGCTGAGCGGTCTGTATTTGGATCAGCAGGCAGCAGGAATAAAGAGAGCCACTAGGCCTGGCTTGGGGTTCTGAAACCCCAAAACCCACTTCCAGGGACACACTTTCTCCAAAGATCACACCTCTTAATTCCTCTTAAGTAACATCACTCCCTAAGGACTAAGCATTCAAATCGATGAGCATATGGAGGCTATTCTTCTTTAAATCACATTTGTGATCAAGTTGGCAACACACAAAAGTGTGGACCCGGTTCATGAAGCAATTTTGCTCTATGGTATTAGAAGATGGTAAGTGCTGCAAAGGCATAGATTAGAGTCAGAGCACATGCTGAGATTTTAGAAGGCAGATTGCAGTTCTAAAAACAAACAAACAAACAGAAAAAAAAACCAAACCTTGGTACTAGGTCCCAGTTGGACAATGACATGATGAGAAATAATGAAGTGGGTTGAGAGAGCTGATCATGCAGACATTGGACATAAGAACATCATAGCCCATGTTCAAATGGGAGGTGTGAGTGTGTCCAACAAGAGTCCAGTGTCTGGCAATCCAGCAACAGATCAGCAGAATATTTGGATGAGGTTCAAAAGATAAGAGTGAATGATAAGCTATTATTTATGTTGCGTATGTGTGTGGGTGTGGGCATGTATTGCTGGGAGTTGATCTCAAGGCCTCGTGCATGCTCCCTCATCCAGTGATGTACCATTGAGCTCCAGTCTCACCCACAAAGTAAGTTATTTAGAGACATTTTCCAACTTCATCTTTTTTGTGAGTGACTTTGAAGCCCTTAGACTAGTGGTTATCAACCTTCCCAATTCTGCAACCCTTTAATAAAGTTCCTCATGTTATGATATCCCCCAGCCATAAAATTACTTTTAGTGATGCTCCATCACTGCAATTTTGCTGCTGTTATGAGTCATAATGTAGATATCTGATATGCAGGGTATCTGAAATGCAGGCCCCTGTGAAAGGATCACTCATCACCCAAAGGGATCTGTGACTCACAGGTGGAGAACCCCTGTCTTAGATGGTGTTGAGCAGAAGAGAGCAGTGTAAAGCCCTGGTTCATGTTGTGACAGAATCACATTTTACATTTATTGTGCTTAATGATGGTGGGGGCGGGGCACAAGAATAGATTGGACACATAAAAGTTGTTAACCTGTCTTAAAATATAAGGGGGAGAATGATATGTATTCAACATCAACTCTGGCCTCCCTGTGCACATACGCGTATGCACACACCTTACATTTACACACAGTCTTTATAATGGGTGAATAACATGTGTCTCTTTAGAAATAACACTGAAGAAAAAAACTATTAAAGTGAAATAAACATTTGACCTCAAGGCTGTTAGAGATTAACTTTTCTCTTCTTTCTGGTAGCAAAATCTTCAAGACTATCTGTGCTGGTTAGTGTTTGGTCAAACACATGAGCAGAGGAGATGACAGTGGTCGTGATCAAGGTGGTGGGGAACCTTGAGCTTTGGACATGATTTCAGGGTCGAGCAAAAGCATCTGCTGGTCAGCTTTTCAAAGAGTCAAAAAAGTAAAAGTGCAGAGAACTGTAGGAGTTGCCTGCCACACTTGGATTGTTTGGATTGGGCATCAAAGAGGATGGGAGTGGGCAGGCAGACTCTGTAGGGGTCGAGGGGGAAGGAATCGGGTGTCCAGGCTTGGACATGCTGAGTTTTATGTAAACATTTTGGGCTTTGTGAGTTCAGAGTCCAGGAAGAAGATCTGGTTTAGAGTTATACTCTGTGAGTCATTAACATGAGATTTGATATGGTCACCAAAGCAATGATTCAGGAAAGAAAAGAGGCCCAAAACTCCTCTCCAGACTTGTAACCAGGACAGTATCAGAGAAAAGAAAAGAGGGAGAAGCAGCCAAAGATAAATAGACAGATAGATAGATAGATAGATAGATAGATAGATAGATAGATAGATAGATGACAGATCGATAGATGGATAGATAGAATAATGTAGAGAGACAGGGAAGACAGATGAAGACAAAGCAGCCTGTACTATATGCCAAAGGAGGTGATGGCTCACTGAATAATTGCTACATATTTCAGTCAATGACTGAGAGCTGTTTGGCTCTAAGAGGAGAGTGTTGGTAGCCATTTTCATTGAAGAAGCAGATATAAATGACTGTCTGAAGTGGGTTTGAATGACTGGGAAGGGAAGGACAGAAGACAATGATGGTAGACAACTTGAGGATTTTTTTCTGCCAAGGAGATCAGGGTTTCCTTTTGCTGTTGAGTTCCCCACTCTCTTATATTTTGGTTTCGTTTAAAATGGGAGCAACAGAAATGTGTTTGATGTTTACGGGGATAATGGAGTAAGGGATAAACTTCAGGAAAGAGGCAGGGTAGGAAGGAGGAGGGAAGAAGGGAAGGAAGGAGGGAAGGAGGGAGAGCGAATGAGAGAGAGAGACTGAGTGATGTTGGGGTTGAGGAGACTTGGGATTAGCACAGGTGACTCATGCCCTGAGTAACTGAGGTGGGGACAAGTGTTCCAGATCACGTGATTCAGACGCTGTGTGATGAGATGTCACACTGTCCTGGAACTCCACAGTTGTAATTCTAAACACAAATGAGTCAGAAACTTATGAACCCCTGTACTTATCAGAGAAATGGAAAAATAAAACAAGACTCAAATATTTGCCTTGTAAGAATGGCCAGTACTTTATCCAGGAATAAAAATAGTATGAGGGAAATGGCTATTTACATATGACTGGCATATGATATTTTTCAAAGCCAGAAGGTATTTTTCCAAAGGTCACGATGGCACCAGAAATCTTTATGTGGGGCCAGGAACATGTTTCAGTCACTAAAGTCTTTTGTGGATCTGGACATAGTTTTGTTTTGGTCCCAGGTGTGGGATGTGGAACAGATTCAGATGGTCCAAAGCAGCAGACTGTTAGCCTCATGTGGGCTCTGAGAGGAGGTCTTTACCAGCTTCAGATAGTTTAAATCTGAGGACTCTGCAGGCAGAATAAGTGCCAGAGCCCAGAGAGTGTAGAGGAGCTCAGAGAAAGAACAAGGCTGCTGCTGCTTCCCCCCTGCAGCTCCTGTTGCTGTTGATGCAGGGAGACAAGAAGTTGGAGATCTCCTGAAACAAGGATTGGACTGGCTTCAAGGAACCCGATGACCCTAACCAGCAGGAAGCAGCCAAGAGAACTGCACCCCCTTTCCCACTAACCCTTTCTCTCTCCTACCTGATGTTAGAGTTTTGGAAGGAATTGGGGTGGAGTAGGGAGAAGAGATAAAAAGAATGTAAATAGGAGAGATTTTAAAAAGTACACCAACAGAAGTCAATAAAAGACAAGTGTGAGGACTTGAGTTCAGATTCCCTAGCAACCACAGAAAAGGTGAGTGCTGTGAACTGCCCTGGGAGGTGCAGACTGGACATCCTCACAGCCTAATGACTAGTTAGCCTTAAACAACTGGTGAGCTCAAAACATACCACCTAGAGCTTGTATCTGAGCTGAGATGGTTGTGAGGTCCAAGCTGCTCCAAAAGGTTTTCTGTCCATACCTGGATTATATATTTAGAATAACAGGACTAATAGAATGAATTTCTATTAGTACTCTATCTATCCTAACAGAGTGTTCTATAAGAAACCTTGGCTCAAAATGTAACATAAAGAGTGACAGATATCCAATATCCACCTCTAGCCTACACACACACACACACACACACACACACACACACACACACACACATAATCTTTATATTGAAATAATATTTGTTTCATCAGAAAAAATAATGAAAGAAAAAAATCACTAAAGTGAAATAAATATCTGACTTCAAGTGTATCCAATATTTATTTCTTTTTCTTCCAATTGGAAGCAAACTCTTCAAGACTGCCTTTGTTTGGGAGTGTTGTGTGAACCTGACACAAGCTAATGTCCTCATGGAAAAGGAATCTTAACTGAGGAATTGCCATCCTCACATTGGCCTGTGGACATTCCTCTGGGGCATTTTCTTGACTACTGATGGATGTGGGAGTGCCTGGCCCACCGTGGGTGATGCCACCCCTCAGTGGGTAGTCCTGGGTTCTGTAAGAAGGCAGGCTGACCTGCTGGAGAGCTAGCCAGTAAGCAGCACTCCTCCATGGCCTCCGCATCAGCTCCTGCCTCCAGGTTCTCTGTCTTCCCTTCATGATAGACTATAAATGGTAACATGACATTCCCCACATTGCTTTCGGCCGTGATGTTTACCGCAGCAATAGAAAGCATAGTATGATGCTACCTAAACAGCCAAGCGCTAGGCAGCAGTGACATCTGGCTGTGCCCGTACAGCACGTGGTTACCCTGATTCTAATCCATAGGGATTTTTAATGACACAAATAGCTGTAATATATGTTATGTAAGTACAAAGCAGGTCACAGAGTAGGTTATATAATAAAAAAGTCTCTTCATTCTTCTTAAAGTATGACACCTATGTCTGTGTTAACACAGAAAAAAGACTGGAAACCCAGTCATTGAAATAAACAATAACCAGAGTCACCCCAGGTAGTGAAATTATAAACATTTTGACATATTTGGTTCTTATTTTTACGGCACAAATCACAGGTTTAAAAATTTAAGTTAAAAGTTCAATAGATCATTGATATTTAATGAGTGCTTGTTGCAGGATATGACAAGTACCTGTGACCTTAATGGTTAGTTTATCTCATTTTAATAGCTGTGCTTTGTCAGGTGAGGCACGCATTAGTAAGCTTGCCTCTTGGGAGGCAGAAAACAGGAGGACTGTGAATCTGAGACCTGCCTGGATCAGGAAAACAGGTCCTGTCTCAAGCAATGGAAGAATCAAAGGAGCAAAGACTCAAAGGAGAGCTGCTTCCCCTCACAGGAAGGAGGGCGACTTCCGAGTTTTGAGCCCTTAGCAATTCAATGGAAGGAGGTCCTTTCTGCCCACCTAAGAAAGCTATTTACACACCCTAGGGCGGTGGTCAACCAGCCTGAGTCCCACATCAGTGTTGTTTAAGGGAAGTATGTGAGCCACATACGTAATTAAGATTTTTTTAACCAGTTGTATTAAAAAGTTAAAAAGAATAAAAATTCAAATATAATGTAACCAATATTTCTAGAATATTATAATTGCAACATGCACCAAATATTTTAGAATTTGAGCCATTATACACTTTTTTGATATAGCTTTTGAAACACGCTCGTACTACAGAGCGTGTTTTAAAAGATGGTCTAATTTACTAAAACCTGCTCTAAAAACCATCTGACATCAATGGGGCCTCACCCTTCATCCATCATGCTGGCAAAGCGCTTTGGATTCTGCTCAGGCTGTGTCATTAAGAACACGAAGGCGAGTTTAATTGCTTGTTTTAGACTCAAAAGAGATTGTGGCTTTAATTTCCGCACATTTAGATGAATTAATCATATAGATGAGACATAATTGTGTGATGGTCCATTTAGCTGTGTCAGATCCTAAGTCAATATGTAGACAACTATAGCAAGATAACAAGTAATTTACAATTTATTGTTGATAGGTATATTAAATTTTATACTCTTGGCTCATAATTAATATTTCGAGAACTGCATCTGAACGCTGCTTAATGAGCCCACACGAAATAGCCAGCGCCCTGGTACCACGTTTTTCAACTCACTGTTTATATTTATCGTTTTTTTTTTTTGTTTGTTTGTTTTTTTGTTTTTTTTTTTTTGTCGGTGCCACTCAAGACAGCGTTTTTAGCACTCTGTGAACATTTCAGATGGTATATTTGTTTCTGAATTCAGAAGTCATGACACTACAGAAAAATTTTAGGATAGAGATAAGCAAAGAGAAGAAATGAAGTTAATCTCAACCCGAGAGCCATCGTAGAGTAGAACGTGGGCGTCACTGCTTATGAAAAGGGAAAGTGTACGTGTATCCACTGCTCCTCCCGTTTTGAGTCCACCTCTCGCTGTTCTTTTGTCCAGCGCTGTTTGCAGTTTCTCCTGTGTTTGAAGTATCTACTAAATAACCTTTTGCATGAATTTTTATTAGATGAATACTAATTTTTTAAGTAGTAGATATTCTACATTCTTTTAGAAACTTCGAAACACACTGGCTTGCCACTATATTTTTGAATAATTCTGTGATAATTCTCTTCAGCTTCGTTTTAGAAACAGAGACTCTGAGGCAAAGGATGTTAAGGATATTGTTATCCTTCCTTCCAGAAAATCAACCCAGGTTATGTTTTCTAATCATTTTATTTTATCTTCGATTTGTAGTTTTTTAGACTCTCATGTACCAGCCTGGCCTCAAACTCATGAAGTCACGTGAGCTTGAGCTCCTGATCGCCACCTCGCAGGTGCCGGCATTTCAGTCTTGTACCACTATGCCCAGCATGAATAAAACAAGTTTCACCATTTAGTTCATCTTCCTTTATGTTCCCGTGTTTACCAACACAGTGTAACTCTATCAATGTCCTTAAGTAAAAAGAGAAACACACGCGTTGGCCCCTCGTATCACAGCAAACCGTACACTCTATTGTTACTAAAGATGAACTAGGAAAAGCCAGCGTAAGAAGACAACGCGGCCTCATAAAAGTTTAGACAAGCAAATGCCTGTGTATGTGGCTGTTGCCTGAAGATAAGAGAGAAGAAAGCGAATGAAATAGCATAACAGAGATGCCGTGGGCCCATGGATGAATGGAAGCCACACGTTAAAACATTGCCGTTTCATCACCAGCAGGCATCTTGTCCTGAACATGGACTCTCAGAACTGTTGGGAGGGTTCAGTGCCTGAGCACGACCAGTCTCAAGTTCTGCATGTGGACCTGTGTTTTGTCTGTGTGCCAAGAGTGACTACATAAAGGGAGAAGTTCTGAGAAAGCAGCGTAATTCTTTGATCTTTAAAGCTTTGCTTAGTCCCAGTGGTTAGCTGACCCAGACAGCCAACATTGGACGCTGTCCCTTCTACTTTTCTTGGTGTATTCCAAGAGAAAATTCCCACTCATTGCTGACACTTGCATCTGTTGAGGGATGTGGAACCATTGTAGACTTTTTTCTTTTTGTTATAAAGCTTTGGAAGTATTGTTTTAAAGATTTTGATCAAAATTACTAGTTTATAACTTAATGTTATCTCAGTTTCTTTCTTTTCTCTTTTTGTTCTGGCCTTTGTAGAGTCTTTCTTTGTACTACTTTTGGATTTGGTTTGATTTTGCTTTTCTTGTTCCTTGAGTTGGATCATTAGCTTATTTATTTAAAATCTTCCTAATTTTGAATCGCACTGTGTTTCATTATAGCTGGAGGTTCCACATTGGATGTCAACATGGTTATAATTGTTGAATTTGTTGAATGTGTCCCTTTTTCACTGTATTGTGCCGGTACTTTTTCCCATAATGTTTAACTCAAAGTCTGTCTTCTCTTGTATCAATAGCTGTCCCTGTTACTTTGGGCTCCTATCTGCATGATAGACCTTTTTCTGTTCTTTTACATTAGATTTCTGTGTATTTTTGCTAACAAGCTGAGTTTCATACAGCATGTGGCTGAGTCTTACTAATTTTTCCCACGTAAGCTAATCTAGAGTGGCTTTAAAAAATTATTTGCATGCTTGTTTGTCACCTGAGTATACATATTCTGTGCGCGTGTGTGCATGCTGATGTACAAGTGTGTGGGTAGTGTAGGGGGCAGAGGTTGGCATCAGTGCCTTCCTTCCTCATTATGTTATTATTATTCTTTTTTGAGGCAGTGTCTCTTACGGAACCTGGTGCTCCCAGATCTGGCTAGCCTGGCTGGCCAGGAAGCTCCAGAGTATGCCTGTCTCTATTTCTACCACACCTGGCTTTCAACATGGGTTTTAGGGATCTGAACCCAGATCCTCTCCCTATCCACAATCAATGTCTTTTAAGAGGGGATTTTTAATTCATTTGCATCCAAGGCTATTTTTGATACATAAACTCACCTGTGATTTTGATATTGTTTTCTCAGGTTGTTTTGCAATTTTTTTCCTTTCTCTCTTGTTCGTAGGTGGGTTTGTTTTCAGTGTTGGTAGAGTTTGATTCTCTCCTCTTTTTCTCCTGTGCACCTCCTCTACTATTGGGTCGACTTCCCACATTTTTGTGGTGTTGGTAGTAAGCGTTCTTCATGTCTCTGTAGGACAATCTTGAATGCTTCCTGTAAGGCCAGGCTGGCGCTGAGGAATCTCCTTGGTGTTTGTTTTGAAACACTTTACATTTCTCCTGCATTTCTGAAATGAGCTTTGCTGTGTACAGCATGCTGAGCTGTTTGATTAGGGCTTAGGATGCCTCAGGCAGTTAGTTCTCTCTTGGCTTGCGAAACCTCTATGGAGAGGTCGGCTCTCCATTTAACGAAGTTCTCTAATGACTTGTCATGTTTTCCTTGCTGTTTTTAGAATCCTCTTGTACTTGTACAATGCACCTGTGTATGTGCATGGGCGCGTGCACACGTGTGTGGGCATGTACATGTGTGTGGAGGCTAGATGACCTCGGTGTCATCCTCTCTGAGACAGACTCTCAGTGGTGTGGAGCTTACCAAATGAGCTAGACTGGCTGTCCAGTGAGCCGCGGGGAATCCTCCTGTCTCCACATGCCTCCTGAGCGCCACCATGCTTGGCCTTTATGTGGTGCTGGAGTCAAATTCCAATTGCTATGTTTGTGCAGCAGGCTCTTTCCTGAGCAAGCCCTCTATCTCTCCAGGCCCTGCCTCATCCTCCTTGCAGTGCCTCCAGAATATTTCTCAGAGACTGTGCCTTTTGGTCAAATCTAGTAGGGTCCTTTTGAGCCTCTTGGACCTACATGACCATCTTTTGTTAGTTGCGGAAATGCCTTGACAGTTATTTTGGTGAGTAGATTCTATGTGCTTTTTCCTCCCTTCTTCTGGAATACCCATAATGCAAAGGTTTGCTCACTTAATGGTGTCTCTCTCTGTCTTTCAGTTGGGATGGAGTATTGCCTACACTGATTAACACTGGGTTTGGAGTGTCTCTCAGTGTCTGCAGGTTGTGATGATGTTGCCTCCTTGGTTGGGCCTATGTGTGTTGCTTCATGCCTGGTACTGAGTCAAGGTGGCGTCAGCATCTGAGGTCTTCACCATGATGAGTGGTAGCTTAGTGAATAGTGAGTCAACACAGGCTTTTTGGAATGACCCAAACACAGGAAATTTAGTAGAATTCAGCCAGGGTTAAACTGCATTTTCCCAGCTTAGCTCCCTTTGCTTTCTGAAGGACCTGTTTTGGGGCTTACCTTTTTAGAAAATCATTATGAACTATGCGTGTGAACTTTAGTATTTGGAGGTGGAGGAGAATGAACAGGGGCTGAGTGACACATGTCTTACTTTCTGCATCCTGAAATCCTGCCATGTCAGAAATGCCCGATAAACATGGAAACTGAGAAGTCTGGGTGTACTCTAATGAAGACAAAAGTTGCAAAACAATTTTAATTATAAAATTTGAGAGGACTAATAAAATAGAAATGTTCAATAGCAAACACATATTTTTTTGTTGTTGTTGGAGGTATTTTTTTACTTCATTAATTTACTCTTACATGCATGGGAATTTTGCCTGCACTTATGTTTGTGTAACACATGCATGCCTGGTGCCCAAGGAGACCAGAAGAGGGCATTGAATCCCAGAAAGTTGGAGTCACAAATGTTTGTGAGCTGCCTTGTGTGTGCTAGGAATCAAACCTGGGCCCTCTGCGGTGCTCAAAACTGCTGAGCTATCTCTTGAGCACCTGTCTGAGACATTTTTAATCGTAAAAGTTTAGGACAATTTTAGCGTTTTTTTTTTTTTTTAAAGAAAACTTTAAGCACTAAACAATTTTCAATTTCAGAGAGTAGGTAAAGATTATTATTACTATTATTTTAATTAGCCTTGTAACCTAGTGTGTTTTGTTAGCAAAATCACCAGGGAAGTGGATCATCTGAAGAACTTTGGCAGGTAAAAGCTAACTCAGTTATTTTACATATATGTTTCTGTAAAAAGAAAAAAAAATGAAGGTTTAATCAAGAGAAATTAATGTCCAAGTTTTAGATTAGAGACATGCATATTGTGAAGATGATTTTATCTTAGAGTCTAAAAGGCCATGTTTCTAAGAAAGTCTGCTTTGTCACCTGAGTAAACTGCTCTGCTTGAACACTCACTCCTTTTGGATTTTACTGTGCCATCTGTGCTCGTGTGTACATACATGGGTAGGTCTGTATGCAGTGGCGAATCTTCTCCCCTCCCTCCCAAAAAGTGATGGATACTTGTGTTTGCACATGTGTGTGTGTTTGCCCTAGACTTGAGCCTGGTTCTCTGGAAACTGCTCTAAGTAATCTGGAGACAGTCATATTGTATTTAACATGCCATTTTCTTTCAGCATGCTTTTCATTTCTACTAGAAAAATGACTCACAACTCCTGTGGTTTTAGTAAACAGAGAAAGACAGTTGGGAGGTGAAGCTACGCAAGTTAGCTGGAAGGTCAAAATGGATGTCATCGCTGTACAAGGCTTCCTTAGTTTGAAATGTCTGATTTAACTGTTTTATAGTCATCTCATACATTTAAGTGGTTTTTAATGTCATTAAAATAGCAACCAATTAATACATTCATGCAATTTATAAAAAAAAATGAACCAAATGCTACAAACTCTTCTGCTGCTATATTTATTTATAACAGTGCGTGCTGGTTAATGTGTGCTTGTATTCGAAAAGCGTTTCAGTAAATGTTTGCTATTCGCACATTGTGGACAGCTACAATCTTGCACCACTATTCAGTAGGCGAAGCCATCAAAGTAATTAGTCTAAAAGTACTTCTCCATTTATCAAACCGTTTATGGTATTTGAAAATTGTGGGTAAGATGGCTTGTGGATTATGTTAAGATGAGTTCTATGGAAATAAAATGGAGACAGGTTCCTAGAACAGCGGAACTATCAGCAGGTGCTCTAGGAAGGCTTATGAGGGCCGCAGAATAGAGGAGGGGAGAATGCCTAGGCAGGAGGGCATCCTAGTGGAGGCTGACTTTGAGCCGGACTGGTGCGAGAGTTGGCCCCGTTGGAGGGATCCGACTGGGCTAACCTCATTGACCTGTGTATGTCAGCTACTATTTGTGGTTGGCCATGGGGACAGTGTGGGAGGGGAGGCTCAGAGTGAGGTGCCCCTTGGTGGTGGGGATTATCCCCTATTATAAAGACAAAGAATAGTTTGAAAGAAGAGAAACTCAGCGGGCGCCCCAGTTCTGTCCGTTTCCCCTGTGGGGAATGCCCACATACATATGAATCAGACAAGGATGGAAATTCAACTGTTTTCGAGGCCTTTTGATTTTAGAAATAGTTTAAAACATTAGCAAGGACATGGACTTTCTTCTGTTGCTTGTGGGGTGATACTGAAGCCATTCTCCTGCTAACTGCTGTTCAAATGCATCCGTGAACGAAAGCGGTCCTTTAGAGAGGACACACGACATTGTCTTTGACAGCCTGAGGGCATACTAAATGCCAAGGGCATGCAAGCCAGCTTTTCTCCTAGGTTAATTTTCCTACTTGAAATGTTTTATTTGCAGAAGGCCTTGGCTATCTGTACAAGCAGAATCCATCCGGTTGGAACCAAAACACTCAATGTAGTCACGAGTGACTTCATTTTAATATTTCCCCAGCATTAGATAATTATGACATGTTGAACAATTTCCTTTTGGTAGACCACCTTCCACTTTCTATTCCTTCCTTTTATATAGTAGAGATGGAGATTTTTTTCTTTTGAATTTTTTTTTCTCATACTCCTTATCAGTATAGTGAAGGAACTAGGTAACCTCGTATTAAAATGGTAGAATTCCCATTTGTTCCACTCATTAAAAGGGTAGGGCTATTTTCTTAAAATGTCAAATGTTTTTTTTAGAGGCAGAAAGATATATGAAAAAAATTAAATTGCATAATTGTAATATCATTGATACAGTAGGAATAAACAATGGCAATCCATTTTGGATCAAAGAAATATTCGCTGCTATTAATACTTCCTCTGATTGCATGTGTATTTGATTATTCTAATTTACCTAGCAGGAATAATAATAACATGCAAATAAAGTCAGAACATAAAGAGGCATTAATTCAGTTGAGAGTTCAAACTGACGATGCAACTTTTTCACTTTGAACAGGACTTTGTAATACTTCATGCAGAGTGCGAGTCACAGCATAGCTAGAAGCTGCGGGAGGGGACAGGGGCTGATGGAGCAGACAGAACAGGTGACTGGGAAACTTGCAGCATCTTGTTTACAAGTGATTCCGTTGTAAACACTTTCTCCCTTCAAGCCTCATGACTTTGATTTCAACCCCTGAAGCCCACATGGTAGAAGGAGAGAACCACCTTCTGTAAGATGTCCTACAACATCCTGTGTGCTCATGTACACACACACACACACACACACACACACACACACACACACACACACAGTAATAAAAACCCAAATTATTTATTTAGTCATCAGAAATGTAGCAGCATTGTTTATCTTTTCACTGTCAATATGTAGCATTACTCACAAAGCATGAGGTAAAGAGAATAAAGTAATAGATTACTTGACTTGCTTTGGAGATCAAACTTCAAATAAATGCCTCCCAATCTGTCTTTATTTTTCTTTATATAAAATGTTCATCTGTTTTTGTTTGTGTTTTTTTCTAGTATAGAAATGGGAACTTTGTTGAATAAGAAAAATTTCTTTTTAATCTTTATCCCTAATAACTATTTTCCAGGGTTTATCTGTTCCATTCACTGGTGATGGTTTTTAAAATATTGCTATAGGCAAGACAGAATAAGTGTTAAAAGAATATCGTATCTCACCAACATCTTTAAATTATTCCTGGGACTCTGGCAAGATCAAACCAAGGACTCAAAGAACCCACTGGGCTTGGGCTTAGAAATTCTCTGGAACAAGAGCTCAGTGGGTAACATTAAGGGGAAAATGCCTCAGCGAGAGGCTTGCTGGGGCATGCCCATGATCTGCTCCCAGGGTGAAGCTGGGGGTGTCTTTAGACCATCCGGAACAACGTAGTAAGACCTTGTCTTCAAAAAGGCTGCATCTTCTTCAATGATTGTCACAGGCCAATGGCTTGAACAGGTTGAAGCCCCTTAAATTCTGTGATCTTTCACCTATGTGTGTGACTTTTTTTATTGCTCCCAGGAACTTCCAACTAAGTAAAGAAGAACAGTGGATCTACCAGGCCGTTTTAGATCAGTACCCTGGAAATCTCCCTGGCAGAAGGACTCTGTACTTGGACATGCTGCAAAGATATTTTCCGTACAAATCTAGGCATCATTTGGTGAGCGCATCCCGATGATGAAAATGCGTATCCTATATACCCATGAACTGTAGCGCTTAGGGCTCCATAATTTGTAAGACAAATATATGCGCATTAAAAATACTCTGAAGATTCTTTATTCCCTCATGATAGAAGGTACTGTTACAGACTGCAAACCTGTGTGGGTCGTTTTTGAAGTCAGTGACGTCTAGAGGAAGTCCAGGGTCAGTCTGTGTATGCTTTCCCAGCTTCAGAGCAGCCGCTTTACCCCTGGACTTCGCACCATCACTTACCTGCCCGCCATGGAGGTTCTGCCGTGTCTGGCTCTTGCCCACCTTCTACCCTCAGAGCCTGCCCCTGGGCAATGGCACTAGCCTCCATCACCATAGCTCAGCCTGATTCCCACATGGTCCCAAACACAGACGCTGCTTCACTTGGACCAACAGAAAGTTACCAGGGAGGAAATGGAGAGATTCTTTCATTCTGTGGTAGGCAAGACTACAATGGCAAGAGTCGAGAAGTTGCTACATTACCAGTTAGTTCAATGGGAATTCACCTCGTGACAGACACATGCAGATTTAACTTTTAAGTGAGCTGTGCTATGAAGTATCATGTAACTGCTTCAGATGAAGGGGTGAGTGGGATACACCCAACACGTGTTTGGAAATTATTCTGTCAGTCCCGTGAAAGTCCTTCTGCAGTAATGTCTGCAGAAGAAACCAAGGTAAAGAGCTCTCAGCTAGGGTGGCCATCCTCTTCCATACCCCTTGTTCTGCCCCATTCCGCTCTCCACCCCCGTGTAGCAAACAGTTAATTCTGGTCTTTAAGTAACTCACTGTAGCTCTTTAAAAATTCTTCACTGATCACATTAGAGGTTTCTTTTTATTCCCAATTAGCTCTGCTTGCCTCTGCAACCAGCCATCAAGTGTAACTCTGTAGATTTTTATATTTTATTACTATTGATGTGGTAAAGATTTTTACATTTATTTTTTACATTGGATTGATTGCTACAGATTTTGGCGTGGTCTATGCTCCCCTTCCTTGATGTTTGACAAGTGTTAAGTGTATTTTCAGCTTTATAGAACAAAGCTAGGAAGTTTATAGGATGTGTTTTCTATCTGATTAAAGTGAGACCATGGCCTGCTTTATCAGGATCCTAATTAACTCCTCCTAAAGCACTGTTTTATGCAGGGCGAACCTTATCTTGCATCTTTCCTAATGCTAGCAGCCACTTAGGGATCAAATAATATGTCAGCCTCAGAGGTGTGGGCTAAACTGGAAAAGCAAAGACTTCCCTCTCGCAGTCAGAGTCATTGTACACTCGCCTGCAGGGATTTTGGATAACACAGGCTCCTTGGCTTCTGCCCCGGTACCCTGCACTTCCTGACTCTGTGCCCCACCCCCCAGGAGTCTGTACTTCCCAAGGCTACTATATTCAAGACTGGAGGAAGTGCCTGTGGTCAGCATGAGAACCCATGTCCCTCAAGGGGTGGGGGGAGGGTGGGGAAAAGAGAGGAGGCCAGAAGGGTGTCAAAACTAGAATTATTTTTAAGCATTCTAACAGCTGAGCGCATTAGCGGTTAAAAGCAAAACTGTGATTTCCTGATTATGGTGACATTAAAAAAAAAATTCTAGCAGGGCTGGAAGAGATGGCTCAGTCGTTAAGAGCACTGGCTGCTCTCCCAGAGGACCTGGGTTCAATTCCCAGCACCAATATGGTAGCTGACAACTGTCTGTAACTCCAGTTCCAGGGGATCTGACACCCTCACACAAAAATGTATGCAGGCAAAACATCAATGCACATAATTTTTTTTTCAGTAAAGTATATTGCTTAACTGAGACAATGTAATCATATAAAATAGCAAAACTGACTTAAAATCACATATGGGGACAGACTGATTTTTGTTGAAGCACTGCCATTTAGAATTAAGAGCCAGCCTGGCGAGGTGGTGCATGCATATAATCCCAGACTCTGGGAGGCAGGGACAGGCAGATCCCTGGGAGTTCGAGGCCAGCCTGGTCTACAAAGTGAGTTCAGAACAGCCAAGGCTACACAAAGAAACCCTGTCTCGAAAAACTGAAGGGAGAAATAGAATTAAGAGGCATTGCAGGGACCACCTGGCCTGCCTCCATCCTATCTGAGGAAACAGAGGATTTAGAAAATTAAGTGACACCAGTAGTTGTCAGTTAGGCACAGTCTCTGAGAAGTAAAGCTTGTGTATTTTTTTTTTTTCTGGCTATGGTGAGGCTGTTTGTCCCCAGTTGCTCAAAATTATAATGAATTTTGTCCATTTCATAACAGTGACATAAGCTAAAGGTCCGTTTCAGAATGATGAGCAACTGCCATCTGTCACCCTTGCAGGTAGAACACGAGAAACACTATGACCAGTATCGCTTTGCTAGAGAGCAGAGAAGAATCCTGATGGACAGCTGGGCTAGGAACAGGAGAGACTTTATCCAGAAAGCCATGCTGACCCTCGTCGAGGCCTGTGCAGCTCATGAAATGGAGAGCATGTTGGCCAAGGACAGGAAACGGCAGCAGGAGCTGTGTGCTGACCTGAAAGCCAAGGTAAGCTGCTGCGGCAGGAGCCCTGATACAAGGATGTGCGTTAAGAACCTGCCCAGGCCAGGCCACGATGGTGCACACCTCTTGTTCCAGCGCTCAGGAAACAGGGAGGTGGATTTCGGAGTTCAAGGCCAGCCTGATTTACAGAGTAAGTTCCAGGGCAGCAACGGCCACACAGAGAAGCCCTGTCTTGAAAACCAAAACAAACAAACAAACAAACAAACAAACAAACAAACAAACTGTACTTCTGTTCAAATTCTACCTGAAGTTCAGTTTCTCTGAAACCCGTCTTGATGAAAACCATTGCATTGAAACATAAGATTCTGCAGTTCATTCAGGGTGTTAGTATTGAAATTTTAGTGGTGACATCCATACACCAGGCATGGCTAGATGGAACTGCCTGGCACTGAGCCAGACACCATTCTCATGGCAGAGCTGAAAAGGCCAAGAAGAAAAGACTCACACGGAGCGCGTGGGAGCAAGCTTGATGGCCTTGTGTGGCCCTCAGCAAGGTGTTGGGGATGCAGATGGGCCTTGGCTTCTCCTCTGAACCAGAGAGCAGGGCTTCAGTATGCTTGGAGAGCCTGTGGTTGAAAAGCTGGAGTGTGGGTGTCTGCCGCTCTCAAACAAATACAGAGGCCCCGCCTGCCCGTGAGAACTAAAGGTAGGGTCGCTGATGTGCTGTGCGCTTTTCCTCTGCAGTCACAGGGGCCAAGGGTGTTCAGGTGTAACACAGTGGTATAGTGATTGATATATCTAAAAACAAATGCCTGTTCGAAAACATTAGAGAAAGCTTGCTTGGTCAGCCTTTTTTATTTTTTGGGTGGGAAGATTTTCTTTTCACACTGCCTAAGTTTGGAACCTAAAAATATAGAGGTTGGATCTAGGCTGATCTACCCCAGGCTACAGAGCCAGCACAAGTTTGCAATCCTTGGAGGCTGCTGGGAAACAGAGGTCAGAGTCAGGGGCGAGTCCTGTCACTCCCAGCCTGAGTCTGTTCACTTTGCAAGCCTTGCCATCAGCCCTGGAACTGTGCTGTGAGCCATGTGTGCAGCCAGGCACTCAGGTGAGCTACAGAATGAAATTTGCTTATTACACCCTATGTGAACACTGAGCTAAACTATACTGCCCAGAAAACACATTGCTGTGGCTCAGAGGCTTGCTCCTGGCCCCCTCACCCTAAACACTCTCCGACTTCATCACTGAGGGTGTGTCTGTCTATTACAAACTGTACGCATATCCAATCACTGAGTGTGCAGACTTTTCACTTCTACTGCCCATAATATCTGCTTGAACCTTGTTTCATGTCGAAACAATTTGTTCTTTATAGTGTTGTATCGTATTTCATTTTATAGAAATACAATTTATTTATACCTTTTCCCTAGTTTTTGCTATTCTGAGCATAATTGGCCATGCCTTCCCGAACCGACATGTTGATTTCTATTGGAAATCTATTGATTTCCAATAGATTTCCAATAGATCCAATCTATTACCAATCAATAGAAATCAATAGATTTCCAATAGGAGCGGAATGGGTGGACCAGAAGGTTTGGGTGGATATAGCTTGAGTAAATCATGCTAAAATGGCTTCCCAAAGTGGCTGCACAGATCTTCGGCCCACATCATTCGCATCACATTTTCACTGTGCTGACTAAGGAGCACCGCTTCACTGTGGTTCTCTCTTGCACAGAAAGGCTGCAGATCTTTCCATACCCTTATGTCTAGACAGCGGACCCTCCACTCAAGTCTTACCACTACTCTCATGGATTCCCTGCTTTTCTGTTCCTCATCGTATGCTCTTTACATGTTCTCTATGCAAGTTCTGCTTGTCTCTACTCTTAGCAATGCCCTCAGATAAGAAAACTTTTTATAGTCTTCTCTCATATACTACACGCCGACCTCAGATTCCCCTCCATTCTTTCCCTCAACTCTTTCCTCACTTTCCCTCTCCCCCAGATCCACTTCTCTCCCCCTCCCCCCAGAGAAGAGCAGGCCTCCCAGGGAAATCAAGCAAACACTGTGTAACAAGCTACAGTAAGATCAGGCACATGCCATCACATCAAAGCTGGACAAAGCAACCTAGTAGGAGGGAAAGGGTCCCACAAGTAGACTAAAGATGGCACCCCACCACCACTCTGTTAGGAGTCCCACAAGAATACCAATCCACTCAGCCAGACCATATATGCAGAGGACCTAGGTCAGACCCGGGCAGGCTGTCTGATCTCTGCACGATTCCATGAGTCACAGTCAGTTGATTCTGTGCATCTTGGTGTCCTGGTGTGTCCCTGACCCCTCTGGTTCCTCCAACCCTTCCTCTCCCTCCTTCACAGGACTTCCCAAGCTCCACCTAATGTTTGGCTGTGGTACTCTACATCTGCTCCCATCAGTTGCTGGATGAAGTCTCTCTGGTCTCCTCGATAAGGCTTCTGCTAGGCTCTGGTCCCAGCACACTTTCCAGGCAGGACAGTCTGTAGGTCGACAATTTTGTGTCTGGGTTGGTGTCCCAGCCCCTCCACTTGAGGCCCTGCCTGTTAACGAAGATGGCCAGCTTGGTCCCCTTGTCCCCCATTGCTAGGAATCTTTGCTAGGAATATTCTCACACATTCCATTGCACTAGGTTTCCACGTGGTTCCCTCCCCCAATTCCAGCCATTTTTCCCGGTATTTTCTCCCTCCCTACTCCAAACTGATCTCTCCTGTCCCCAACCCAACCTGCCCGAAGTCCACCTGTGAAATCTGCCTTATTTCCCCTTCCCCAGGAAATCCTTGTGTTCCTACTTAAGCCCTCCTTTTTACTTCATCTCTCTGGGTCTGTGGTCTGTTGTATGATTGTTTTTGTTTGTTTGTTTGTTTGTTTGTTTTGTTTGTTAACTTTACAACTAATATCCATTTATAAGTGAAAGCATACCATGAGTGTCTTTCTGGGTCTGGATTACCTCACACAGGATAATGATTTTTTTTCTAGTTCCATGCATTTGTCAGGGAATTTCCAGATGTCCTTGCTTTTGTTACCCAAGTAGTATTCCATTGAGTAAATGGACCACATTTTCTTTATCAATCCTTCAGCTGAGGGACATCTAGATTGCTTTCAGTTTCGGGCTATTACAAACAAAGCTGCTGTGAACATAGTTGAGCAAGTCTACTTCTGATAGGGTAGAGCATCCTTTAGGTCTATGCCCAGGAGTGGTATAGCTGGGTCTTGAGGTAGAGTCATTCCCAATTTTCTAAGAAACAGCCATATTGATTTCCAACATGGCTGTAGAAGTTTGCACTCCCACCAGCAGTGAAGGAGTATTACCCTTGCTTCATATCTTCGCCAGCATGTGCTGTCACTTGTGGTTTTGAGCTTAGTCATTTTGACAGGTATGAGATGGACTTGCAACGTTATTTTGATTTGCATTTCTCTGATGGCAACAGATGTTGAACATTTCTTTAAGTGCTTCTTGGCCATTTGAGATTTCTCTATTGAGAATTCTCTGTTTATATCAGTGCCCCATTTTTAAATTGGATTGTTTAGCTTGTTGATGTCTAGTTTCTTGATTCTTTATATATTTTGGATATAAAGAACTTTTCCCATTCTTTGAGTTGCCATTCCGTACTAATAACAGCATCCTTTGCCTTACATAAGCTTTTCAGTTTCATGAGGTCCATTTATTTATAGTTGATCTTAGTATCTGTGCTATTGGTATTCTGTTCAGGAACTTGTCTCTTGTGCGAATGTATTCAAGATTATTCCCCACTTTCTCTTTTATCAGGCTTAATGGATATAGTTTTTTGTTGCTGTCTTTGATCCACTTGGAGTTAAGTTTTGTGCAGGATGATAGGTATGGGTCTATTTGCATTCTTCTACATGCAGACAGCCAGTTAGACCAGGACCATTTGTTGGAGATGCTGTCTTTTTGTCTATTGTATATTTCTGGCTTTATAAAAAATCGGGGGCCATTGGTATGTGAATTTACATCTGGGTATTTGATTTTATTCTATTGACTCATATGTCTGTTTTCATGCAATTCCATGCAGTTTTTATTACTACAGCACTGTAGTATAGCTTGAAATCAGGAATGGTGATACCTTCAGAAGTTTTTTTTTACTGTATTGGGTTGTTTTAGTTATCCTTGGATTTTTGTTTTCCCATATGAAGTTGAGTATTGTTCTTTGAAGGTCTGTAAAGAATTGTGTTGGGGGGGATGGAGAAATGGCTCAGAGGTTAAGAGTACTGCTTGCTCTTCCAGAGGTCCTGAGTTCAATTCCCAGCAACCACATGGTGGCTCACAACCATCTATGAGATCTGGTGCTTTCTTCTGGGGCTCAGGTGTAAATGCATGCATTACTTTGTATATTTAATACATTAAATAAATCTTAAAAAAAAGAAAAGAAAAAAAGAAAACCACGCTTAATTAAAAAAAAAAAGAATTGTGTTGGAATTTTGGTGGAAATTGCACTGAATCTATAGATTGCTTTTGGCAGGATGGCCATTTTTACTATGTTAATCCTACCGATCCATGAACATGGGAGATATTTCCATCTTCTGATATCTTCTTCAATTTCCTTCTACAAAGACTTGAAGTTTTTGTTATATAGGTTTTTCACTTGCTTGGTTAGAGTTAGTTAACCCAAGGTATTTTATATTATTTGTGGCTATTGTGAAGGGTGTTTTTTCCCTGATATCTTTCTCAGCTGGTTTGTCATTTGTATAAAGGAAGGCTACTGGTTTTGTTTGTTTGTTTGTTGTTTTTGAGTTAATTGTTTGTATCCAGCCGCTTTGCTGAAAGTGTTTATCAGCTGTCAGAGTCTCCTGGTATAATTTTGGGGTCACCTATATATGCTATCATATCATCTGTGAACAGCAATACTTTAACTTACTTTCCAATTTTTATCCCCTTTATCTCCCTTAGTTGTCTTACTGCACAAGCAGAACTTCTAATGGTGTTTCATCTCAGCAGTTCGTTCCTTTTTATTCCTGTTACAGGTGAATCTGATCAGTTGCATTTATCCTCATGACTGCTATCACTTTGTTTATCATGTGGTAGGAAGCTTGAGGCTTTCCTGCGACTCCGTCTCTGAGAGAATCTCTTACCTCTCACTCTTCTCCTTCCTCTGCACCAGATTTTCATTAGACAGTGGATACAAGTGCCTGTCAGGAAGAGGCATGCCATCCTCCTGGGGCGCAGGCTTCCTTGGTGATCCTGAGGATACTGTCCCCACGACAAAGTGCTGGATGCCTTCTTGGGGGAGAGAGAGATTTTTCTACCACACACAGACACTTTCGCTCTCTTTACAGCTCCAGGGGTCTGCTCTCTTGCCCGTAGGTCTGCTGCCCTGCTCTGTGTGTCTGTCACAGCATCCCCCCACCCCCACTTCTCTTTTGCACACCTGCACTGCCATTAGAGGCTTCCTTTTCCTGGACTCCCTGACCACAATCTTTCTTTCGAGCACTCTTTGAGATCAGCACAGCAGAGCCTGAGAGCGGGCACAAGTTCCCCTGCGGCTGTCGCTTCTGCAGGCTCAACGCCTTCATGCTCTGCTAAGTCATCAAAATGTGCAAGTCATTAAGATGTATCAATTCATTACAGAGTTCTAGCTGCCGTCTTCCTGTGCATAGTGGGCTCACTCTAGGTGCTGTACTACAGATGAGCCACCTTTCATATCGCATGGTTCTTGTAGGCTCCTGTCCTAACTGGATTATTGCTCCATGGTCTCTACAGATGGGTTTGTGAAAAATTCTAATGTAGGAGAATCAGCTTTTAATTTTTTTTTT
>NW_026585895.1:24653204-24678318 GCF_907164565.1 Psammomys obesus
AAAAAAAAATAGTTTAACAAGCATTTCTCTGTCATTGATGCTATTATATGAGAGAGGACAAATTACCATCTATGAGAAGCAGATAAAGTCACCGAGTCATAGAAAACTGACCCGCCAGGAATGCTGGAACTCATTTCATAGATTCTTGACAGTGAGTGACATTTCTCGTGTCTACTGGACTGCTTGTGGGGAGGCAGGACTCAAAGAAAAATACCGCCCAGAGGAAAATGAGCGAAAGGGTTCCTTCCTTCTCATTTCCCTCCGGCACTTGCCAAGGTCAGGTGCGTCGGCCCTGCTCATTCTCAGATGAACACACCTGTGGCTAGCCTTTTTGCGACCTTTTGTAGATGATGTGAATCCACTTCACTCTGACCTAGCCTTTTTCACTCCTCTCATTCTGGCTTTTTAGGACCTTCCACAACCTACTTTTTTCTTAGTCTATGTCCACATGTCTAACTCATTTGAACTACAGCCACGTTCTCCCATGGTGACTTCCCCAATGCCAGCCTTCTGATCCGACATTCATCTTCAAACAGCTGTCGGAATAAGCAACCTGAAACCAGCCCTCTGCCCCTGTTGCTTCTGCTCCAGAGATGGCTGAATGACTTCTCGTGACCTCAGCAGTGGTTGTCAATTCCTTCAGACCCCCACGTCTCTGATTTGTAACAAATACTCTGTAAAACTTTATCTACACTCTCAGAATGAAATCCATAGGGGAAAAACATGTAAACTATACATGTAATTTGAATATTAAATCACTATAATGAGAAAAGGAGATAAACTGTAATACCAAGTATATAATGACGTGTGTTTGACTGTTCAGATGTGATGTGACACCATGAGAAAGCACGCTTAAATCCATGACGGTGACTGTGATGGCTGCAGATAAAGGAGTCGGGGCTTTTATTCAGACCCTCCAGTAGGATGGTTGTTAGTGACATAATTTTGTCAAAAGGAAAATACCAGGGGACATGATCTGTAACACTCTTTCCAAACTTCACTGTAAACACGAATCCCTTGGAAGTCTCTTTAAACTGCTGATTCTAGGGTGGAGCCTGAGACTCTGCCTTTCTGTTAAGCTCACAGGTGGTGCATAGGCTGCTGGTCCACATAGTAGGTGTTGAATCATCAGGCCCTAAACTAGAGAGGTATTATTTGTATCCTTAAAGTAATGGCATCTTACTGAAATAATACTAAACCCTGAAGTTTGTGCAACACTCGTGGCCTGGTGCACGCCCACAACCATAATTTGTGGTAGAGAAAACACATTTTTGCTTGACCCATTTTTGTAGTATGTTATTCACTTCACACATTTTCCAGTCCCTTCTAAAGTCAAGATGTCACATTAGAAGTAAAAAGTCTACCTTCTTTGCCTCTAAGGCTTTGAACCTGTATTTTAATTGGCAAATAATTAGTCCTCACATGTACCAGAGTACAATAGGCTATTTTGATGTATATAGACATTGTAGAATGATTAAATTAAGCAATTAAGCACAACAGTTACTTCAGCTACTTATTACAAGTCTTTAGTTCCTGAAGGTAATCTTTTAAGGCTAAAGAGATACATTTTGAATCTCATTGTTTCATGCCTTCCCATCGAGTAGGCACAAGTGTCAGTGCTGAGCCAGCTGACCCTAGGCCAGTTCCCTCTGAAGTCCTAGCGAATGCACTGGAGAGAGAAAACTCCCACATCGGGTTTTGTTTCAGCCGCTGTGTTCTGGAGTAAGACTCTGTATACCCACTCTGTGTCTGTGTCAGGGGCAGGGGAATCTCCAGCTTTGTCTGGAGTTCTGAGCCTACCTCTCCTTCCCAGGAGCTGTGCCATCCCAGACAGACAGTTAGGCTTAAAGAATTTCCTAGAGATGTCAAAGATATGAATTACCAAAGTACTGGCAGTAGTTATGTACTTTTTCTTACTTGTTTTCATTCAGATCCATTATTTTATTTCTCCAAGAACCATTCTTAACCTTCTATGACCCAGTGAGACAGAAAAGGAAGTCTGCCTCTCTGTCAGGGAGACCACTTTGCACATAGGACCTGGATATCAGGGCCTGCCCTCCAGCACTTTCTCTGCCTGTCCCTGAGGTTGTCCCAGGATTATTGTTCTACCTGAAACTGAGCTACAGTCTTTTGAGTTTTCTCTGGAGATTCCCGCTCTAAATATTCTGAACTGGTCTTTGAATACCGTCTTTACTGAAGCCTGTCCAGCTCTTTTCATGGTTTCTCAGTGGTGGCTTGTAATTGGCCCTGATGTTGGCCAGGCATCAGGTCAGTAGGTTTGTGCTGGAGGAGAAGGAATGGAAACAAAGATCAGGGAATATAACTTGTCCTTAAGTAGGCAAAGAAGTTGTAAGATGCCTTAGGTTTCCAAGCTGAAGTGGCAAGGGGAATGGAAAAACCAGGAGAGCAGATTTACTTTTGGGACAAAATAAGTACATTTGGTTTTAAAAGATATTATTTAAATGATAGCTATACCCCAAATAAAAATATGAAACATTTTCAATTGATTTGATTTCAGTGTAATAAAAAGGGATATATTGCAAGCTCCTCAGATAATGGTGAATTATTATCTGAGAGATTTAGAGAGTACAAATAAAATTCTCAGTGTAGCTAGAAATTGGCTTCATTAATCCCATTAGTTGGTGGAAGTGAAGGTGATATTGATTAAATTGAAACAATGAGTGGGTCTATTTCATTCGGGCAGTGTGCTTAATCATTATAACCATTAAGGATATATTTGTATAATTTTCTCCTATTTTTTCCTGAGATCACATTCCACTTAGATTGCTCCTTTTTCTCAGGAGTGTTTTGCTACTCCCGTGAAGTGCTGTAAAGCCTCTTAGCTATCCTCTGATAGAATACACATGGTGGCTTCTGTCTACTCAACAGTTTTCAGAATAGGAAAAAATGTCCTCTCTACAAAGTGCCTGCACATATAATATATGCTTCAGGAGATAATACATGCCCAAGAGTTAAGTTCTACTTGCACTATCATCATGAAACTTGGGAAATACGTTATCTTGAATGGATAAGCTGTTATTTTCATGGTTCTCAGAGGAACAGAACTTATAGAATGAATCTGTGTGTGTGTGTGTGTGTGTGTGTGTGTGTATAGTGTGTGTGTGTGTGTGTTTGTGTGATTTCCTAGAATGGCTTATAGGCTGTGTGGTCCAGCTAGTCCAACAATGGCTGCTGACAGCAGAAAGTGTGGCCCAGTTAAAGGTAGATCTACCCACCTCAAAAATCTGGATTAAAAGTGGATCTTCCCATTTCAGATAATTTTGTTAAGAACAAAGCAAAACAAAACAAAACAAAACAAAACAGCCCTTACCGGTGTGCCCAGTCACTTGGATTTTAGTTAATTTCAGACGTAGTCAAGTCAGCGACCAAGACTAGCCATCATCCCAGCTTTCTTGTGTTTGCCACCGAAGGCTGCATCGTCGTCATCATCGTGGAAGCCAGAAGTGGGCTCTGCTGTCAAAGTGGCAACAGCCCAAACTGATTACCGCTCATTGCTCGCTCTCTGAGGGGACAGACTTCATCTGCACCATCCGGGCAGAGCTATAGTGGCTGGAGTCACAGGACCCTGCAAGCAGGTTCTCACTCTCTCTTAACACTTGCTCAGGTCACTGTCACTCAGGTCCTCTCCCCAGGCCTGCTGGGGACCCTTGTAGAGAACAGCACTCCCTCCCATCAGAGCTGACTCCCAGGCAAAGCCACCTCCATTTCATATTAATTCCACCAGGCTGGGTTGCAAAATGTACAGGCAAAATAAAGCAGTACAGACACACAGACCTACTTTTGTGAAGAATAAACATTAAATGCTACCTTCTTAACGAGTTGATAATGATTTTGCTGCTTTTCATGCATCCAAAATACTATAGTATTTTGTGATTCTAACTGAAGAACATACTACCATATTTTAAAAATCCCACAATTTAGTTTCAATGAAGATATGACTAAAAATGATAGCCACCAAAGGAGAGGGACAATGTATCCTTTTGTTCCTTATAAAATTACTGTAGGCTCCATGTTCTGCTATTTACTTTCCCTTAAAAACTAGAGCACTTTCAAAGGTGACTTGTGAATATCTCCTAAACACATAGTCTAGTCGAGGGCTTGCCTGCAGGTGTGTGGAAAATAATCTCGAGGAAGAAAAGTAAGGCTTTGAAAGAGACAGACAAAGGAGACAGACAAAGGCCATTTTTTGTATGTGTTATTTGCTGGTCTTTTCCTGGCAGCAACACCGCACACATGGTGAGGGGCCTCAGACAGCTTACTCCGAAGCTCTTCTTCCGGAGTGTGTGAGCAGTCTCCTCGTTGCTACCTCCTTTCTCAATGCCCAGCTGCCCTTCTCTCCACTGGTGTATGTGAGCCTGTGCAAAGGCTGAGGACAGGACAACGAAGAAATCTTATTTTTCGCTATGGAAAGAGTCAACGTAAAATTTGGGAAGGGAAAACCTGTTGAGAAGCAATCATCAGATCAGGAAAGAGATGAACATCCACTTGAATGCCATGACTTTAGTAGGTTATAGACCCTGGAGAACAGGATTTGGTGACAGGATGTAAAAGGCACTAGAAAGAGGGTAATCTAGGGTTGCTCTTGACTTGGACAACTGGATACCCTGTGATGCCAGCTTAGTTAGGTAATGTAGGTTCTTAGGGAGGGGTTGTGGTTCTGTTCTGGATTTGTGGCTTTTAGATATCTGCTAGAGCCTCACAGTTAGTCATATTGAACTAGAGCCATGGACTTGGGAGCTTTGAGCCCATTTGTGGTACTAGAAGCCCTGTGAGGTCAGTGATAAGGAATGGACTGAAAGAGAACGCCGTAGGAATACCAGAAGGTGCACTGAGAATGTGGGTTCAGCTATCTGGTTCTGATGCATTTCTAACTTATAAAAGTATGCTTCTAACTTAATTTTGAGTTAGAATTGTTTCCTTGTTAATTTTGCAGAGTATGCACTACTTCATGAACAAATGACAATCCCATCCAGGATCAAACTACAGCCTCTCCATGAGATGAGCATAGAGGTTCACGTGCATGGGAAAGCTAGACCACCACAACTCATTCAACTCATTGGAAAAGACAGAGTTATTTTCAGTGTTAAAGAAAGCCAGACCATTTGCATATAAGATACATAGAATTACTAGGCAGTTTGCATTAGCTCTGTTTTAACAGATAGTATCTCTCTCTCTCTCTCTCTCTCTCTCTCTCTCTCTCTCTTTTCTAGCTGAGAATAATCATGAGTAAGCAGATGCCTGCAATAGGGACAGTCTTGAAAGGCAAAATTCAAATTTCTAAATCTTTCAACATAAGTGGCAATTAGAGTCACACCATCATGCTTTATGTGTTCAGTTTAATATGGTTTTATGGATTAGGACAAAGTTGTCTCCTTGGCTGAATAGCGTGGAACTTTCTGTGAGGGCTCATATCTATTCCTTGGAGAAACATAAGCAGAGTGCTGGGGAAGTTGGGAGAATACTTAAATGAGCTTCAGTGGAGTTGTCATTAACAAGCAGAGCTGGCTCGGTCTTGGATGTAAAGTGAATGGATTCCACATTGTTTAGTGTTTATCTGCTCAGAACACTCCTTTTAGAGGTTTACTGTGACTTTATGGGAAAGAATAATATTTCCCATTGCTGTGAACATACTGTAACACCGCCATAGCCTCCTGCCTCCTTCTTAATGTCTACTTGGAAGAAATTCAATCCAGGGGAGGTTAGCTTCTCACAAACGCTCAGGGAATTGATGTGTTAGGCCTTCCATTAGCATTCTTGGTGATAATCTGAGGGAGACCTCTCTGCATAATTATGATTGGTCCTTAATTTTGTCTTTTATACTTCATCCTCCCCCTTTCTTCTAACTTCATTTCCCCGTTTGGAAAATAATGCTTTTTTTTCACCCCTCCTGTTGTACTCTGGCTGTGCTTTCTAGAAAAAGGCATTCAGGCAGTGCACATATATCTAGTTTGAAATGTTTATTACTGAGTAAGACAAGTAAAAGGGCTCTGCTGATGATAATAGAAGCCACTTTCTTTTATGATTCCCAATTAATCTTCTTGTGATCTCTGTTTGACTTCCCTGCTTGGCTGCCTACATAGGTGAAACGTAATGGGTTTCTCATTTGAAGAGTTTGAAAGTCCTGCTATGTCCCTTAGATTATCTTTTGTTGATTCTATGCTGTCTAGGAAGAAGTGAGCTGAAAGGAAAACAGTAGTCTTACTGAAGGTGTTCTAGTTTGCTCTTTATAAGGTAGAGTCCATAAACTTATAATCCTCTTACACACTCCGTAATGGCTTTCTTTAATTTTCATGCTTGGCAATGTCCTTTATTTCAGAGCTCTAAAATGGTCTTGATCCCCCAAAAGAAGTGCTCCAGTGTTTACTGATCTGTGAGAACTTCTCTTGAGGTCCTTTTCATTAAAATGATAACTGTAGTGGAAATCCAGACTGTTGGGTTATGTGCTTATATTGGCATAGACCTGTGAATTTAAAATCATTTACTAATGCTGAGTTACTTGATAAGCCACACATCTCTCACCCTTTCCTTTTAGGCATTGCTGTCTTCTAATTACAAAAAGAATTTTTAAGATAGCTTCTTCTCAACAGCGCATTTCGCTTGCATTAGATAACTGAATGCCTTGTTAGGCAAGTGTCCTGGGTATTTTATTTGTAGTCAGTCTTTCTTTCTTTCTTTCTTTCTTTCTTTCTTTCTTTCTTTCTTTCTTTCTTTCTTTCTTTCTTTCTTTCTTTCTTTCCCTTCCTTCCTTCCTTCCTTCCTTCCTTCCTTCCTTCCTTCCTTCCTTCCTTCCTTCCTTCCTTTCTTTCTTTCTTTCCTTCTTTCTTTCTCTTTTTATTTATCATGTGGAATGCATCCCGAATGCTCTCATCTCCCAGTCCTCCCTTGTCTAGTGTCTACCCTTCCTCCCCCGTAACGCCCTCTAAAAACAAAAAAAACAAACAACAATAACAAAAACCAAGTCCATTTTGTGTTGTCCATATACTTCCTGGAACATGGTCCTAGTGGCCAGTTCCCCACAGGAAGGTGAGTCTCCATCTGTGCGCCTGCTGGAAGCTATCATGTGTGTAGAGACATTCAGCAGATGGTGGTTAAGGACCAAGGCCACCTTTCCCGCCATTCCACGGACACCAATATGGTCTCAGCCAGCAGCCCAGACCATGTACATCTGCATGGCCTTTGGTGACAACATGGGCCACAGACATTAACATGACCCTTGGCCATATCATGACCACCCATTCACTCATGGCCTTGGTAACTGCATGGACCATGAGCCTCAGGACCATTCTGCCCACATCAGGATGGCCCCCACAGCATCAAAGCTGAGGACATCACCAAGGCACCAGTCATTGCACAGATGGCACAGGTCCCCATGGATATCAGGCTTCATTGTGTCCTGGGACAGCAGCATGAATTACAGACACAAACATGACCTGTAGTGGCATCATGGACCACAGTGGTCTTCAAGGAAGTCCAGTGAACCTTTCCTGGTCTTGGGTCTCCATCATTGCCCAGAGCCAGGATGGAAGGTTCAGGGTACTGCATCTATGTCTGCATAAGCTCCAGGCTGCTGTACTGCCTCTGCCAACCCTGTGCTTCAATCATCTATTTTCCCATCACACTGCCAAGCATTTGTTCATTATTCTGGTGCCTACTCCCTGCATCACAAAGACAGCGAGGCCCATTTGGCTTCTGCCACCCCTCATACCTCAGTTTTAAACTATAGCTAAAATAGAAGGCTCGGAGCCCAGAAGTCAAAGGGAGGTCGTAGTTTCTAGGGTTGGGTCGCTCTGTCATGTAGCCATGATGTTGGAATTAAATTTAGTTCTAGGAAGAAATTTATCTTACTTTTCTTACGGGATGTCTTTAAGGTCATATATATCTTTAAGAGAGAGCTTTATTGAGTTATGTTTTTAAAACTTAGCATGATGGTTGTGTTGGTTAGGTTTTGGTCAACTTTGAAACAAGCCAGAGTCTGCAGGGATGAGGAAACTTCATTTGAAAATGCCTCCATCAGATTGCCTGTCAGCAAGCATGTGGGGCATTTTATTGATTAGTAATTAATGTGAGAGGACGCAGGTCACTTTGGTTGGTGCCACACCGGTGAAGCTGGTTTTAGGGTGTGTAAGACGTTAGTAAGGAGCACTCCTCTGTGGTTTCGACTTCAGTTGACTACCCGCAGCGATGGACTGTTACCTGAAGTGTCAGCTGAAATAAACCCTGTCCCCTCGAAGTTGCTTTTGGTCATGGTCTTTGCCACAGCAATAGAAAATGACATAAATATTGTCTCCAGAATAGGAGGAATGCATAATAAAATTGTGAAGTATGCATATGAAAGTATTCATGAACAAACATTTTATATAAGACAACGAATTACTGGATCTTGAGGTAGCGCTATTCCCAATTTTCTGAGAAAGAGCCAGATTGATTTCCAAAGTCGTTGTACAAGTTTCAAGTTTGCACTCCCACCAGCAGTGGAGAAGGGTTCCCCTTTCTCCACATCCTCTCCAGCATGTGTTATCACTTGAGTTTTTGATCTTAGCCATTTTGATCAATGCAAGATAGAATCCCAGAGTTGTTTTGATTTGCATTTCCCTGATGACTAAGGATATTCCTCTGTTCAGAATTCTCTGCTTAGCTCTGTACCCCATTTTTAAAGTGGATTATTTGGTTTGTTGGTGTCTAATTTCTTGAGTTCTTTATATATTCTGGATATTAGCCCTCTATCAGATGTAGGGTTGGTAAAGACCTTTTCCCAGTCTGTAGGCTGTTGTTTTGTTCTGAGGACAGTGTTCTTTACTTTACAGAAGCCTTTCAGTTTCATGAGGTCCCATTTATTAATTGTAGATCTTAGAGCCTGTGTTGTTGGTGTTCTGTTCAGGAAATTGTCTCCTGTGCCGATGAGTTCAAGGGTCTTACCCACTTTCCAACAGATTTAGTGTGACTGGTTTTATGATGAGAACTTTGATCTACTTGGACTTTAATTTTGTGCAGGGTGATAAATATGGAACTATTTACATTTTTCTACATGTAGACATCCAGTTAGACCAGCATCATTTGTTGAAGATGCTATATTTTTTTTCCACTGTATGGTTTTGGCATCTTTGTAAAAAATCAGATGTCTATATGGGTTTATTTCTGGGTCTTCAATTTGATTCTGTCGATCCACCAGGCTGTTTCTAAGCCAGTACCTTGCAGTTTTTATTACTGTTGCTCTATAGTACAGCTTGAGATCAGGGATGGAGATACCTCCAGAAGATCTTTTATTGCAGAGGATTGTTTATACCACTTCTGGGCAAATACCCAAAAGATGCCCCACCATTCAATAAAGACATTTGCTCAACTATGTTCATAGCAGCTTTATTTATAATATCCAGGATCTGGAAACAACCTAGATGTCTCTCAATGGAGGAATGGATACAGAAATTGTGGTACATCTACATAATGGAATACTACTCAGCTATTAAAAACAAGAAAATCATGAAAATTTCAGGCAAATGGATGGAACTAAAAAAGATTGTCCTGAGTGAGGTAACTTAGAAGGAGAAGGACAGGCATGGTATACACTCACTTATAAGCAGATATTAGCAATATAATATAGGATAGCCATCTACAGACCTAAAGAAGCTAAACACTAAGGAGGATCTAGGGAGGATGCTTAAATCTCATTCAAAATGGCAAACAGGATAGACACCAGAAGCAGTGGAAGAGAGGAAACTGGATGGGATCCTCTGAGAGGCTCCACCCAACAGGCATTGAAGCAGATGGTGAAACTAAGGGCCAAATATTAGGCAGAGTGCCTAGAGTCTTATGGAAGAAGAGAGGGATAGGGATAGAAGGACATGGAGGAGACAGGAGCCCCATAAGGAGATGGCAAAGCTAAAAGATCTGAGCCCTGGGGGTCCTCCACATTGATGCATCAATGGAGGACCATGCATGGAGAAGACCTAGACCCCCTGCTCAGATGTGGCCAATTGGCTACTCAGTCTCCATGTGGATCTCCAAATGAGGGGAGCAGGGGCTGCCTCTATCATGAACTCAGTTGACTGCTCTCTGATCACTCTCCCCTGGTGATGCAGCCTTGCCAGGCCATGGAGGAAGAGAATCCAGGCAATACTGATGAGACTTAAGCTGTGGGCAGATGACAATGGTGGAGAACTCCCCCTTTCAGTGGATTAAAGGAAGGGGATAGGGGGAAGAAAGAGGGAGGGTGGGACTGGGGAGAGTTGAGAGAGGGGGCTTCAATCAGGATATATAACGAATAAATTGTGAAGAAAGAATGAAAATTAAAATTGAAAAAGGTAACTAATACTTAAAGTACTTCCATTAAATATTTGCTTATGTTAGGCACTGTGGTAATGTCAGGGAAATACAAGAGAGAATAAGTCCATGTCCACCTATGGCTTTACACATATATACCATAAATGCACATATATAGGTACATAGCACAGAAGGAAGGTGGTAGACCCCTTCATAGAAGTGAGGCCTATTTGGAGATTTTAGGTCATTGGTCATACTTTAGATAGAATGTGGCACTCTGGTTTCTTATTCTGTTTGCTTCCTGGCAGCCTTGAGATGAGCTGCTTGCCGGAGCTATGCACTCCCCTTCCTGACCCATGGCTTTACACAGGAGCAAGAGGACCAAGTGACCGTGGATTGAAACTTCTGAGACAAAACAAGTGTTTCTTCTTTCTAGGTTCCTTATATGAAAGACTTGATTATAGTAACAGAAAACGGATGAATACATTCACTATTACTAGTATAAGGACACAAATTAGAGTCCTAACGTGGAAAATATTGAACAAAAGAAAAGAGTGTGTGAAGAGGAGTAAAATATGATCACATGTGTAATTTGGAAATATTTACTGTGGCCTCAGTAAGGAGGAGTAGCAAGAACGAATTCAGGAAAGCTCTCATTTGATGAGGCTCAGGACAGATGAGAAGGTCACAGAGTTCAGTCAGTGTGGCCAACAGGATTTGTGTATCTGGAAATTACGGACCTGCAATGCTGAAGTAGTGCCTGAGTTTTGGGCTTATGCAAATGGGTGATATTTGTAAGTACACATTATTATTACTCCTCTTTAGATTAACCTAAAAGTAAATGGTTAAACATCATGCTCCAGGGAGCCCATTCATAACTCACATTAAACTCTACTTTATGATTTCAAAACCTTATGTCTCCAATCTATGCAGTGCTTCAGAATTGGTTTCAGAAGGACTGTGCTCAACGCTGTCGGCATGATAGCTTTTCCATTAGACCATGGAGCCATAGCATCGTAGCCTTGGGAAGCATTATAGAGAGTTCCTAGGGTTTCCAAGCTCTTTTAACCATGACCCATAGTGAGAATAATATTACACCACAAATGAATATACACAAAACGGAAACATTTTCTTAGAAACACTACCACTGCATTACTTGAGGCGTGCTGTTTTCTTCTGTTCCCACTTATACAAAAATGCTAGTTGCTATTCACAACACTAGTTTTATAATAGAGATTATAAGTTGTTTGAAAAAACATTAAACTGGTTCTTTTAAATTTTAGAAGAACTGGAAGGTGATTTTTTTAAAAAGAAACTCTTACCAATTTTCTATTTTTTAAATTAAAAACTTTTTTTATGCATTCTATTCTGATCATAGTTTTCCCTGTTATCTCCTCCTCGTTTCTCCCTACCTCCCTACCCATCCTATCCAACTCCATAGCTTTTCTCTCTCTCTCTCTCTCTTTTTTAAAATATGGATTCTTTATTTTGTTGGGCTCCTTGAACATTTCAACTCTGATGTTTACTTAGTGAAATCTGTTTCTTCAATATTGTTAGTTTACATTTTTCTCTAATTTACAATTTCTCTAATGGGTGTTTCTTTTTTTATTTATTCTTTTTTCTTTTTATTATTGGTTACATTTTATTAACTCTGTATCCCAGCTGTATCCCGCTCCCTCATTTCCTCCCATCTCTCTCTCTTTAGAAACCAGACAAATAAAACAAAACAAAGGCATGAACAGCACATACACATATACATACACATGCATACACAGACACACACACACACACACACACATATACACACACCATAAAAACACAAAACAAGAGACCACAAAAGACCAATAAAGTAAAAAATCACTGAAACAAAGCTTTATGAGACACAGAACAAAACTCCAAAAAATTAACACTGAGTTTGTTTGTGTTGGCCATCATGGCTGGGCATTGGGGCCTGCCCTTAAGTATAGTTTGTATATCCAGTGAGACTCCATTAGAGAAAGCTAATTTTTTAATTTGTGAGCAGTTGATATTTGGAGATAGCTTCTGGGTTAAGCATGGGGCTCATGTCCACTTCTTCTCTTAGTTTTGTGACGCCTCCGGCTTAGACCTGTGCAGGCCCTGTGCATGCTGCCACAGTCCCTGTGAGCTCACACATGTGTCAGCCCTGTTGTGCCTACAAGGCACTGTTTCCTTGGTGTTTTCCATCTCCACTGACTCTTACCATCTTTTTGCCTCCTCTTCCTAAGAGCTCCCTGAGTCCTGAAAGGAGGGGTTTCATTTAAGTCTAAGTGTTCCAAGGTCTCCTGTTCTCAGCACACGCCTAGTTGTGGATCTCTGTTAGTTCTCATATCCTGCACGAGAAAGCTTCTCTGATGATGGCTGAGCAAGACTACGATCTACGAGTTTGCCGAATGTCATCAGGAGTTCTTGCATTGCTATGTTCCTTCCCCTAGGTCCATCGCCTATCTAGTCTCAGGTTCTTGGCCACTTGAGCAGTGTCAGGCATGGGTTCACTCTCATGGAATGGGCTTCAAATTAAGTCAAATAGATGAGTTACTCCAACAACTTTTGTGCCACGATTGCACCAGTATATCAGACAGGCAAGTCACCATTCTTGATTGAGGGCTTTGTAGCTGGACTAATGTTTACTTTTCTCCTCTGATAGCATGTAGAGAACCTTCCAATACTGTGAACATTAGTTAGTAGGGATGAAGGTCCTAGTTTGGCACCAGTGCGACTTATCACTGTTCGTTGACGTATGTAGGTATTGTCTTCAGCGAAAGGACCAGCATCCTTTGTGGAGGGCAACCAATAGCCTTGACAATCACCTGTGTTGTCTGAAGGTTTCCATGAGGCCCTTTGGCCAACAATTCAGATGTAACCCATTTCCATAGGTTTCGCTTGGTGGCAAGAGATATCTTGATGTGGCTTTGTCTTCTCCATTATTTGGTGATTCTGTTTAGATTTCCTTACATACACATAGACCCACATACACACATGTTTCATATATCTGAGTATTTATATATCTGTATGTGTATGTATGTGTGTGTTAAATTTCTACTGTAGCAGGTTTTCATAGGATGTCTCAAATGGCCCTTATTGTTAGATATTCGTCTCCATATTCCCCCTTTTACCCTCCACTTTCCTCCCCTTCTCTGTTTATTACTTCTATTCCAGCCTCCCTCCCCAAGCCTGTAGGCTATATCATCTTTCCATAACTGTATATTCTTGTATTTTTTGCTTAGGATAGCCTTTCCTCTTCCCTAGTCCCTTACTCTATGTATAACCTCTGGTTATACAAATTGTGGGCATGCCTATTGAATGCTTAACAGCTAATATCCACGTTGGAAAGTGATTTTTCTAAGACTTAGCAATCAATAGGCAAGTGAGTTTCTAAGTCGCTGTATTAGACAGCTTGGCTTTATCTGCTTCATATATAAAATTGATAGGTTGTAAATTTTGCTCATTACAAACAAACAAACAAAGAAAAGCAAACACCCCACTGTTGATTATTTTCTGCCTATTGTTGTTTCTTTAGATGTCTTGTTTTGTACTAAGGTCAGGCCATCCAGGATGCAATTAAGTCAAACATTACACTTTTTTTGAAAAGTAATGGCTACGGAACAGTTTAAGAGTACATAATCTCCGAGAGTCTGAAAAAGACTAATAAAAAGCCTAAGAAAATGGAAAGCACTTATCAAAAAGGGGTGATAAAAATGCACTTATGAAGTTACCCAAGAATCCAAGGAATAATTGTGAAGCTAAGAGGAAAAGCCAAATTTTTCAGCTAAGCAAAAATGCCAAGTGGAGAATAGAAAGCCTTAATAACATTCACACAATCACAGGGACTATTTCTTGAGTGACGTTAAACAGAAATGGGGCACGTAAGATTTAAAAAAAAAAAAAAAAAAAACCAAAAAAAAAAAAACCCCCCAAAAAAAAACCTAGTCCTGTAATACTGAAAAACAATGGAACATTTTAGAAAACTTTTAATGGAGCTCTCAACTGTTAAAGGTTTAATAAAATGAAAATTTGACATTATTCAGCCGAACTGAATTTGGAATCTTACGGCAACATTGAGGGAAAAGGGAAAGGATTTTCTTGCTGCCTTTTACACACGTACTCAAACTTGATGAACTATGAGGTGGGTGTGGAAAATACTGCCAAGTTTCTGGATATTCTCCCCGTCAGGCAAGCACTGTTGCAATCCTGGAAGTGCAGACACTGCCAGGACTCAGAAACATCCAGGGTCCCTCCACAGTGGAGGCATCAGAAAATGCAATAAGATGAGGTACAAAGCATGTTCTTTCTGTAGCCAATCCCGGGGCAACGTCATCATCTTACTTTCAAGGACAACTCAAGAACGTTGTCCATGGGGCAACACTCTAAAAGAGTTTACTGAACACTTGCCAACTCCTCCCATGTCATGTAAGCTCCGGACAACAAGAGAAAACAAATTTGTGCAAGCTTTTAAGAAATTGGTCGCCAGCTGGGCACAGTGGCACATGCCTGTAATCCCAGCCCTCGGGGAGGCAGTGGCAGGTGGATCTCTGTGAGTTCAAGGCCAGCCTGATCTACAAAATGAGTCCAGGACAGCCAAGGCTACATATAGAAACCCTGTCTCAAAAAAAAAAAAAAATCAATGAATGAATGAATAAATGAATGAACGAATGAGAAAGAAAGAAACCGAAAGCCCAGCCAGTGGATTTGATCCAGGTTCAGAAGAGTGACAAGGTGCTAGGAACATAGAGAAGAGATGTCTGTCTGGTCTGGACATGGTTAGTTAGAGCCTCCCAGGAGAGAAGGAATCCAAGCTTTGACGTAGATAGGGTAAGGAGGAGGAAGGCAGAGGGCAGGCTTGGGAATGACGAGGATTATATCACACCATGTAACACCCTAAGAAGCATAGCATAGGCCTGGCATACCATAAGCTCCGGTGAATGTAGTTTTTAATGTTTTATTATTGTCAGTTATGGGTGCTGGTCAGAGAGTGCCTTTTTTATTTCTCCCCCAAAATAACTACATCTTACTTCTGCTTCCATAACCATGGCTGATATAATGTTAATGCCTAATTATCTGTAATTGTTTAAGAGGCCTATAAAATACTGATGTTTCTCATTGCTATTCATTATGCTTGCCAATTAAACTGCCGAGTATGTCATATGTTGTGATCTTTTTATACAAGGAAACTCATGTAATAAGTGAAACAGTATCAGAATGAGAGGAACTGTTGAGGTCACGCAACTCAGTCCTTCCTTTAATATATGAGAACTTTGTGAAGTATTTGTTCAAAATAGTAATATTGTTGGTAAATTACATTTGTTGAAAATAGTAATATTGCTGGTTAGGTGCAGAGATGTGCCTGGCGTGCCTGTGTTAAACATTCCTTTCTTTATAGAGTATTCCTTAGTGTACAGGCAGTCCCACTAGCCTGCCTTTCAGGGTCCTACCAGGGTCTTATGTCATTACCTGCAGCCACCGCCAGGTGCACCATGGGATAAAAGGACCCCGCCTGCCTCCCCAGTTCTCTCTCTATTTCTTTCTTTCTCTCCACCTCTCTATCTCTCTGGTTTCCCTCTGTCCCCACGGTTTTTCTCTCTGTCCTTCTCTGCCCTCCTGGCTCTGTCTCTGCCTGTCTGCCTGTCTACATAGCCAATCATCTGCCCCCTAACTCCTTTCCCCTTCCCCTCCCCAAAAGAAACTTCCTTATACCAGATACGTTATGTGGCCTAACCATTATTATAACAGTATCAATATAACAGATTTTGTTGAAAGCACTTTGATGTAAAATGCGTTTGCACTGCTAACTTGACATTAATTCTGGTGATTGCCTTTAAATCTTTCAGGGCTTTACTTTTTAATTTTTCATTGCATTTTTTTTTGTCTGAGAACATATGTACATATTAACTTTATTTGAACCATTTCACTTTATGGCAAGAACAAGGAATACATGCTAAGTACTCTATTTTAAGTCCAGAAGTTATTTGTGGCAGATGAACACACCCTTGATGTGTTCACTATTTGTCCTTTCTTGGGCTAAGATCTCATTCAGAGATGGTGCACTTAGCAGGAATATTAAAGCATTAACTAAAGACCTGGAAAAATGTCCTGTAGTTAATAATCTGAACGACGCTTTTCTTAAAATGTGCACCTGGCTACCAGGGAGGCAATGTTCTTTCGTGGTTATTATTGTCACACAGTTACGTTCACATGCTCTGTTTAGAGCTGTGTAATTAGCAGAGCCTTTAAAATGAAATTGCCAGAATGTTCTTCTAAGCTATTCTCCCTTTCAGTCGGCATCACTCAGGTTTCTATGCTTTTTTAGCCCATTGTGCTGCTATCGATTCTTTTGCCCACCTGCCAGCTTTCTTATTATTAGACCTCTCAGAAAAATCTGGAAATGGGTTGTCTTTCTCGGCACATCCAAACCTCTTTTTTCTGAGGATACGTTGGGTAAGATTTTCTCTCAAATGGCACTCTTCCCCACTGCTCTTCACCTCATCCATTATGTGATTTGAAAAGCCCCATTTGACTGCACCCATTGTTAAAAAGCCTGACTCTCCTTGTCAGCATTGCACAAGTCCACAAGTCTGGCTTCTATAATCATGTCTTCGGGTACAGGTATAATCACAAACAATGCCATGAATTATTGACTTTGGGTAGATGGCAGAGGCCTTTGACTGTTGCTGTCACTCCAACATCAAGTGGAAGCAGCTTGGTTTCCGAAGGCTCAGCCTTACTCCAGGTTTCCTGGCCCCAGCGCTTCTTTCTCTTGCTATCTGACATCTGCACCCCACTGGGTTAGGATCATTGAGCTTGTCTGTAGTTGCATCCTTAAAAAAAAAAAAAAGAATCAACATACTTTGTCATTTCAGGAGAGCAGAAGAGGGATTCTTCACACTTACAAGTGCCAGAAAACAGCAACTTAGGCAGATTGTTGGGCAAACTGTTTAGCTTCATTAATTACTTTTAGAGTCATTATTAAGTACCTATGATGTACCAATACTCTGCCTGACAGCATAAGGAGGAGGCAAATGTATAAACTAAGTTCTAAATGGAAACAATAGGTTTAGCAGAATTAGTGAGTTATAGTATGGAGTATAGCATGGAGTATAGTATGGTGCATGAAATAAAAGAGCGCTGCATGTGTTAGAGTTGTTTTATGAAAACCGTGAGCCATGATTTGGTTCCCAGATGAATGCTAAGATCTTGTAAAATAGAGCGAAATCAAGGACATTGCAGGTAGGGAGTGTTTGCATCAGTCCTTGAATAAGAATGAGCTGGGGGTTTAAGAGATGGCTCAGTGGTTAGGACAAACAGTCGTGCTTGTATAGGACCTGCATTCAAACCCTAGGACATACATGGCTTTCGACAGCTGTCTACAGCTCCAGTCTCAGGAGGTCCAGTGCCCTCTTCTGGCACCAGGCTTTCACATGGTTGACAAACATACAGCAAAGCACTCATACAGATAAAATTAAAAAAAAAAAAAAAAGAGTTGGTGTCCCATACAATTAAAAAGACTATGAGTAAGAATGGTCATTCGAGGCAGAGGCGAGAAACAAGCTTTCCTAGAAATCACATACTAACAATATTATTGTGGGGTTGGGAGTGAAAGAGTCACTGTAATCAACTGACATCACCCTTGCAAACCTTCTGCTCTTGTTCAATAATTACATTTGACTGAAAGATTTTGAGTGAACTAGAGAATTACAGCCAATCTCAATGATTTTGAAACCGATTTCTCATAAAGAAAAGCTCATCTAAGCTTAAATACATATAACCAAATTATATATATACATATATAATCACCAAATTATATGTATATATATATAATGATCACGTTATTTATATTGTCAAAGATTATTGTGAAATGCAAAGAAACAATTATATTGATGAGCAAACACGATGAAAATAACCCACACTCCAGGGAGACTTGTGGTCCTGCTGACAGAAGCAGGTGTTAGAGGAGAGACATGGACTCTGGGCTTGGCGTGAAGCTGTGAACAGACAAGAGGCCCCAAGTTTAACTCTGAAACTCTGGATCCTAGAAGAACTAACAAACAGGAAAGTTTTTTAAGGATTTGTGGAGAGTTGGATTACAGGCAGAAAGAGCTGATAACGTAGATTTTGCAGTCACCCTCGCAAGAGATGACTTTATAGAAGAGATTTAAGTGATGAAATAGGGAGTAAGACTAGAAGTGGAAGAGGGTACGGGGTGAAGTGGATATGGAGCAGGGAGAGAGAAACAGGCACGGTTGAAGGTGCGGGAGAGAGCTAGGACATGGCACCAAAAGCAAGAATCCTTTCTACGCTGTGATGGGCAACAGGCTGAGGAGAGAACAGAATTACCCCTCTGAGTGTTCAGGAGGGAGGCCATTGGCAGCAGTCATCCAGACACTTGATTTTTACTGTAGAAGTGGTAAAAGAGAGAGTTAAAGACAAGGTGTAGCCTTTAAGTGACCTGTTCTAGACCTCAGGTCCAAAGAACTCAGCCATGCTGATCAGAGGTGGGCGATGGGGTAGACGCTGTGCTTGCATTTTCTTGCCTATTGTCATAGACCTGGCAAAATGTGCTTTTAGAAAACTAAAAATTTGAAGTTAATATAAACTATTTAAAAGGCTAAACTATTTAGAGGTACTTGGATCATATTTGGATGACAGTACTTTATAATTTCAATTTTGTATGTTATTAATGAATGACGCTTGAATCAGATATTTGCAAAATTCTGTATTTCATTTTTGGAGAGGAGTTTTTGCATGCTCATGTATTTTCCCTCCCTGCTTTGTCAGCCAGAGGAGCATAAGGATTGGAAAAAAAACTTTGACTCTATTTTTCACTAGTCTTATTTATTTTTTATTTATGAAAATTATGTACCCCTCCTAGAAAGGTTAGATTAACTTTATCCAACCTAGAAAGGTTAAAATAACCTTTCAAAATCTTTCAATATAATATTCAGAGAGCCTATTGTCACGTGATTAAACCTCCTTCCAAAAGTCTCTTTTTGCATACATACACAGACACTTTATGCCATTGAGATCATACTATAAATGTAGTTTTACATTGTTTTTTGCATCGAAAACATTATAGACATTTTTATCAACCAATATAGAAAAGTGGTGTCTTTACCAATCATAGATATTGTATGAAAGTACCAAAACTGATTCAGGCCAACTTCTATTGAAGGGCATTTAGGCTTCTCCCAAATTCTCTGTCTCAAACCCCACTGCAGCGAGCATCGGCAGGGTGCACATTGGTACATTTGTCTAGCTGACGGTTGTGTTGTTTGTGTGATTTGTATTGCTGTGACCATGACCAAAAGCAATGCGTGAGAGAAGGTGTTTATTTCAGCTTCCAGCTCCTAGGCCATCACGAAAGGAAATCAAGTCAGAGACTCGAGCCGAGACGTGGATGCCGGGTCTGAAGCCGAGGCCACGAAGAAGGCTGCTGATCATTGCTCTCTACAGCTTGACTCAGCCTGCTTTCTTATAGAACCCAGGGCCACCTGCCCAGGGCTGGCACTGCTGACAGCGGGCTGGGCCCTCCCACAACAGTGTCTCACAGACTTGTCCTCAGGAAGTTGGATGGAGGCATTGACTCAGCTATGGTTCCCTCTTCCCAGATGACTCCAGCTGTGTCAATTTGAAAATAAAAGGCAAACTAACCAGTAAAATGGTCTTTGGATAATTTCCTAGTGGCAGGGAAAGGCTGTGTGTGTTTTATATTGTGATATGTATTTACATATGGACCAAAGCTATGACAAGTATTTGTCTACCAATAGCACATATCCATACCCAAGAAGTTTGTTTGTATGTTTTCATCTTAACTATGCTTATTTCCCATGCTTAGAAAATAAGGAAGCCGAAATATGCCAGTATTTCTTAAACCTTTTAAGGTCTTAGGACCATTTCAGAATTTGGGTGGTAGTTGAATATGTGTGTGTGTGTGTGTGTGTGTGTGTGTGTGTGTGTGTGTTCGCATATCGTGTAGAGGCCAGTGATCAACATTGGGTATTTTTCTTGATTGCTCTCTACCTTACTTTTTAAATTAGAATTTTGTTTCTGCTGTGTATCCTTGGGCGTGGGTTCACTTGTGCCATAGCATTTACACGGAGAGCAGAGGAAAACTTACTGGAATGGAACATATTCCTCTTGACCCATGTGGACTGGACTCAGGTCATCCGGCTTGGCAGCGTGTGCCTTTACCTGCTGAGTCATCTTGCTGGCCCAACCACCATCATTTTCAACACAGGACTTCTCACCAAACACTTGGAGCTCTTTGGCTATCCCAGCTCTTCTGTAAGCTCAAAAACCTGCCTGTGCTGCCTCTGGCTGTTTTTTTTTTTTAACATGGGTGCTAAGAATTGAACTCAGTTGCACATGATTACTTGACCAACTGAGCTATAGTCTCAGTTCCCAAAGTTTAGAATTTTTAAAATAACTATTTCTTCTACTTTCCAGATTTATGCACATGTGTAAAAGCAGAGTTTCTTTTAAAAGTTATTCTACTTTAAAAAATTAATGTTTTTTTTTATTGAAATGGAATTACATCACTTTCTTCCTTTCCTCCCTCCAGCCCTTCCCAGCTACCCTCCCCCAAACCCTTCCCATACCCCATGCTCTCAAACTGACAGCCTGTTTTCCTTGACTGTTATCATTACATGCATGCATACATGTATGTGTACAGATGCACAAGTACATACAAACACAGCACGCTGAGTCCATGTTTGCTGTTTGTGTGTATATGGTTTCAGGGCTGGCCCCTCTGCGTTGGAGGCTAGTTCTCCTCCAGAACTTATTGGCTGCTGTCAGATTTTGTCTAGGGGTGGGACCCCATGGCATTTTCATCATTCCACATCAACATGCCCACCGGTAAAGCATTTCACACACAAGGAAAGCAATGAGCTACAACCCAGCCTAGAATTTTTTTTTTGGAAGTCACGGGTTCTTTGCATTAAATTCATAGTTTTATTACTTTCCTAGTTCATCTAGGGTACCTGCATGAGTTATTTTAAAGTTGTTTTCTATGCTAGTCTGCACACATATCATATCCTCATATATGCACAAAATGTATTTGGACATTTGAAAAAACTTGAGTCCTCTTTGACACAGAACTTTGTCCCCTGTGAAGTGCATGTGCTAGTGTATAGCTTTTGAAACGAAGGGTTTCTCTGTGTTTCAGGTTTCTGAATGGCGAGCCCAGCAGGAAGAGTTAGCAAGACTGGAAATGGAGATTTCAGCCAGAAGAAGAGAAAGGCAAGAGGAGAAAGCGAAACTATGGAAGGAGAAAGAACTGCTGCAAAGGGAGGAGACAAAGACAAAGGTATATAATCCCCTGCTTCCCTGATGCATGGATGGTTTCCTAATTGCCTGACTGAGCTTTGATGCATGAACACAGATAGGTGTCTGGGACTAAGTGTACTCCATGGTTGGGGGAGGTGTCAAAATTTGTGTCTATTCTTAAGTGTTGCACTAAGAAGGGACAGGATAAAGCTTTCAGTGTGCTAGGAGAGTATATTGGTTTATGGCAATATGGCGAATGATAGTTAGAAATGTACTTGTTGGCAGAATACATTGTACCAGTGAAAGTGGACAATTCATGGAATGTCAAAAGGCCCTTAAAGACTTCACTTCTTTATTATTTATTAGGTTTTTTGTTATGCAAATTTACCATTCCTCTTTGAGGCAAATGCTTATTTCTAAATCTTAAAAATGCTCACCAAAATCTCATCCACATCCTGAAGATATAATTGTTTAGAGATTGTTTTCATTATTTTATTATGAAATTTAGACATTCTGTCTGTCCCTACAATAAAAATTGCAGCATTTTCAGTAAAGATATTTTTAGCTAAAAATGTTATCAGACTTATCAGGCAATGTTTCAGGGAGCTGCTGACTCTGGAAATTTTTCACAAAAGGTAGTTACCCTGTGACCAAAGCAGTGAAAGGAAATCGATTCTCTGGCATAGCTCCTCCAGTCTTGCATATCAGGACCCAGAAAGTTCACCTGTACCGACTTGATCTGCATGATATAAAAAATGATTTTTTTTTAAAGCTGCTTACAGTGCTAAGAATGACTGATTAACTCATGGCCATTGGTGGACTGCCTTTTGCGCTTGTGACCATGGCTCTCATTTTGGGCTGTGTGATCAATGAAGTCTGTGAAGCCCTCATTTAAGGAGTTTTTTTCCTTCAAAGTTGAGTGCTGCAGTCTACAGGAACTGTGGTCTTTGAAGCTATAAGCCAGCTTTGCAGCATTTTTGACTCCTTGCTTGTCATTGATCTTGACTTGTGCCGTGCCTTCACGCCAGCAAGCTGACTGTAGCGAGAAGCAGCATGTGTGCCCAGCCACACACCGAAGGTTCTAGGACCGTTTGACAAAATCAGCTGCCAGAAAGGATCGCTTTTCACTGCTCTTATTTTTTTCTAAATTAAAAATTGAATTCCATTTCTTCTCCTGAAGAGGTGAATCGGGTGGTTTCATCAGGCCCACATCAAGACAAGTGGTTTTTTAAAAGGAGTAACTGCATGAACCTCAATAATTACTAAATATTGATCACGTTTCAGATAATGCAACTGAACTGTGTATCTTTGTGGGGCAACCTACCAATTATCTGTGATCATGAAAGAACAGTATTTGAATTGTGCATCCCTAGATTTGTCTTCTAAATAGAGTGCTCGCAGAGCATTTCTTTTCTACGAGTAAATCTGAGCACAGAAAGCATTGTGTATCTAAGCAGTAGGTAATATCACCTTAGGGGGCATGTAAAGGGCTGTAAAAAAAGAGTTCCACTTTCTGAAGGTTTCCAAAGACCAAGACAAACGAAATAAGTCAATTACTAATAGGGGGAGGGAGCACATTTAATTGTGGAAGCTAGATTGTACTTGGGAGGTTGGCATGGATACTCAGGGAGAGTGGAAAAACATTGCTCACGGTCTTCTTTGCATTCGGCATAGAAGATTTATAGAAAGGGAAGAGTTTTTAAACTGTGAGAAAGAAAGACTTTCTGAGTTTTCAGAAAGGGATGACACTTTGCATCTGAAAAACCAAAGCAAGCGAGCAAAGAAACACAGAGAGAGTAAAGGATGGAACGATTGTCAATCGTGGTGGCCAAGGTGATGGCCGGACTAGTGAAGCCTAAGGTAAGATGGCACCGTGGAGATCAGGGAGAACTTCAGTGACGCTGGCTGCAACACCCTTTCCACATTTCAGAATGTAAGCCCTAGCCTGTCCCTGGGAGCGCCAGGAAGCAGATGGCTGAGAAGGTGTCAAGATGCCCACATGCTGGTGCATTTGGGCCTAGCTGCATTCCATTAGGCTGCCTGCAGCGTCTCGCTCCACTGTCTTGCGTGTGATAATGACAGACGTGTGAAATTCAAGACCAGGTATCTTGTGTGTGTGTCGAGTTGTGGCGACCTTGCTGTGTTCTGACATTTCATTTCAATCCTTAGAAATTGTATAGAACCAAGTATATGGTTTACTCCAGTTATTTTCTTCTTCTAATAATTTCTGTTTAGGAAATACCTTTAAAATACAGAGATTAATATACTATGTTAGTACCCATCACCTAGCAGTGAAAATATTAGTATGCTTTTTATTTTCTCACATTAAAAAAAAAAAAAGTAGGTAGAGTGTTACAAAGTTAAAGTCATTTTTCTGAGGCCTTAGTCAGCACCTTCTTCACCTCCCTAAAGGTTTTGTTTCTGTTATCCCAGAAACATATATAGCTGCTCAAACATTTAACACGTAGACTGTTACTTAATTTCCTTTTTCATGAACACTATCATACATCACCATTCTACAAAACTCTTTTTTTTCCATTCCAGCTTCTATTTTGAATCATTCTTACATTAACAGTAGAGAGTAGAGCTGCTTTTTTTTTTTTTTTACTTGGACTTTAGTATTCCACAGTACACATGCCTGCCAATTTCTCCTTAATGGCTTTCACTTCAGCCTGCAAAGATCTGTTGTTTTGCCTAGTATGTAGCTGTAGCTACCATGCAGACATCCTTTGGCCTAACTGGAGATTTCTCTAGGTGCTTCTAGGAGTGAAATGATTATGATGTAGGAGTGATGTATTTTCAATTTTACATGAGCTTTAAACTTTATATGATTATTATAATTGTTTTATTTTTAATTCTGCCAGTCTGATAAATGTGAAAAGCACGTCACTCTAATTTTTATTTCCACGGTTACTTCTGAGACTGAGTGTCTTCTTATGTTTACTGGAACATTTTCTCTTTTACAGATTGTTTACCTGTACTTCTTATCTATTTTCCCATTTGTTATTTATTAATATACAGATGGGGCTCATCATTGCAGAATGCTACGTATTAACTAGCTATTGGGATTTCGAAGATTTGTTCCTCTGGCCATTTGCCTTTAAATATTGCCTGAACTTTCTACAGTTTCACAGAGAGTTTAAATGGTCCAAGAAGGAAGGCATTATGCTTTCTTTGTGAATCGTACCTTCCTTCCTGAGCTGAAGCCAGGCAACGAGACCATCTCTGAAGACAGTTCTTACTTTTGCCTGTGCTGAGGGCCACATACATTTTACCGGCTCAGAACCAGCCTCTGTGTTATTGTCTAGACACGGCGCTGTGAGCTCCTGTGAATGTCAGGGTTCTCAGGCATGACACTAGCTTAATGTGCTGCAGCGATGGCCTTTGATCTGGCGCCCAGGCCTACAGAGGCCTCCCAGCCACTCCTCAGGCAGGGATCACGCTATGCTAATCCCTGCTCTGTGTCTGCCCAGGTTCTGTCTATCTGTTGTTGTTGGTTCCAGCTCCTAGGAAAGGGAAAGGGAAAGGGAAAGGGAAAGGGAAAGGGAAAGGGAAA
>NW_026585895.1:24678328-24689449 GCF_907164565.1 Psammomys obesus
AAAGGGAAAGGGAAAGGGAAAGGGAAAGGGAAAGGGAAAGGGAAAGGCAAAGGCAAAGGCAAAGGCAAAGGCAAAGGCAAAGGCAAAGGCAAAGGCAAAGGCAAAGGCAAAGGCAAAGGCAAAGGCAAAGGCAAAGGCTACCCAGACCCTTTCATCTAGTCTTCCTCTAACAGCTGCATCTCCTTGGTCTGATTTTGGAGTCCATCTTTGTATTCAACACTGGGACTGTGCCTGTGTATGCATGTACATGCGTGTATGTGTGTGTGTGTGTTTGTGCACATGAGAGAGACAGAGATAGAGAGATCTCATGTATGTTAGTTTGTTCAGCATTTCTACATATCTATTTCTACATAAAGGAGAGTTCCATTATCAACAGACATACTTATCAAAACTACTGAGCGAAAGTTCTGGCTACCTTCATTAATTAAAAACTTACATTCCTGTTGTTTTAACTATTTCATATGCTAGAAGCAAACTTTGTTTTTCCAGAGCATTGCCACAGCTTGGCAGATAATCTCCCTACCGGTGATACGCCCCTAACTGAGGCATGCTGCTCTGCTTCCTCTCATTCTCTCACCTGCAGTTCCCACCTGACTTTCTTTACTCAAGACAAAGCAGCAGAGGAGACAGAGGAGCTCTGCCCTGCATAGGACCTCACCAGAGGATGTCTGGACAAGACACTCTCTTCTCCCTAATGCTTCTTCCTTCAATATATCTTTCCGGGCTCATTTGCTAAGATAATGTTTTAGCCTGTGTTTCGTGCTGAAGTTTACAGGTGCCCAGCACCTTATATTACATTTTTCTCTGTGGTATAAAACTTCAGTTGGATAGAATATTCAGACTTTTTGTGGTTTTCTCTCAAGATTGAGAACGATGTTGATGAGACAAGATTAGATAAGTTGCTGGCTGACAGGTAATTTTCACAGGTAATTTCTCTCTATATTTGAAATTATTGTCATGATAAAATCATAGGATGATGGCTTTCTATGAATGAGCACAGAATATTGTAAGGAACAAAGTTATTTTGCCAGATAAAATGACTAATATATGATATTGGTCTCTGCACCACATCTTAAGATGGTATGAGAATATCATAATAATTTCTCTGTATCATATAATTTTAGGAGATGCATTGCTATGGGATGCCAAGTCTAGGGTTCCATGGGGTCCAAGGCAAGAGTAGTTCTAGCTTTTCTTCCAGGATGGAGATTGTGATCAAGGCCCATATACTAGAGACATACGTCTTTTCTGGTGTAGTGTTTGACAATTCTCCGAAAACTTTCAGCCAAATCCTAACCCAGCACCACAAGCAAATGAACTAGGAGGCATTGCGAAGGAAACCAGGATGCCCCCAGTAGGTATATTATCTTCAGTATCACCTCAGAGATATTCTGGGGTGGGAGCTTCCATTTTGGGAATTCTCAGGTTGATGTGCCATCAATTCAGTAAATGCCCAAAGTCATGGTTTCAGTGGGATGTTGACACTTGAATGTTTTGGCAATTACCCAGATTTATATGTACCTGCAGAGAACCACAAGGGAGGAGACAGGGCATAGGGCACAGGCTATCTGGCAATGATAGTAAAGACAGAGTACAGATCGGATGGCTAGGACAGTTGTGCTCATAAGATTCCAGAAGCTCCACTCTCCTGGGAGAATTTACAATTCAGGTCAAAGCTCTTCTCCTGGTGTGGAAATTTGTGGATTCATATGAGAGAAAATTTTCAAAAACTCTTGAGGTTTCTTTTGAGGTCCTATATAACTTGGTAGTATACTATCAAGTTTTTAGATACTGCTCTAAAGAGCTGTGGGTAGGAAAAAAACGATTGGCACAGAATATTGATACAACTTACATTTCAAGATTCTTAAATGTAAACCCTGCATCTTTAGGACCCTTAGGGTTTAGAGAAGCAAGTACATCTGAGCAAGATGACTTGAAAGAGGTCCTCTGTGATTCCCTCCCTAGCCCTCTACACACTTTTCTTCACCAAAACTGGTGAAGAAGTTTCCTTTCATGCTTGCAAAGCTGAGACATTTTCAGGATGATCCAATCCCAAAGGAACACTTTAGAGAAGAGGATGTTCTGTGACTCGTTGCCCAGGGTGGCTAGAGACTTGAAGGACAAGAGGAACTGGAGTTGTTACCAATGGCCCAAAAGTACAGGAGCTATCAGGCAGGGAACATGGGTAGCCTTGTAGAACTGAGCCATCGAAGCAATGCAAAGCTGTAAGTCGCATGTGACCATAAGGAACTTAATTTTGTAAAAAAAAAAAAAAAAGGTTGTAAGCAAACATTTCTCCAAGAATTCAGCTTTGCCTAAAACTTATATACTGTACAGGACTTCTGAATCACAGAATTCTGAGTAAAAAAAGTCTTGCTTTTATACTGCCAAATCTGTGGTGTGTGGTAATTTTTATACAGTAATTAAAAGGAAAAAAAAACCCACTAAACTGGGTTTTGCTATCTAGAATACCAAATATGCAGAAGTGGGTTTGGAATTGGAAGTGCAGAAAAGCCAGAAGAATTTTGAGGATATCAATTTGAGGTTGATTAATATAAAGAAGACTAGATTACCTTCAGCCAATGATTAGTATAAACAGCAGATGTTAAAGACAAGTCTGATGAGGATTCGTCACTCAAAAGTATTGGAAACAGGAGAAAGGTGAGCTTGGGGATACTAAAGCTGGGTAGAAAAGGAGTTCCTGAGTAATGGCTTCACAGAGTGGAGACATTTTCCAAGACATTGAAGGTACTGTCTGGATTATCTTTTCTGCTTAGAGTCAAATGGAGGAGATAGATTTTGAAAAGCTGCTCAACAAAAAGCATGCAGACTTGATGATCAGGAAAATTCTCAACCAGTTCAGGGATTCCCCTTTGTGACAAGAGTCGTGTTGAATAGTATAGATAATGGTCTCGTGTTGGATAGCATAGATAATGGGCTAGCTGTATGATTATACAGTCCTTTACTGGAGCCTTCAAAAGGTCAAAAGGTCAGCATGTTTATTTGTATCTGAGATCCTCTCAGAGTTTAGAGGTCTTTCTCTTGGAGCTTTTGAAACTAGGAGGACGTGGGCAGTTTAAGGGCAATGACCCTCCGCCACCTTCAGAGATGGAAGAGTGAGAAGATTAACTAAGAAGATTGTGTGTGTGGCTTTTGTCATAGAAACACCATGAAACATACATAGGGTCTTAAGACTGTCTGAAGCAGGGCAGCATGGAAAGAGGGGATGACTAGAATTCTACTGCTGAGAAGCAGATGACAAATGTCTCATCTGTCAGCCTATTACCATTCATGAAAGGGGGTTATCATTCATAGAAAGGGGGTGGGGCATCGCAGAGTGTGAAATCCTGAGCCCGGAGGGCTAGGTTAAACAGCCTAGGAATTAGAGACTAAGGTTGGTACCTATGGGCAGGTGGCATTCCGGATCTGGGGTTAGGAAGAGCTAAGTGTGCTCCCATCTCCCTGTGTGAGGACAGGCTGAACACTGCTGACAGGGTAGGGGAAAATGCTGCCTGAAGACAGGTGGCACTGTAAGTATAGGCTGCGCTCATGTCTTCCATTTGACCTTTAACCTTTTGGGGGAATGGGTTCCAGGTACCTGAGGAGGACTAAAGGATGAGCATTCTTAAAAAGACTTTGTATTAGTTTTGATATCTCATGGCAGGCCAGTGGCTCTGAAATAGAATTTAACCAAGCAGAGGGAACACTCTAAAGATATTTCTATTTTCCACCATATATTGGCTATAACTATATGACAGTCTCACTGACAAAGGAGCCCAGATGTATAAGATACAAAGATGCTGAAGTTGATCTAAGGAGATTCAGTTCCAGATGAAGACAGAAAGGAGCTTTGTGGAAAAAGAAGTCAACAAATGACAAACTGGGTGGCAAATGTGAAGGAACCCAAACTCAATGAGCCCCTTAGAAGCGGGGTATGGCTCCAAGTGCATTGAGTACAAGGGCTTTTTGTCTTTTTTTTTCTTGCTCAGAAAGAGCAAGAAAGTTCAGAGCCAAAGTTGAGAGCTGTCACTTGCTAATTGTGTGACCACAGAGAAAATTTTATCTCCTGAGTTTCAGTGTTTGTACCTATTTGTATAGTAGTGAAATATTGAGACAAAGCACGGGAAACAGCTAGCATATACCTTGGACCCAGAAAGAGATCCATAAATTACACAGTAATTACTGATACTAATATTGCTAGAGCAGAGTGGTAAAGCACAAGGTAGCTAGAAACACACGGCAGAATCAAATCGGACATTTCAAATAGAAATCAGATAAAGTTAATAACTAGAGGCAACAGGATTAAGCCAGATTCAGATACCAGAGTCATGGGCACAGTCTTTTTCATCTTTGCCTGGTTGCTCATGGCTGGCGGGAGGATACCCCGCGAAGGGACGTTATGTGCGCCACACCGGTGGCTGTGTAACTGGAAGATGACACATTCTGATGAGAATATAAAGCTTGCAGCTAACTGCAGTGACTCACTCGAAACCACAGGACCATTGATTCCCTAGTGCATCCCCTGGGTCTAGGTGGCAATAAACTGCAAAGTACAGAACTCATTAACACATAGTTCAGAAAGATGAAATGTGCAACATTTCTCATAAGCGTTATGACTTGCTGACTCCACTGTAAATTATACACATAAGCCTTCTGCTGTGTGTTCTGTTTTGAAATCTCAAGGTCTCCTTTAAGGCATAGTGTGACTCTAAGTAGTCCGTTTGCTTTTTCTTCCAGCACTGACACTGCGGACCTCCCTCTGCATTTGCGCTCTCTCCCCCCATCTGCTTCACGTATAGGGTGGAGCTATGGGCTCCTAATATATTGACAGTGAGAGGGCATGGTCCCAAACGTCTACATGGGATGACTCTTCATCCATTTACTCATTGTGTTCCAAGTTCCTTTCAGTGTGGTAAAACTTACAGCCCAGCCCTTCACTTTGCAAATTCCATGCCATTATAAGAAGACACTCCAACATAAATTGTTCCTCTTCTGGTAGTTTTAAAAACTACTCAATGCTGTCACAAAAATAGTATACAATTTTTTTCTATGTCAATAGAAACTCCAAGTAATGATACAGGAAGATTTGAGTTTCAAAGTTTAGCAGGAAAACAAAAATGTTAACTGAGAAAAAAATAAAAACTACAAAATGGGGTGAATTACATTGAGATTGAAATTAGTTAACTTGAGTATGACCACCTGCAACAAATTAAACATTTTCTTTCATATTGATAGATACACAAATATCTATATGTTTCTAATGTAATTTTAAGAGTAACTCCTGGCTCCTTCAAGGAAGACTCAACTCAGGGCAGTTAGGAAGTGCCTTTATTCTCATCAAATGCCTACACCACCTCCTCTTTCATTTCTTGGCTTTGTATCAAATCATACCATGGGTATCTGTCCCCGCTCTGGCCTCTGCTGATCTGATTGCTTCTTAATATGAGTTCCCTCATGTTAGCAATATTATTAGTTTAGCCGCAGTTGATCAAAGTCCAGAACTTGAAATAAACTTTTTGTCCTGGCTGACTGCAGTAGGGCTTAGCAACTCTCTTCCTATTAATTTTCCTCTCTTAGTTTAGGCCCTTAATTGCTACTGCATGCATTTGTGCACCACAGGATCTGCAGGATATGGAAGTGTCCTCTGCAATTTCCTTCAAATGCCTGGAATTGATTGCTTCTCATCCCCATGAAGTGCTCCAATGTTGAGGAAGGAAGGCAATGCCAATTACAAGGCGTTAGGGAGTGGGAAAAAGAACCTTTCAAAAATCATAGTGTTGCTTGGAAAAGAGACCCTCAGAGATGGTACCTGCCAGTGCTGGCCAGGCTCCTGTTTCCTCTGCACCCTTGCCCATTGTGACAGACACTCTCCCCCAACCCATGTCATGTAGAGGCCGAGGATGCTTTTGAGGAGGGAGGGAAAGCTATATGTAGCTGGATCTCAGTTTACAATAAAATGATATAAAATGAAAGTACTGTCAGTTGATGTAATATTTCACTGGTGCTGGCCGAGCCATTGTCACAGAAGCACTATGGTGGCACTTAGCAATGTGGTAACGTTCAGTGATCAAAACTGGATTTCAGCACCTTTATGTTTTCAGAAAACAGAATACAATATAAAAATAGCCGTAGACTTTGGGGACCTGGGGAACATGTCTTCGATTCTCTCTGAACACAAAGCTTGACTTCCACTCTTGACAGTCAGTCACTTGAATTTCTAGAAACATGAGAGATTCTTTGCAAAATGAACCATCTGCACGAATGCTAAGCCCCTATGCAGCTGAGGACCAGGCTCAAGAACTGTTCCCCTTGACCTCTCTCTGGTCCTCTCAGCCAATAACTTTTAGCTATGTTTTGCACAGTTAGGCAGTGGGGAGTTATTTTATTTATTATTCTTTTTAAAAAATTACTTTTGCTTGTGTGTGTGTATGTGTGTGTGTGTGTGTGTGTGTGTGTGTGAGAGAGAGAGAGAGAGAGAGTCAGTCACCTGTGGTTTGGTGTCCATGGAGGCCAGAAGAGAGCAACAGAGCCTCTAGAGCTAGAGTTACAAGAGGTTGTAAACTGCCTAACATGGGTGCTATGAACCAAACTGAGATCGTCTGCAAGGACAGAACGTCTAACCACTGAGCCACCTCTCCAGGCCCTTTTGATATTCTCTTTAATTTTTGAATCTGATGAAGTATATCCCAAGTATCAGAGTTCAAGAAATGTAATGGATAATTTGCCATTAAACAATGGTTAGATAAGGGGAAGATAGTAAATATTTTATGCAGAAAGAATTCAAAATTAAACTGGGTTTGTAACTTCCGATATGAAAATTTAATATCATTCCTCTAAATAATATTTTATGGCTAAAGAAGTTCATGTCAAGCAGGAGGTTTAATTAAGCAAAAGAAATAAGTCAGGAATCACCCAATTTAAAAATGTTTCCAGAGTTCTTTGGTTTGTCATTAAAACTTCGAAATGAACATAAGTAAGCTTATTAAGAGAATTGATTTTGCTCTGTTTACAGAACACTGAACAAGTTGAAATAAGTTCTCAATATAAGCCTACAAATGACAGGAAAAGTAGGGTGACAACCCAGAGATAGCCAATGTTTTCAACTGTCTTTTTTAAAATGGAAATTTTTGAATTTTGGAGATGGCTCATTGTGTGAGAGTACTTGTTTGGCATGAACCTGAGTTTGAATTTCCAGCTCTCATATAAAAAGCAGAGCATGGGGTGTGTACCTGTTACTCCAGCAGATACCCTTGAGCTGGAGTTAAGAGCAGCTGTGAGCCCACTGATGTGGGTGCTGAAAACCAAACTTAAGCAACAAGTTGTCTTAACCACTGAGCCATCACTACAGCTCCTACAGCTTCTTTCTGAGAAGAATAAAACATGATGGGATCTTCCTATCTTTAGTGATTATATAATTCTAAGAAAAAGTCAGATTTTTTAAAATGCTACGATGGAGCTGGAGAGATGGCTCAGTGGTTAAGAGCATGGGCTGTTCTTCCAAAGAGCCCATGTTCAAATCCCAGCACCCTCATGGCAGTTCACTACTGTCTATAATTCTAGTTCCAGAGGATCTGACACCTTTATACAGACATCCATAGAGGCAGAATACCAATGTAAATTAAAAACAACTCTAGAATGAAAAAAAAATGCTAGGATGATTAAGAACCAGATGTTTTTGTTTTGTTTTATTTTTCACAAGATTTCCCAGTTATCAGCTTTATAGGGAGAAACTTAAGAATTAACTTCAGGTACCATATTTGGCTATATTATCTGTTAAGTCTTGATTATTCATAAGGATCTGGTATAACTAACTTCCCTTTATGCAGTTTTTACAATGTTTCTAGGCAATATCTGTGCTCATTTAATCTTCTTAACAACTCATGGGGATGGATATCAATGTTATCCTCATAGCCAAAGATGTTGAGCTGTTTACAAGTTATATAATGTCCCTAAAGCCACATAGCTGTCAAGTATTTGCCCCTAGATGGGTTGATCCCAGTTATTTTTTAAAAGCTGCTGTACTGTTGGTACAGCCCTTGTGAATTTTTTTTTTTTTTTTTTTTTTTTTTTTTTTTTTTTTTTTTTTTTTTTGCTTTTAATTTTGAGATGAACCCATTTTGAAAAACATCAGTTTCAAGGAACCTCAATATCAAAGTCTTGGGTTTGGGGTTATTATCATTCTAGTCCTACCCTTGTTCACATAGATCCATCCAGCAGATAGAGAATTGATGGTGTTAGAACCTTTCAGTAGTGCTCATTTGATGCAGTAGAATTGCTTTAATGTTCTAAAAGGGCTCAAAACTGTCAGTGTCTCTTTCCATATTTTTAATAGTGTGATTCTCTGAGTTAATAAGGCACTATAATTAAATGCTCTATAAGAAATAAGATAATCATAATAAAATTATGTTACAAGCTGACTTAAAATATCACCCAAAATTTCCCCTTGCTGTCATTTTTGAGGGGGTTAAGGAGAATGAAGAAAACTGCCATGATTGCATTTTTATTTTTAACATAATGACATTGTTTTCACAAGAAAGTTTCCACGGGTTTCTAAGATCAAATCTACAAACTCACCAGAGTGTATACCCATGACCCTGGGATTCTCTGTTCACAATGTTGTCATGTCTAAGGCCAGTCCCCATCTGTGCACTAAATCTCATCTTCTTTCCTACGCAAGATCATCACCACCACCCCCAAAAAATCTTCCCAATCTTTGTCCCACTACTTTCCATCTTCTAGATCTTTTCTAAATGTGTGCCATAATGTCTTCCATCTAACAAATATTCTTCTTGGTCCCACCCCTCTTTAGACAATACCATTATTCTATAGCCCGAACTCAGTGTCTAGCTTTTCCCTCTCCAATTCTCCTTCTACATTTCATTTTAATATTCTTCAACACATAAATCACATACATATATATTAAATAGTATGATATTTTGGTACATATGTACACCGTATGGTGTATAAATCAGAGTAAACATATATACGCACCATAAAAGTTTTCTATTTTTATGGCGAAACACTTAAAATTCTTTTCTAAAGCATGTAAAAAATACACACTAAATCAGTATTATCTGCAGTCAGCCATACTGTGTGACAGCACGCCAGAATTTCTTATTCCTGTCTAGTCACGATTTAGCATGCTCTGATTACTCTTTCCCTGTCCTGTGCACCACAGCCCATGTTAACCACTGTGCTCTCAGTTTCTATGAGATCAGCATGTTTCACTTCCACACGGGTGGAATCATGCATGTGCTGCTTGTCTTTCTGGCTCATTTCATTTAATGGTGAAACTGACAAGAGTTGTCACAACTGACAAGGGTTCAACTCTTAGAACTAATTTGCGTTTTTTATTTCTTACCTGTTCATGAATTGATGGGCAATTGGATTGTTTCCATTTTTTCACTGATATAAATAGTGCTTCAATAAACATGTAAGTGCAGCTGTCTCTTCAACATACTACTTTAATTTTCTTTGGCTATATCTCTAGTATTAGGATTGATGGTTATGGGTGGTTCTTTGCTCCATACTGTCATTCAAAACTCACCTTCCCATCAATTGTACACATGTTCAGCTTTTAAAATCCTCTCTGGCACTTGTTACCTTTTTCATTTTTCACAGTAGTCATTCCAGCCCAGAATGAGGTCATGTGCAAGGTTCCCGTAATTTTCATTTTCCCTGAGGATTAGTGATGAGGAACATTTTTTTTTTTTTTACTCCTGTTCTCTTGAACCATTGTCTCCTCCAACTTCTGCAACATTGTGCTTGCCATGGTTGCCCCTGACCTCCAGTTCCTCCTGACTAATCCCAGTGGGCAAATCTCAGGTCTCATATTTCTGGAGCTATTATGATAGAATTGATCAGAGCCTTGTCTTTGGAAAAGGTTTTGATTACTTCTAGGAAGCCATTCCACCCACAGTGGTACCTTCTTCTTAGTAAACTTGGGTGGGTCTTCCTCATTCTTCTATCTCCTAAACTTTGGAATGTCCTGGGGGATTAATCATTTAAGTATGAATATTATCTAGAATCTAACTAATTTTTTTTTGTGGTTCCTCTATGTATCCTTGGCTATCCTGGACTCACCAGAACTTGCTGGCCTTGAACTCACAGAGATCTGCCTACCTTTGCTTCCCTGAGTATTGGGGTTATACGTGTGCACTTTCGTTCCCAGCTAACTTACTACCTTAATATAACTTCACATCATTTATATGCTGAGTAGTACCAATTAAGATTTCTTTTGAAGTCTGTACTTACATACCCAACTGTGTCAATGTTAAATGCCAAAGCTGTGGTTCTGCTTTTCCCTCCAGACCTACCCCATCCTTTCTTTCCTGTTCTCAACACAGAACAGGTCTCCCAGTGTTGACCCGACAGTCTTGGAGTCATTGTTGATTCTTATTTTCCCTTCATACATTTACCTGCTGACATGTCTTTAAAATAATCATAACTCTGTCTTTAAAATATAATTGGAAGCGTTGCATCAGTCTCTTAGTTTCCTAATGAACTCCTCTACCTCCTCCTTTCCTGTTTCAATGTTTCACCTTCATGTTCTTTTATGAAAAGCAGCCATGCTGATTATTACAAAACTCACTTTGGATTATATTGGTTCTCTGTCAAAAATGCACCAATGGTGTTTCTACCCAGTAGAAATAAAATCCAAGTCTATCAGCCTCAAAGGCCCTGCCTGATCTTCCTCCCTGTGTTGTACCAATGTGTGTTGGGTCTCATATTCCGCTCCTTCCCACCTGCTTCTGCTTTAGCTGCAGCTATCTGCTTCCTCATCCATGAGCTTCCTAGCATCTCTCTCTCTCTCTGCCTTTTGTACTTGTGGTTTCCTGCATCTAGAACCCTAACCCTCCTCCTCCAAGATGTCTGCACAACCCACTTTTCATTTCATTGAAGGACCCAAACAAATGTCACGCTAGTGAGAACATTCTCAATGACCCCCTTTTCCTATTGCCATCTATCATCCTGCCCTAGATTTTCCTCCGCATTTATCACCCCTGGCACATATGTCTTTAAATACTACCTCCACTTATTTTCTTAGAACATACACTCATAAGAAAAGGAAATTTGTGTGTGTGTGTGTGTGTGTGTGTGTGTGTGTGTGTGTGTGTGTGT
>NW_026585895.1:24689459-24692263 GCF_907164565.1 Psammomys obesus
GTGTGTGTGTGTGTGTGTGTGTGTGTGTGTGTGTGTGTGTGTGTGTGATTTATTTCTTTATTCCCAGGGCATGGTACCAAGTACTCACCGAATACTGATTGAGTGGCTATGTTTACTGCATGCGCTGTGTACGGCCAGTTAGCTGAACATAGCACATGCCTTGGTGTTGAAGTGGAGAAGAAGACATGTCAGGCCCTAAGACGATGGATGACCTTGGGCCCATTATGAAGGCTGTGTGAGATTTCCCCCTCTCAGTTGTAAAATGAAGTGTTTGGATTAAATGTTCACAAAAAATCAACTGAGCTATAAGCTCTAAGAAGTCACAATTGAATGACACGGAGGCCTGATTACTTTCTACTCGCCCTGACACTTCATGTCTTGAAATACAACATCCTTAGTTTATAAACTTCCTTCCTAATGACTAGAGAAAAGGGAGAAATTAAACAAGATTATGGGCCAATTCATTTCTGCAATGTCAACTTATGACACGATCATTATGTAATAATACCCATCCCCAAAACAGACATTTCTTCTAAAGAAGCCACGGCAGTTATTTTTAAATCCACCTGGCATTTCAATTAAGAGCGAGATAACTAATGTGTTTACTCCAGAACACTTTCTTGGCTCATCCTCTTATATGGACACAGGGAACATCGGAACAGAAAGCAGTTTATTGCCAGTTTACGTGGGTGGGAAGCTCTGCTGTGAAGGAGTGCTCACACAGTGGCCACAGTGAGCACTGCCTAAATGTTACTTAAGCAGGCATATAGGCATCACCTACTTCTAAACACTTACAACCAAAAAAGTAGTGTCGAATGGGATATGTTGTATTGGATACCTTCTCCGTGAGTTGTCTCCATCCATGATTCTGTGGCTCCTGGGTTTTCCCGTGTGCCTTCCTTGGAATCCGGCCGCATTTATCAAAAGTACAAGATGGGAGAGTAGGATGAAGGAGGATAGTGAGGGTGCCCTCAGCTCCTTGCCCTGTTGGGTTGTGCTTGACTACCATTCTTTCCACCACAGGTCTCTGCTTCCTCCGCTGCCCCTCCCACCATGCTACCTCCTGGCCTGCAGGTGGCAAAGCAGCTCTGCTGCTCAGCTCCTCACTGCCTGCATCTCAGCTCTCCTCTCAGTTTCCCCTTTAGTATATCTTTTCAGTTTATTCTAATTTTTACTCCTGCCCATCTGTTTATTAGTAAAAATCATTGATGTAAGAAATAAGTAAGAGAATAAGTGAGAAAATATTAAAAGGGCTAGGAATACAGTTATGTCAGCAAACTAGAAGTGAAAAGGAGATTTTTTATTTGACCTCAGTTAAAGAAGAGCGCTTGGTTCTCCTTTGCTACGGATGGAGATTGTTCCAGTGTATTGAGGCTGGAGCATATATTAAAGGGAGGATGTAACTTATCCTCTAGGCAGCGTCTTAAACAGAAGTTTGTTTGAGGCCTTCATAAAGCCCGTGGCATAAAATTAAAGCATGAAACGTTTCTGAAGACTCTGAACATGATGCCATATGCAATGTGGTAGAAATGGGTAGTCTTATACAGCTGTAAATAGGATCAACTATAAACATTATATGCTTTCCCGTGTCTGGGCTTTATACAAAAAGATATTTTGTAAACTTCAGGGATGATTTACTTTATTCTTTCTTTGCCTAAATTTAAAAAGAAAACTTTTGTAATGACAGGTATTTCATGCCTGTTGTAAAAATACAGACAAGCACAGGAAATACTATGAAACACACCTCAAACTGGCATCGCTTCCAAAAGAAAGTTGTTAAAAGCAATGGCCTTACAAATCTTTACATATATAAATGTAATATTTTAAGCATTATTTTCCTTGTCGATACATCCTGTGTATTTCCCCCTTTTCCTACACAGGATTTTTATTGCTTGTGTAGTCTTTCATCCAATAGTTCATTTGATAATCTCACAGTTTTGTTTTTCCTTTGTTGCCATTTTTTCTCCTTTTAAGACTGTCAGCTTGTTGGTCTTTTACAAAGCTTGTTTCTTAGCAATTAAAGTCTCCGAAAATTTTATTATTAAAAAATTGTGTTTATTTACCTGTGTACATATGGACACATGCATTCCATATGCACATGTGGAAGTCACATGCCTTCTGTGGCATGCATGCAGAGGTCAGAGGACAACATGGGGGAGCTGCTTCTCTCCTTCCGCCATGCGAAGCTCAGGCCCTTATCCTGAGACACCTCGCCATTCCTGTTTTCTTATTCGCTGTCTCATGCTATTCTTCAGGAGGAAATGCATAATAGTTTATTTTCTTACTAGCCAGGGATGAACTTGTAGATCAGTGTTGGAAACAGTTAAGTTTTGGAAACATATCACAAATATGAGCAGTCTGAATTCTGGCAGGACAGAGAACCGTGAAGTTCAAATAACCAGGCAGTACGGTTTCAAAATTGACTTCTGTCCTATATACCAAAGCTCTGACTTTAGTTTCTGGCTAAGGTAGAGAGCTTTTAAGTTTTACATAATGAATGCCTCACAAATTAAATCACTGAAGCCCATTTAAGATTTAAATTCAGGTTTAATAGGTATATTTGTGTGTGTTGGTATGTAGGTATGTACACAGGTGCCTGGGGAATCCAGAAGAGGATGTCAGATCCCCTGGAGCTGGAGTTAAAGGTGGTTGTGAGCCACCTGACGTGAATGCTGGGAAGTCCTGGGATCCTCTGTAAAAGGGGCAAGCACTCCTAACTGCTGGGCTGTCTCTCCAACATGATGCCGTGTGTGTGTATGTGTGTGTGTGTGTGTGTGTGTGTGTGTGTGTGTGTGTGTGTGTGT
>NW_026585895.1:24692273-24785987 GCF_907164565.1 Psammomys obesus
TGTGTGTGTGTGTGTGTGTGTGTGTGTGTGTGTGTGTGTGTGTGTGTTTTGAGACAGGGTTTTTCTGTGTAGTCATGGCTGTCCTGGACTTGCTTTGTAGAACAGGCTGGCTTCGAACTCACAGAGCGCCACTTGCTTCTGCCTTCCTGAGTGCTGAGATTAATGGCGTGCACCACCATACCCAGGTGCCATTTTTTTTTCTTTTAATTCGGAAACTTAGGTCAGTCTCAGGTTGAATCACACAGGTGTTATAATAGTGCAAAGTACAGGGGAGATAACATGACTGATAGATTTTTGAAGGGAAGAGTGATACAGGGTTTATCTTTAACATAAAAGAGCTTGATTTGGCTCCTATAAGCAGCTTGACTCAGAGAAATAGCGGGTACGCATGCTCTTGGGATTAAATACAACACCCATGACATTATAAATCAGTTCAGGGACGGGTAAGTTGTACCATTATTGTCTGTTCAGGTATATTGGGATTTATATGAGCAAACCCAAAACAGTATTTTCTTCAGTGCTACTTGTCTGTATTATTTTTCACTGCATCAGTTTAGCAGATAAGTCTCTTTCATTTCTCTCCTGAAAGACCATAAGTGGATACAAAAGATGCCACTGTATAAGAAATGTCTCCTGCCTTCCTGGAGGTCATAAATTGCGTGCCAGTGCAGAGGTAGTTGTACCATTATGGTTGTTAAGTTAACAGAAAAAATATAAAGTAAAAAAATGAATATGTTTACTAAGATGTCCGGTTGTGCTTTTACAGATGATAACGTTGCATTTTTGTGTGGGGCCGGCTGCATTTTACAGGTTCAAAAGTAGAAAGGCTGCTGTAAGTTGCAAGGAGCTATGTAAATAAATTAGGAACCAAAATATGAAATCACTGTTTGCTTTATCTTAACGCTTTATTGGGAGCCGAGTATTTTAACCTTTGCATATGGTATCTTCCATGTGTCTAGTTAAGCGGTATGACCTGCTGCTGCGAAGTTATCAAAATTCAGGCGATAATAACTTGGGAACACTGTACAGAAGTCTGTTTGTTCAAAGATTCAGTATCACACAGAGAGCTTGAAATTAGAGGCCAATCCTTTCCTATTATAATCCTTTAGTTCTAAGCTTCTACTTTCTATCTGTAAGAAAGTCTTATTTCATGGTGAATTTAATGGCTGTTCAACACTCGCCTAAGTTTTTTAAAGGTAAACTTTGATGTATGCTTAGAGTTTTAACATCATGCTTGCTAGTGGGGTTGCTAATAGGAAACAAATTGTTTTGCCAAAGTAAGGTAGGATATAAAAATGATCTAGATGCTCTGGAAAATATAGTATTACCTTTTGGTACATAAGTATCTATGGAATCTCTTACACGCTTTCACTGGTGTAAGTCTACCTAAGTGGAAAGATGTAGGAGTGGGCAGAGGAACATTTTGCATACAGGACAAATCAGCGTCCCCGCGGGAGAGCAGGACAATGAGGGCTTGTCTTATTTTGTTTGAAACATCATGTCCAAGTAAGAGCTTGACATTTAATTTATCACCTATATCATCTGTCTGAGTGTCCATCACTGGAATGTTCTAGAGCCTGAGCAAGAAGTCTACAACTCAGTGCATTTACATTCTGTGTCTCAACAAGTATCTCAAAGGGCTAGTTAAACATCCTTAGCCAGGGTTTTAATTTGACGCTTGCAGAGCCAATAATTCTCGATCCACACTTTCTGCTCCTATTAATTTTTGAGAAGCGAATGGAACTCTCCTTGGGGAAGTATTTAGTTCAGGCTTCACCATGCTACAAATAAAACTGCTGGCCTGGTTCCCATCCACAACCACTATTCTTGTGCCAGAGACCTGGAGAAGTGTCCACTTATCTAACAGCGGCCCCCTAAACTCTGGAATATGTCAGGCACAATGTAAGGTGCTAGGAATACAATGCTAAATAATGCAGATCTATATGGAAAATGCTATGCCAAGAAAAACATAAATAATACCTTAGCAGCTACACCTAGCCATACCTAGAAGAGGAGAAAGAAAGAAGGGCTGTGAAGGCAGTGCTGAAGATTAAGTCTTAAAGGAGGGCCAAAAGGAGTTTCCCAGTCAAAAAGGCAGGGCTGCACAATCCCAGGCATTAGCAAATGCTCCCATAGTCCAGGAACTCTCCAGGGAAGTGCCATGTAAAAGAATAAAGAAGAGAAGCATAATAAATCATAAGCAAAGGGTCCTTGCTCCAGGGGATGAAGCTGGGTTTGTTCCAATCTTGACAATATAATAAGATTCCACAGTGGAGGTGAGAAGGTAAGCCATTCTCCCAGGAAACACTGTGAAAATGAAGATGCAAATGAGGTTGGCACCTTTTCTTCCTAGCCTTGGACATCAGATATTTTTCTGCAAACAGATGCTTAATTTGAGCCTCCAGGACCAAGTTCTCCCTGGAGCAATTCACACCTCCAGATGTCTGTTGTCTCCACGTAGAGGTGTTCTAGGCATTTTAGGAACTACATGCTCACAGTGACCTCTGCTTGTCCTCCTTCCCCACCTGTTATGAACCCCCTCTCTCATCTCAGTGACTGGCGCTTGAATCTCATAGCTGTCAAAGCAAAATGCCGGGATTCAATGCTTGCTCTCTATACAACACTCCTCAGCAAACACTCTATTCCACCCTCAGGCATGCTTTACCCTATCCTGCACCCCAGGTCTCATTAGTCCAAGTGACCGTCTTCGCCTTACATTTCCATCTGATCTCTTTACCTCTTGGCGCCTCTGCTGTCCACTCTCCATTTAATAGGTAGGGTCACACCTTATCACTGCTTGATTGAAATTCCTCAGTGGCTTCTTCATTTCTGAGTTCTGGCTTATTCATCTAGACTCCCAACGCTCTAGTTTGGCTTCTTGTATTAACTCACCCACCCATTCCAGCTGTGCGACCCCCTGATTCCCAGCACATGTGAGGTCTTTGCTGGCCATTGCTGCTGAAACCACAGCTTCCTCGTCCTCCACTGGTCTCTGTTTCCTCCATGCCTTTCTCACTCTCATCTTTCAGCTTTTTCTCCAAATGTGCTGTTGAAGGCATTCTAAAAATGCCATCTAATAAAAAGCACTCAAACTATTCTGAACCATCATCATACTTATTTCTTTCTCAGGAATTAACAGAATACGTAATGACCGGTTCATTCATTTGTTTCTTCATTGTGTCTCTCCTCTACTAATCCCCAATGTTGTGATAATTGCTATAAATACCGTATCCCAAGTAAATAGTCTACTACATGGCCTCAGGCATGTCCTAGTAAATATTTAATGAACAAATGAAGGCATGTCCTTAATAAATATTTAATGAACAAATGAATGCCAAAGCCAATAATGTTTTAAAAATATATATAAAGGTTAATAGAATCAAACATACAGAAATACCAATTATTTCTGTTACCAAATATGAGAATTGAAATGGTTGTTTGATTTGATTCCTTGTAAGTCACCAGTGAAGGCAACAAGTTTGCCTGGATCATTACTGATATATTTGGATTTGCTACTTGCCTGGAATTGCTCTGCATTTTCCTGTTGCTTGGCACCCATGCTCCCACCTGTTTAGAAGGCAGAGGTAGGAATGCTGTGAGTGAGGACTAATATAGGAGCTGTAAAGGTAGAAAGCAGTAAATAGCCTCAGATGCTTTAATGAAAAAGCCTTGAATGGCATGTTGCTACCATCTTGGTGGTTTCAATAAAAGTCTTCCTTAATATTTTTTAACTGGAGAGCTATGCGTTTAATTGCCTTGCAGAGAAGACAGCAGCACAAAGAGAATGGAGGTTGGAATGAAGAGAAGGGTAGATGGTGGAGTAGGGAGATTTAAGAACGGAGAACTGTCCCTCGGTAAGGGTCTTTCTGGGTCTCTATTGAAGGAAGGACAGCCCTTCCTCCCCTTGGTGGGACATTAAGGGAGGTTAGAGATTTTGTGACCCCTGTGAAAAGTGAGGAAGCAGAGGTAGGTACAGAGCAGAACATAGGGAACATGTCTTGGAGTGTCGTTGAGAAATTAGGAGCTATTGACCAGGAATTAATTTCAAAGATAGAATTTTCACTGAAGGTTTCACCGAAGCCGTGGATTTGGTACCTGTTCATACAATTGTATCATTAATCAAATGGTTGTTAAGTACATGCTATTTTGTAAAAGATGCTCAGAAGTGCCAGGATTAGAAAACCACATGTTTTACAATCTAGTACTTAAGAGAGAGTATATACTAAATAATTAGTAAAGCATTATGTTGAGGGTCAAACTAAACAGTGAACTGAGCCAGCCCAGAGGATGAAGGTGGAGAGGGGCCAATTCTGGTCAAAGAGTCTACTGCCATATAATTTAAGATTTCAGGAGTAGAACACTAGTGATAATCAAATCCTGAAGGAGGAGGCAATTCTTTGGAAGAAAACTAAATGAATAACAGTTTGGAAGGAAATTTAGATGCTGCCTACATGAGCAGAGGTATCTTTGAGGAGTTTGTGACTCAGGTGTCTGAATTCTTGGTAGGATCTGGAGGTGACCTGGAAATCCACACACAGCACCGACAAGAACAGGCAAAGGGTGCTATATTCAGACAGTACGAACATGGAAAATAGCAGGAATTACATGTAAGGAAGATATGGTAGTATTCTTAAAGTCATAGTTAAAAACAGTGAGCCGTTCAAAGTACTCCCCAAAATGCTGCCTCAGAGAGTGAGCCTGTCTTTGTCCAAGCATTTCAGTTACAGCATGAAGAGGTGCTCTAAAGTCTGAAGCAGTGGGGAACTTTTCAGGTTGTGGAACTGAGGTTTCCCAGGGCCCAGCTCAGGCTTGAACACTGTAAATGACTGCACTGAGAAGGGGAAGGAGGAAGAAAGAAGAGGGGAGGTGGGAAGAAAGAGGACAGGTGGAAGAGAAGAAAAAAGAGAGGCATGGAAGGAAGAAAGAAGGGAGGAAGGAAGGGAAGGGGAGGGGTATCATATTCTTTGATCTGCACAGAGCAACATGCCAAGCGACGGCAGAGATGAGAAGGTATCAGAAGCCTGTCTGCAGAAGCAGCTCTGCTCTTCCTTCCAAACCAATGCTAAACATGTATCATTGGGCTGGTGTGGTCCAGGAGATAGATAGATAGATAGATAGATAGATAGATAGATAGATAGATAGATAGATAGATAGATAGAAAAATAAATAAATAAATAAATGCCCTCCTCAAAAAAACACTATAAGATAATGCAAAAAAATATATATAAAGATGACTTATACCCCAGCAGAAATAATCTAATCTTTCCTGCCTGGCACTTAGGGATTCCTGGCATTTATCATAAGAACTATGGCACTTTTTCTCCTACCCCTGTGACCACACTTGGATCATTAAGATTGATTTAGTCTTTGGTTTAGTCAATTTCTGTCTCTCTCTTACTCTCTCTCTCTCTCACCATCTTTGTTGTTGGAATCTTCCTGGTTTCTTTCTGTTCTCTTTAAACTCCACTTGAGTCCTGTGGAGTTTGCACCAGGTTAAGCCTGGAGCTGCTGTTCCCCCAAGGCTGCATCATCACTCTGGCCGTGCCACTCAGCTTTTCCTATCCAAATTCTCAGAAGAGGAAGTGCCACACTGGAAGTAAGGCTAGCTAGCCCCTATAGACTGCCACCTGTCACCACTGGGATGCCACTCTGTCTTTTGATAGCAAGACAGTAGGCCATGCTAGCAACATGGCCGCCTAGAGTAGTAGAAAAAGCTTCTATTAACTTGAGCTGACTAAGCGCCCCGTGAAACTGAAATAGTTCCGGCCTCCTGGAAATAGCGCTTATTTGCTTCCATTGAGAGAAGTAAAGCAGGCCCAGGAGGAACAATGCTTTCCACCTTTTCGAACCTGATAAACGTGACCTTTATTTTACCACATAGGTCGAGACTACTCTTTACCACAACCGTGCTAATTCGTTCTTTCCCCCCTTCCTCCCACCCATCTCCTGCCACTTCCCCGAGCACAGAGCTCTCAACATCCTGCTGTCCATTAGCATAAATAAGCCCATGCTTTTAAGGTAAAAATAGTTTTAATGCTATATTTGTTAAAGAGTGCATTACCATGAGAGGGTAAAAAGACTACCGGGTAACAGGTGGGTCGTATTCTTCACAGGTGGGAACAGGCTTTTACTGTGGTGCCCTGTGTATCCGCCATAGATTAAAACCTAGGTCTCGGCACAGGTTACGTCTGTACTTCAGAAACACCTAAACCAGGAGCTTTCCAGAGACTTGTACCTTTGTGTTTTCATTTATGGTTTTTTTTTTTCCTGTTGCCAATATTTTATAGGCAGTTCTAAAACACAACAACAACAAAAAGATGAACTGCCATTTCAGTCTCATCTTTACTGTAGGAAGAACCTGGTAATGTTATTTCCCCTCCCCCATTTTTTTTTCTACTGTTAATTTAAATTTAATGTAACATTTCTTTATATAGATAAGAAAATACTGGGCGAAGAAACAACAGACGTGGCAAGAAATGGAAGGGAGAGATTTACTGCGCCTGGAAGAACTGAAGAAATTAATGGCTGAGCAGTCAGTGAAAGACAGAGAAAGGTAAGGGAGAGATTTTAGACTGTGATCGTGAGCTGGGAAAACATCTTCTGTGTGTGTCAGAATAAGCAATATCAGAGCATAGATCCTTCACACAAAACGTTGCCATTCAATCTTTATATCTAAAAATGGATACAATGATGTCCACAATAGAGTTTATACTCTCACTTTCATACTTAAGCCTCCTCTTTTCCATTCTGGTTCTTTGATGGCTTCCTAGTAAAAGATCTCTCAGAGGATTTTGTGGCAATTGATTGACCACTGTGTGCATGAAATGATACTGGCAGCTGCTGTGACTTAATATTTTGACCCAGGAGGAGGAAGCCATTATTTTAATAAGAAAGGCTCCACTTACTGTGACAGAGCCTGCAGAGGACAGGCCACAATTATACAGAGCTGCATGGATGGTCCAGTGAACTCACTAACCTCATACATGAAAACATGCCCTAGAGTTTCCTACAGTTGTGTAACTGCAGAGCTGAGGAGGACTTTTGAGATAGCAAGCTCCGTCTTCTTATTTTATGAGTTATACCAACAGATTAAAACAATGTTTTTTTTAAAGATGACTGTATTGGGGCCCAAAAGAAAACAGTTGAAAATCATTGTAATCTGAAAAGGAAAATCCAAAAATAAAGACCTATATTCTGTAACAGGAAATCCCTGTTCCATAAAGAGGTCAAGAGGACAGTAGGGAGTTCTCTAGGGCTGAAGAAGGGTTCGTATAGAAGAGACAAGTTAGAATTAGAACTCATCTCTGGCGTTGCAGCTATTTCTTGTCCCAACCATCTCTGGATGAACATCAGGTTATTTTCCAGTCATCTCAGCATTTTAGAGTTAAGTAAGGAACCAAGAATATAGCAAAGCCTGAACTCAAGGTCAGGAGGTCAAACACCAAAAAAAAAAAAAAAAAAAAGAAAGTAGCAAGTGAAGGCCAAGATACAAGTGTCTACCATGGGACAGGCCATTCTGTGGCTCAGACAGAGGTAAATGGGAGCCCCCAAACAGCTGTGTACCAGAGGGTACTGCAAAAGCAGTGGTCAGGAGGCTGGCCGGGCCATTTAAGCTCTCCCAGGAAAAGAAAGAGCATCACAGGAACTTAGAGGGCTGTAAACAGCAGAGCAGATGTGGAGTCCCAGCATTTGGGACAAGCTTCTAATAGAACATCTCTCATAGCAGGGAGCTTCTCTGATTACAGAACCATTTTCAGTCTTTTGCTTCCTGTCCTAGTAATTATCAAGATTAGCTGATTCAGAGCTTCAGTTGAAAAGAAGAAAAAGAAAATCAGATTAGTGTGTATTACATAACAGGAAAAAAATAACCATGTTACAGCATAGCGAGAAAGACTAAGGATCAGGAGCCGTAGCTCAGGATTTTTATTCTTGACTCAGCTTTGAATAGCGTATGACCTTGGGAACGTCAGTTCTTTACCGGCCCCCCTCCCCGGCAAGGCTCTGTCCTGTCCACTGGAAAACATCTGAAGACTGAAGAGCTGATCACTTTTAAGACTCTGTGATATATATATTCAACTCCTTTGATCCAATAATGCAGATTTATCTAATCGTGAAGTCAATCCTTGCACACCAATGATAAATGCCGAGGAAGGGCTTTCAAATATCATGATAGATCCAAGCTATAATTCTCCAGAAAGGAAATGTGATGCTGTGTGGGCTGGGATGTAGTCACTGAAGAAGGCTTGCAATAGCATTCACGAGCCTTGGGCTCAGTCCCTTCTATCACATACATGTGGTGGTGAATGCCTGTAATCCCAGCACTTGAGATGGGGGCAGGAGGATCAGAAGCTCAAGGTCATCCTTAGCTACATAGCAAATTCAAGACCAGCCTAGGATAGGAATATATCTCTCTCTCAAAAAAAAGTAATGTAGATAGAAATATAATTCTCATTTTGTGGTTCAGATGTAGTCTCATGTGTAAAAAGCTTTCACTCTGACAATGACCAGAAGATGTATTCATCTGTAACCATCCTGGCACTAAGAAATTTGGTAGATAGGTTAAAGAAAATTTCTCTAATAATATGATACAATGAAAGTCAGGTTTGATAGTTTAGCCGAAGGCACTGATTTCACATCAGATTAAGAAGATTAAATAGTAGCTTCCAGATTGGCTCCATGGTATACAGATATGGCCTTGAGAGGTTGAAAATGTTGCTCATTTATTTATTTCTGCTTCGAATACAGAAGACTAAAGTTCATGAAAATGACACATTCATCACAAACCTGATGGGTGGATAATGAGACTTTCATTTGGGGTTAAGATGGTTGCATTTTGAAGGTTTCACGTGGCTGGACACAATAAAAAAGCAATCACCTCCATACCTCATTTTATTCAGATTATTTTGTCAAAGTTTCCACTAGCCTTCCAAATTCCTAATACCCCATCTTCAGCGTGTGCTTGAGAGTGAGAGAGAAGGCTCCAGAACTGGGTTGCTGCCGTTCTTGTATAGCCAAATAAAGTTTGGGCAAACTAGTGTTTCTGTGCTTACCTTGGTCATATGTGCAATGAGCATATACTTCAGAGGATTAGAACTATCAAACAGAAATTAAATGTAACTCACTGCCTGAAAGAGAGTGAAAACATTCCCTATAAGTGATTCCCATGAACTGAAGTTCTCATGTCAAGATCCTTCTAATGCAGTTGTGTCAAGCATTTAAATTTGAAACTATTTTAAAAACATATAGTAATGAAGCCATTCTTATAAAAATGAAACAATTTATATTAAAACAAGCTGCTCCTTGGTGCCTGTCCTCATGCAGTGTTTTATCTGGAATTCATTGCAATTATCAGCTGTCTAACAGAGTACATACAGATTATAGATATGTACCCAGACAAAAACACAAGTATAAGAAAAACCAAGCCAATCTTCAGTGTTCTGCAAAACACAGTACCATTGTATGGGTCAGTTAGAGCTGTCATGAAAAAACGTGTTCACTGGGAAGTTTGAAAATCCGGGATTTATTTTTTCTGTTCTGGAGGCTAGCAACCCAAATTGGGATGGGTTCTAATGCGGACTCCCTCCCTGACCTTCAGAAGCAGCCCTCTCTGGAGACTCACTTCACTGGGCTGGGAGAGAAAAGTTCTCTAATGCCTTTCCTATCACTGAAACCCTTGTAAAAGCTTCACCCTTTTACAAGCTTTCCCAAGGCCACAGGGCATGAAGGGGTGCATGTAGGAATTTGGGCCAGACACATTCAACATAACCATCTGGAAGGAAACAAGTGTATTTGTCTCACTGCAGATCATCTGTTAACTTAGCTATAATTGGTTGCTGCTAGCAAATAATATCATTGGAGTGATTAGAAGCAACGCCGTGGGCCTGCAGGGAAGGGATGCAGCCCCTAGGAAAAGGTTCTCCTCCCGATCCCTGGCACAAAGCTTGGCAAACAAGGCAAAACCAGGAGCAACTTCTAGAATGAGCCATGGTAATCCTCAAAATAATAATAATAATAATAATAATAATAATAATAATTAATAAATAAATAAATAAATAAAAGAAAGAAAAAGAAAAATCCCACCCAATCTTTAAAAAAAGAGAACATGCTGTTTATACCTCTTCTAAAAATTAGCTGTGTAGCCATCTGGAATTTGTACTCATGAGCTATGTGATTTAACTGTCTGACTTCCTTTTTTTTTTTTTTTTTTTTTTTTTCTAACTTGATGGCTAACTATTTCAGAACCAATTAACAATGAATGGTTCATCCTTACCCCTTGATTGTGTATGCCACTTCTATTATATATCACATTTCTAATTATATACTCATATGGACCCTTAATTAGACTAATTAGAAGCCTATCCCTATTTATGCTTCTGTGTGGACACCATGCTGATCAGTCTCTTGGGCTGCCTGGTAGGGCAAGCGGTCTCCTCAAACATAGCTACTCTTATGTCACTTCTTTTACAAGTTTTGCCAACTTTTTGCATTAAAACAATGCTAAGGAAACTGAACTATGTATCTGTACTGTATGTATCTCCACATCTAGAAACATGTCGCCAAAATAGCTTTCTGGTCCTTTCTTCGCTCAGATTCTCATAGATTTTTCTAGAGAAAGTTTAGAAATTATTTTGATTGAGGTAGAAACTAGTGACCAAAAAGACAATTTCAAGTTCCTTTTAGGTAAGAAAAAAAAAAAAGAAGAAGAAGAAGTCTGCCGTAAAGGAGCAGGATGAAGGGGCAGGGGTATAAAGCCTAGGATGTTTATAAAGGGTTGGAATTAATCATCTTTGGTAATTCATGCCATTGAAGATGAACTCAGAGAAAGAGAAATGATCTTGAATGTAGTTGGAGGGTTTTGTTGTTTTAATTAATATCTTTAATTTATTCTTTGACAACTTGATACATCTATACAATTTGCTTTGAAATACCAACCCCAACTCCCACTCCTCACTCCCCACTAACCAATATGTCTTCCTTATCTATGTGTATGTGTGTTTCATACCCCAATAAGGGTACTTAGTGCTGTCTGCTTGACTATTTTTTCCTGTTTATTTGTTTAGCTTTTTTTGAGACTGAGTTTCTCTGTGTAGCTCTGGTTGTCCTGGAACTCGCTCTATATAGACCAGGCTGGCCTCAAACTCAGAGGATCCGCTTGCCTCTGCCTCTTTTTTTTTTTAAATAATTTATTTAATTTTTATTTTATGTGCATTAGTGTAAAGGTGTCAGATCCCTTGGATCTTGGGTACAGACAGTTGTGAGCTGCCATGTGGGTGCTGGGAATTGAACCTGGGTCCTTTGGAAGAGCAGACAGAGCTCTTAACCACTGAGCCCCTGCTTGACTGTTGATTCATCTTGTTGGCTTGATCTTCTACAGGTGGCAAAGAGGTTTTTTGTTTGTTTGTTTTGTTTTACCTGTAATCTTTTGTATGCATTTTTTGCCAACATCCTGTAAAATGTTGTATGATATGTTTCACTGTCTCATTTCTAAGTAGCTTTCATTTTATTTTGTCTGTCCTGACAAATCAGTAGCTATCAGAATAATTTTTGTTTTACTTTCATTAAAAGGTGCAAGATTCTAGTACACTTTATTGGAAGCTACTAAACCCAGCTATATATTTTATAAACTCTTAACTGAAAAACAATTCATGTATCACAAAAGCCCCTGTTTTAAGCGCACTCTTCAGCTTTTAAGAGCACAGTCAGCTTTTTAATAACTCCTGTCACACCATAAAGATCGCTCCTGCTCATTTAGGTCTATTTCTTCCCACTTCCAGCCACAAACAACCACTAATCTATTTCTGCCACAACAGATTTGCCTTTCCTGCACACTTTAGATAAATGGAATGCATCTGGGTTTTTTTTTTTTCCCTTAACTGTTTTTGTGGTTCATCTGTGTACAATCAGTTTCTTCTTTTTTACTGCTGAAGATTGTTTTGCTTTGATTACCTCTTAACTTTTTCGGAGCACCATGTCTTCCCACTGATAACAGATTAATATTAACCTAAGTATTGTTTTTATAAATCATTGCTCAAAATTTGTATGTAATATGGTATCAGCTTCTGACACATCAATTGCTCACTCATTGCATCCTCCCCAACCCCATTTGAAGAGCAGTGGGTCCTTGGTTTCTCGATAACTGATCTCAATTTCTTCATTAGTGGAGAGAGATGGAAACTCTTCCATTAACGCCATCTCCGCTGGGGAGATGGCGCGGTGGGTGGGGTGTCAGCTGCATGAGTGTGAACACCTGACGTTAGATCTCTGGAACCCTCCCGAGGAGCCAGTGATCCTACCTCGAGATAGAGGCAGAGACAGGAGAATATCTGGAAGCTCTCAGACCAGCCTGCCTAGAATAAACCGCAACAAAAGACCCTGTCTCAAACAAGGTAAACAGTGAGGACCAATACCCCCAGATGCCCTTCGATTTCCACAAGTACATCATGGTACCCACACATCCACACTCATGTATAGGCATCCACACACAAGTGTGTTTTTTAAAAAGGCATCTCAAACTTTCATTGCAGAACAATGTCATTTAAGATGATATCTTTTGGGGGGAGTACAAACTACAATATGTATTTTTAATGAAGTGGCCTCCTCCACATGGAGGGTTGGGTGCCATTACTGACTGATATGGTTTTAGGGGGAGGGGGCAGTTCTGCAACTTTCTTTGCTGTTGAGCAGATTAGTTCTCACCCGCACTGACCGTCTGTATAGTTTTAAATGTGGTGACAGCCACGTAAGTTACCAATGAGTAGGGCTTGTTTGGTGAGTCCTCATCCTTGTTACATTTTCTGGACAGATATGCATGGATACAACATGGAACATTCCGTATATATTTGTCCCAAGCAGCTTTATTGAGCCTGCCGTCAGTGCACACATCCGGGTTCCCCATCTCCTTTACGCAAATTTCCAGACATCTTTGCATGTTTGAGGGACTCCCTATGGGTACACTTTATGGGTGCATTTTCAGGTCACCTCCTCACTGATGGCAGAGCGGCCCTTCTTCTCGCCATCCTTTTTTGTGGGAGCCGTTCTGCCGAGGCCAAGCAGGAGATTTTGGACGGGTGCCAGGGATTGTCCGATGTGTGTTCCGAGTCCTAATTATCTCAATGCCCAACCTTTTTTGAGAATGTAAAACAGCGATGTATACATAATCATAGCATTCTGATATCTACTTAAACTATGAAAAGAAGCATGTAGAATTAGTTTTAATGAGATATTCCATTTAATTCAATAACTACCGCAAACATTACGGTTTCAATGCATCGCCAATGTAAAAATCACTAATGAGATATTTTACAGCCTTTTCCTCATCTTATTTAACATCTGATGTGCATTTCATGCTTAGATTCAAGCCAGTCACGTTTCCCTCATAGAATACCCCAAGCCCACCATCGTCCAAGGACTCTTCTCCTCATTTGCAGGACTCATGTTGCTCAGTTTTCAGGTAGAGCCCTCACTCTCTCCTCTTCAGGGTGCTCTCTCCCCACTATCCCAGAACTCACTCCACCCTCTTTGCAGGAACCTCCCTCTTATCTTGTAGACGGAGACACAATCATCCTTTCCCTCTGGCATTCTAAACTCACCATCTAGGACCTGTATCCATTGCCTGCTCACTCCTCGGTCCTTTCCTACCCTGACCCGGAGCACCTCATCCACACCATTAGAAAGTCCCTGTGCTTAGAAGCTGTGCCTTCCCCCAGCTAGCTAGAGTCAACCCAGAGGTGCTGTTTGTGAATCGGAATAGAGTGGCGGTAGCCCGAGTTTCAAGCATCTCTTTACTGATCCAGACCCAACCAGTTCAAGGCAACAGCAAACACAGATGCAAATCCGAACTCCCACTCAATACAGTTGAACTAGAAACTTACCACAAGACAAAGCCAACAGACTAACTGCAGGTGCCCAAGTCTTATCACAAAAATACATGCAATGCAAAAACAAAACCAACCAACAAAACAAAACAAACAACAATAACAAAAAATCAAGACCGTATATTCTCCCAGATCAATAGCTCTGTAATAGCTGTGAGAACAACTTAGAGGAAACGCAGGACACAGGATTCAAAAGAACAATTGCAAACATAGTCAAAGAGATGGAGCATGAATAGGTGCCTGAATGAACTTAAAGAGGACAGGAAGAACATCCTGACTGAAGCCCAAGAAAACAAAACACAAAGAGCTGCTGAATGAAATAAGCAGGACAATTCAGGATATGAAAGCAAAATTCAAAGAGAGATAGAAATGCTAGAGGAAACCTAAAGTGAAATGCAGCTGAAAATGAAATATTCAACAAGTCTAATAAAAAGATCAGTGGAAATATCAGAGGACAGCATCGCCAACAGAATGGATCATATGAAAAATAGAGAGATAGGGTCTGAAAACATGGTAAAGAATTGGATCATTCAATGAAAGAAGATTATATTTTTTTTCATGCATGCATGGGCTATGCAGGATCTAAGAGACACCATGAACATATCAATGTAATCAATTTGCAGTTATACAAAATGGAGAAGAAACCCAGGTCAAAGGCACAGAAAATAAATGTTTGCAACAAAATTATAGGAAAAAAAAATCCCAAATCTAGAGAAAGAGATGTGTATCCAGGTTCAAGAGGTGTAGAGGATGCCTCATAGACAGGCTCAGCAGGAAGCTCTTCATGCAACATTAGAATTAAAACACTGAAGATGCAAACCAGTGGAAGGGCATTGAAAGCTGTGGGAAGACTCCCAAGTCATATATAACGGCTGACCCATCTGAATAACGGCTCATTACTCAATGGAAGCTCTAATTACAACCCGGAAGCTTAATTTTAAAGCTTGGAGAAATGTGATTCAAATTCTGAAACGCCACAGAGGCCATCCCATAGTACTTTACATGGCGAAACCGTCTAAGTGAAGGAGAAAGAAAAACTTTTCTATGATAAACAGGGTAAAGAAACACCAAGCCAGTCCTGCAGAGAATACTGAAGAGGATACTTCAGCTTGAAGAGAAAGATGGTCATGTATAAAAGGTTATAAGAAAAAACAAACATTACCAGGATAGCTGTTACGCGAACTAAGCAAATACTACAAATAAAAATGACATCAATTAATACACATCTCTCAGTAATAGCTGAATATTAATAGCCTCAATTCTACTATCAAAAGACATAGGCTAGCTTACTGGATTAGGAAACAGCATCTTTTTGTTGACAACAAAAGCTACACCTCGCCTTCAAGGATAGAAACTAACTTAGAGTGAGAAGAGCGAAAAGAATATTCTAAAAAAGTGCCATGGAAGGTTTTGCCATTCTGACATTTGAAAAAACAGACTTCAAGACAAAACTAATTAGAAGAGACAAAGAGGGATACTTGATTCTGGTCAAGGGAACAATTCCCTAAGTGGATATTGCAGTTCTAAACATATAAACTCAGGTGCACCAATATTCATAAAAAGACTATGTGGCATTAAACTCAAAACACTAATAATAGGTGATTTCAATACCCCACTTTCTTAAGTGCACAGATCATCCAGACAAACAATAAACAAAGCCATCAGAGTTAACTAGCATCATAGACCAAACTCACCTAGCAGATATGTACAGAATGCTCACGCAAACACGACAAAATTTACATTATTCTCAGCAGCCTATTTAAGTTTCCCTAAAAGAGACCACACACTGGGCACAAGTATAAAATTTAGGAAAATGGAATAACTCTATGAATCACAGCTGCTCATGGGGGAATAAAACCTAAAATCCTTAGCAAAAGAAACTACAGAATTGTGAAAATACACAAACTCCTGGAAATTAACTAACACTCTGTCGAATGACAAATGAGTCCTTGAACATATGAAGAAGGAAAATTTAAAAACCTTGGAAGAAAATTAAAATATAACATGCAAAAATCTCTGAGCTACAATAAAACCAGCCCTAAAAAGGCCATAGGAGCTCACATCAAAAGTCAGAAAGAACCCAGATAACAGTGGAGAACTGAAAGAGCGTGGGAAAACATGAACAAAGCAGTAGACATAAAGAATAACCAAAATCAGGATGGAAAGGAATATGAAATAGAAGCCTTAAGAACCGGTGAAACAAAGAGTACTTTGAAAAGATAAATGTTTAATAAACCCTTATCCAAATTAACCAAATTTGGGAATCAACACAATTAGAAAGAAGCTGAGAGATGTTCCACAGATGCCAATAATATGTAGTCATGATGGCATACTTTGAAAACCTATATTCCACTAAGTTGGAAAACCTAAAAAACACATGAATTTCTAGATGCCACTGAGCCACAAAGTTAGACCAAGATGAGACCGATAATTTACCAGATCTGCTACAAACAAGGAAATTGAAATTCTATCTATCTATCTATCTATCTATCTATCTATCTATCTATCTATCTATCTATCTTCCTATCTATCTTTGGTTTTTCAAAACAGGGTTTCTCTGTGTAGCTTTGTAGACCAGGCTGGCCTCAAACTCACAGCAACCTGTTTCCATTTACCTTCCTGAGTGCTGGGATTAAAGGTGTGAGCCACCATGCCTGACTGAAGCTATAATTTTAAAGAAAGAAATCTTCCAGCTAAAAGAAGTCCAGGTCCAGATGGATCCAAACCTGAATTCTACAACACCTTTAAACAACGATAACCAATGCTTCCAAGTCCTTTAGGAAGCCAATACTACCCTTATGCTAAAATCAGATGAAAAGAGAGCAACAAAAGAAAGCTGTGGACCACATTCCTGAAGAACACATGTTAAAACAAACTTAACAAATACTTGAAAATGAGACTCCTAGTAGCAGGGGCCATGGAGACTGAAGAGGACACCCTCTATTAGACAAGACTTCTCATAGAGGAAGGAGAACACCAAACCACCTACAAAAACTTCAATCCAAAACTTACCCTGCCTATAAGACCTTCAGGGACAAAGATATAACAGATTGAGCAGAAAAGCCAGGGGAATGTCCAAACAATGCCTGGCCCAACCCAAAACCCACCACATGGAAAGGATCAAACCCCTGACACTGTTATCTATACTCTGCTGTGCTTGCAGACAGGAGCCTATTAGAGCTGTCCTCTGAGAGTCTCCACCCGGCAATGGTTTGAAACAGATGCTGAGACTCACAGCCAAACATTGAACAAAGCAAGGAGTCTAGTGGAAAAGTGGTGGGAAGAATGAAAGGACCTAGGGGTGACAGGAACTCCACAAGAAGACCAACAGAGCCAACTAACCAGGGCCCAGAGCCCGTGGAGTCTGAAGCACCAAACAAGGACCATGCATGGACTGACCCTAGATCATCTATGTATATGTAGCGGATGGTCAGCTCAGGCTTCATGTGGGTCCACTAGCAAGAGAAGAACAATTCAGTCTTCATGTGAATAGATGAGCTGGGGTGGATGGGGAGGGAGGGGAGGACTGGGAGGAGAGGAGGGAGGAGACTACTAAAAAACTGAATTTACACACAAAGGCATTAAGCATCTCTTTCACCAGGATCAAGTTGACTTCATCCCAGAGATGCAGGGATGGTTCAATATACATAAATCAAAAAAATAATACATCATCTAAATGGATTTAAGGTTAGAACTCATAGGGTTGTCTCAGTAGATGCCTGAGAGGCCCTTGACAAAATCCAACATCCCTTCATGATAAAAGCCCTAGAGAGTGTAGGGTTGAAGAGAACATACCTCAACATAATAAAGGCCATATATGACAAACCCAAAGGTTATATGTGACAAACCCATCATGGTAGTGAGAGAAAACCCTGAAGAAATCCTATTAAAGCCAACAAAATAAGGCTGTCTACTATCGCCACCCATATTCCATATAATGTTCAAAGTCTTTGCTAGGGAAAATGGTAAAAGAAGAAAATTACAGAGATCCAAATGAGAAAAGAAGTCAAGAGTATTCCTGTTTGTAGACAGTGATTCTAATACACATAGAAGACCCCAATACTCTGTCAGAAAAATCCTAGAACTGATTAACACATCATAAAAATGCCAGAGAACAAGACTAACACACTGAAATCAGTCACCTTTCTATATATCAGTGATGAACACTGAGAGAGAAACCAGGGGAATGTTACCATTTACAATAGGCTTAAACAAGATAGAATAGACACTTTGGTTGAAGAGAGGGAACAGTAAGGGAGCGTACCACAGATGTCCTCAGAAAGACTCCACCCAACAGGGGTGGAAGCAGATGCTGAGACTCACAGCCCAACTTTGGTCTGAGCACAGGGAGTCTTAGGAAAGATAGAAGGACCTGGAGGGGACAGAAGCTCCAAAAGGAGACCAACAAAGCCAACAATCTGGTCCCAGGGAGCCTGTGGAGACTGATGCACCAACCTAGGACCATGCATGGAGAGGACCTAGACCCCGTGCTCAGATGTAGCCAATAGGCATCTCAGTCTCCATGAGGGATCTGTCTCTGACATGGCTCTGTTACCTGCTCTCTGATCACTTCACCCTGGAGGGGCAGCCTTGCCAGGCCACAGAGAAAGAGGATGCAGGCAGTCCTGATGAGACTTGATAGGCTGGGGTCAGATGGTAGGGGAGGAGGGCTCAGCCTTTCTGCGGACTAGAGGAGGAGGATGGGGGGGAGGGAAAGAGGATGGGACCAGGAGGAGGTGAGGGAGGGGGCTACAATTGGGATATTAAATGAATGAATTATAAAAAAATTAAAAAAGAAAAACAAACAAATATACAAGACAATACAATGCAATGTCAAAGAAAAATACTTGTCCAAACGCGTATTAAATAGAGTATGGTTTCCATCTTGTAGGTAACAGAAACAGGAGTCCTCAGCATTTTATTTTTTAATGAAATGCCCATTTCTCATATTGTCTAATCTCTCTAAATTTACTTTCTAGGCCATTTTCTAGCCAGGTCACTCTTTGCCACTTGGCTTCTAATAGTTTTCCCACAAATAATCTTTCTGCACCCACTGCTGGAAGCTTCCTCCAGCCTCTTTTTTTTTTCTGTAGTAGTTTTCTCTCCCTGTGTCTATGTAGGTGTCAGAATGTACTGTTCCCATTCCCTCCGTAAGTAACCCCGTTAGGCCTCTGCGACAGCCCTTATCACCTCAATGCGCAGCTTTGCGTAGCCGCGGTGGCCCTTTGTTACATTTGCTTTTGTTATTTCAGACAGTCTTCCATTTATTCTGTCTTCAGAATCTTACCGAGAATTTTCTGTGTTGGAAATCGAGGGGTACAAAGCAAGGATACCTAATAGTCACAGCTCTCTTGTTACATCACTTTAGCATCATTTCGTCCTATTCTTAAAAACTGCAGAATAAACAAAAATCAGACTGTCCTTCCATACAGAAGGGCTTCTGTCCCTTGTCATTATAAATCTTATAGATGTTTGGTAGAAATCACAAGTCTCTGCGTGGCAACATGGCTCAGCATTTAAAGTCACTCGCTGCCAAGCCTGAAAAACCTGAGTTCAATCCCCAGGACCCACGGGGTGGAAAGAGGGAACTGACTTGTTCCCTCTACACAAGTTGTCCTTCAATCTCTGATCTCTACAAACATGAAAATACACACACATACACACACACACACACACACACAAACAAATAACAACAACAACAAAAAGAATAAATATAAAAAAATCAGCCTGCTAACATTTCTTGAGCCCTTTTCTCTTGTGGCTATTATATAATTTCTTTTCATTCCTTTCATAATATTTTCCAATTACTTTTCTATGACAGTAAATGTAATTTCCCATTAATTTTCTGTGTGTCTGTAGGTGTGCACACAGGCAATGCACACACATCTGGAAGCCAGCAGACAGTTTGTAGGAGTTGGTACCCTCCTCCCGACATGTGGGTCCTAGGAGTTTTCCTCAGGTCATCAGGCTTCCTGCCAGGCACCTTTAACCACTAAGCCATCCTCCTGGTGAATGCAATTTTGACTTTTTGCTTATTTATTTTCATTGCTGTTTTTTTTTTCTTACCTCCTTCGCAGTAAATTTATGTATTAATTTTTAACTGCATATTTATATGGTAATTAAAAGAATTTTCAGAAGCAGGTTTGCTTAGCCAAAACAGCTCCTCTGGGTATCATTGCATTAACAGAACGGAAGCTGAGCGAGAGGACAAATGGACAGTGGGATCCTAAGAACTTTATCAGCTGGGGCCCCTGTCAGCAGAGCAGCGCTTCTTCTGTCTGTAATGTTCAAATCACCGGGAGCTCCCTGTGCTCACTGTGCTCCCTCCAGGCCCAAACCAAGAAAACCAACAATGCTTTCTCTCTCTGGGTGTGCATCGACGTGTGGGCAGTGAGGAAGCAGGAGCATGCATATTCATTAAGAGGCCACAGGACAGCCTTGATTATTGTTCCTGGCCTTCTGTGCATTTTCTCCCCTGCCTTTTCTTGAGACATGGTCTCCCTGCTCAGAACTCCCCAGTAGGCTACGCTGGCTGGCCAGTGAGCCAGAGAGAAGGATTTTGTCAACAGTACTAAAGAAACCTTGGGGTATGTATTAGTTATTTTTCTGTTGCTGAGATAAAACACCATGACCAAGGCAACTTTTAGGAGGGTTTATTCAGACTTATGGTTTCAGAGGGTTAGAGTCTGTGATGTAGAGCAAAGGCATCAGGCATCAGGCTTGAGGGATGGAGCAGAAGTTGTGGGCTCATATCTTGAAACTAAAACAGGAAACAAATTAGAGAGAACAAATTAGAAATGGTGCAAATCTTCAAACTTTCAAATCCCACCTCCAGCGATACACTTCTCCCAACAAAACCACACCTCCTAAGGCTTCCCAAACAGTGCCACCATCTGGGGACTGAGCATTCAAATATTACAGACTCTGAAGAGTATCCCCCACCCCACCCCTCCCCCCCCCCCCCCCCAATTCTGAAGACAAATAAGGAATTCTGTCCACACTTTTAGTATGGACCCTAAATTATCTAGTGGGTTCTGTTTTTACCATTGAAAAATAATGTGTGTGTGTGTGTGTGTGTGTGTATGCTATGTGCATGTGAGAGCAGATGTTGGGGGAGGGGCGGAAGAGAACCTCGGGTGCCCTGAGTTTGAGGTGCAAGCAGTTGTGAGCCACTACTGTGCATGCTGGGAATTGAACTTCGATCCTCTGCAAGAGCAGCACTAAGGCATTTCTTCAGCGCTGCTATTGGAGAGGTCCTCAGCCTATGGGTCATGACCCCCACAAGGGCAGCGTATCAGAGATCCTGCATATCAAATACTTAGCTTATAATTTATAACAGTGGCAAAGGTACAGTTGTAAAGTAGCAAGGAAATAGTTTTATGGTTGTGGACCACCATGACCTGAGGAACTGTGTTAAAGGGTCACAGCATTAGGAAGGTTGAGGAAACTGCTCTACCGGGTCCTTGAGGAGATCCTGCTTTGTTTATACCCTGACATACCAAGAACGTCTCTTACACATACTTTCACTGAAATATTTTAGGCAAGCTAGGTTTATAAAGCTCTCAATTCTTGGACTAGCACAAGTGTTTCATGCTTTCCTCTAAGTACCCAAGTGTGTGTATGTATGTGTGTGTGTGTGTGTGTGTGTGTGTGTGTGTGTGTCAAAGTGTTTAAAAAGAAAATGTTGTGTTCTATAGTTTGACAAACAAGTGTCAGTTTTTCACTCCAGCAACAACAACATTTTCTTGTGTTGTAAAACGGAAAAGATTGGAGGCTCAAGATGTCGGTGACCATTTGGAAAGAAGGAGCCCAGTGCCAGCTGCAGTCCTAACACTAAATTGGCTTTGCTAATCCAGTGTGTATTTTGGGGTGTTTGCCAGCATTTGGGAATTGACAATTGTATTTTCTAAGTGGGGAAAAAGCAGATGTTTCACTCTATTTTCTATACTTTTTTTTTTTTTTTTTTTTTACAATGTGTGCCCTTTGGCACGTGGTATTGACAAACACTTGTGCTGTTTTTGCTTCTCAGCAAGAGATTCCCCAAAGGCTCTTGTTCATTAAATCTCTGTCAAGCAATCCCCAGTCTGAGCGGGTGTGCCGAATGATGCTGACTGGAGGTCTCTGGGAGCCGGTAACCAAGCTATCTGCCCTGCCTTGCAAGTGAACGGCAGAAACGCTTTGCAAGTTACGTTAGTTCAGAAGACTGAGAGCATATCTTGGCTTTTGGTTATTAACTGGTTATTGAAGCTTTAAATAGGCCTCATTGACAGCCAGCATTGAGGTACTTTGGAAAAAGATAGCAGAGGTGGTGGTGGAGGTGAGGTGGTAATGGTGGTGATTATGGTAGTGATACAGTTCTTATAACATGCTCATCAATGCAAGGTCACCACTTATGACCTATGTGCGGATGCTCAGACATTCCTGAGAGGACACAGACTAACTTGGCTTAGCTGTAGTAGGTCCAGAGTGTAGCTTAACTGAGCAAGCATGATAACAGACGGAGGCTAAGACATTTATATGGACAGAGGAAAGTACAGCCATTCTAACAGGAAAATCAAGCAAGCTAGGGCTAGTGGGCAGATGGAGCACCAGCTGGGAGAGGCGGCACAGCTGAGGGTCATTTGAAAGGTCTGAGGCCAGGACTTATTTTACAATATATGCAATGTCAGCTGCTTATCTGTGGTCTTTCAAACCACTTCACTTGACTGTGTACAACTTTGACTATTTCAGAAGTCACAGCCATTAAAAAGGCAAGCTAGGTTTCTACTACATGACAATCTGATCTGTCTGCTACAATAAGTTGTTCAGACCATAAAGTGTTATATTACTAAGCACATGTTTGTTAGAGGGGAGGCAATATTCAGAAGGGCTTTATCCTGTGTTTTCATATAAAATGAGCATTGCCGAATTTCCCAAACATCCACTGTTTTTGCTTCACATGAATGCACCAATGACATGACCTCAGATATTCTCATTTCAAACAGGACCTCTAAGTGCTGTGGTCTTTTTGAGAGTTGCTTATTCTAAATTCTTCTTGCCCCCCAAAAAACAACAAACTTGGTGTTCTCAAACTTGCTGTCCTCCTGCCTCAGACTCTAGAGCTCTAGGTAAACTGCCACATACCAGCACTTCTGGCACAAAACATTTTTAAAAAGTTTTTGTTAATTCTTTGAGAATTTCATACAGTGTATTTTGATCATATTCATTGCCCTCCCCAAACTCCTCCCACCAACACCCCTGTTCCTACCCACTCAACACCATGTTCACCCTACCCCCGCCCCAACCCAATGAGTCCAGTTTGTGTCAGCCAACTACTGAGCACGGTCTCTGCCCTGGGGTGTGGCTGATAACACCAGGTTTCATACTATTAAAGAAAAACAACTCTCCCAGCACCAGTTGAATATCAACAGCTCCTCAGCTAGCGGGGGGATGTTACCAACACACAAGACCTTTACCTTGGTCCATAATTTGTGATCCAGACGTTTGAAAGTTTCTCTTTGTACTGTGCTCATTTCGAAACTGTACTTTTCCCCTCCCACTCGACGTTAACACCAGTGTGGAGGTGTTCTCTTCTGGCCCTCCCCTTGAAACAAAGGGACCCTGTGCCCTTCAGTGCCCCACACAGTATTAAACATGAGAGAAGTGAAGGCAGCCAGCATGTACTTTTCTGATGTCTTTAACACTGACCCCTTACCTCAGGAGTGTCACTGAGCCCATTAGGCAATGAGTGGATGGCCTTGTAGGCAGAGACTTTAGGGAAAGTTTACAAAGCTGCAGGGCTGGGTAGGCAGAAATTTAGCAGGTGTGCTAAAAGTAAGTGTAAAGCCTGCAGCAGGAAAATGACGACAGCCTTCACCAAATGCCGCTGCTGTGCTGGATACAAGTTTGCAGGGCTAAGCAACTGATGTTTATCATTTGAAACTACCCCCCCACCTTAAACTAATATTAAGAATTAAATGCAGTGAAGGGATTGCTTGCAATCTGGCTTATTTCCTTTATGTACTTTATTAAATATTCTATAGAATCATATAGAAAAAGTCCTGGGGAGCATGAGGTCCAGCCTCTTTGTATTAATCAGGGTCCTGGTATGAAAACAACAAATTATTACTATTTGAAATTTGTGGTAAAAATATTGAATAGATGGCTTTTTGATTAGCTCCCAGATTCATGGGGAAGGCTGCCGGCCCAGGCTAAAAAGCTGTTGGGAATACAGATCGGGATGATGGTGAGAATAATTCAGCTCCCTCTGTAGATGATCCCGGCTAGTCCAGCCACTCATCATGGGATGCCATAGCTTCCTCCTCAGCTATCTGCCAACTCTGGGCACATATGCTGACTGTACCACTTTTGTTCATATTCCTGTCATGTAGCCATGCTCCGTGGCTTAACAAACTTCCCATAGGCACTGCTTCTCCGGGTAACAGCATTCAAGCTGTGATGGTTGATATTTTCTGCCTGACAGGCTCTGGAATCAACTAGGAGACAAAGCTCTGGGAGTGTCTTAGAGGACATTTCTAGACTGTGTTAAGTGATGTGGGATGGTGCGCTCTATGGGTGAACAGCACCGTTCCCTGGACTGTGGTCTTGGACTGGATAAAAGAAGAAAGAGAGCAGAACACTAGCGTTCTGCACACTCTGCCTCTTGAGTGCCAATTTGGCGTTACCAGCGGTCTCTCAGTTCTCCCCCACGGCTTCTCCCTTTATGATAGACTATACCCTCAAACTTCGAGCCAAAATAAACACTTCCTCAAAGAACATACATTCTACTCAGCAGGCCATGGAAGTTTCTCAAAGATAGACCATGTCCTGGGATGCAAAACCAATCTAAACAAATACAGAAAATTTTTGAAATAACTCCAAGAAATAAAGCTTGAAATCAACCGCAAGAGAATCTCTAGAAATTACGTGAGCTCATTGTGCTGGATAGTTTTCTGTCAACCTGATACAAGCTAAAGTCATCTGGGTGGAGGGACCCTCAATTATGAAGATGCCTCTGTATGATCAGCTTTAGGCAAGCCTGCGGAGCATTTCTTAATTAGGGACTGATGGAGAGCTCATGGTGGGTGGTGCCATCCCTGGGCTAGTTGTCCTGGGTCCTGTGAGAAACCAGGCTGAGCAAGCCAGAGGGAGCAAGCCAATAAGCAGCACTCCTCAGTGGCCTCTGTGCCAGCTCCTGCTTTCAGGTTTCAGCCTGGCTTGAGTTCCTGTCCTGACTTCCTTTGATGATGAACTGTGATATAAAAGTGTAAACTGAATAATCATTTCCTCCCCAACTTGATTTTTGGTTATGATGTTTCATCTCAGCAATAGAAACCCTAACTAAAACACTTATAGATATCAAACAGTACATTAATGAATGATGATTGGGTCAAAGAAAAAGTCAAGAAGGAAATAAAAAAGAAATCTCGGAGAGAAATGAAAATGGAAGCACAACACACCGAAACCTCACAGACAAACTGAAAGCAGTCCGAAGAGGGAAGTTTATAGCTCCATGTTCTACATTAAAATTCAGGAAGAGCACAAATTCTGTAGATATCTGTTAGGTCCATTAATGTATGATTCTATTTAATTCTGATGTTTCTGTTTAGTTTTTGTGTAGATGACCTCCCTATTGGAGAAAGCGGGGTATTGAAAACACCTACTGATACTGAGTCAGGGTTAATCTGTGTCTTGAAGTTGTTGGCTTTTAATGAAATTGGGCACATCAGAGTTGGTGCATATATGTTTAGGTTTGTAATGTCTTCGTAGTTAGTTGATTCCTTGGTCAGAATGAAATGTCCTCCTTTATCTCTTCTGATTAGTTTTGATTTGAAATTTATTTTGTCAGATATTGATACAGCAACACCTGTTTCCTGGGCTTGTTGGCTTGGAACACTTTTTTTTTTTTTTTCAGTATAAGGTTTTGCCTCTCTTTGAAGGTAGGATGAATTTCTTGTAGACAATAGAAAGATGGGTTTTGTTTCTTAATCCATTCAGCTAACCAATGTTTTGCTTAGGGAGTTGAAGCTATTGATATTTAAAATTGTTATTGAAAAGTATATATTTTTCCCCTTTTGTGTAGTTATAGTTTCCTTTATTTTCTTTTTCTTTCTGTAATTCTTGGCTAGTCCCCCTTCAGTGTAAAACTTCTAGGGCCTAATAGTAAGCCTGGAATCCTTTAGCAAAAGAAATATCACACCTTGCAAAGAAGGTATGAATGTGCTGCATATCAGAGGGGTTTTACAAACAAACATAAAAGTTTTGACATGCTCAAGAGAACACGCAGGACACCCAGAACACACCAGAGTGCTAGGGATGCCACTGTGTCCTATGTCCTGTCTGTCTGTTTCAACTACCACAATGTTCCTGTCATGATGTTTTGCCTCACAGCAGACTTAAAGGGACAGGGCCAGACCGAAGCCCTAGGAGCCATAAACCAAAATAAACCCGTCTTCCTTTAAAGTTGATTATCTCAGGTAATTTACCACAGTGACAGATCACTGACCAACGAAGCTAGGAACTGTCACCTTGAGTAATGTATAGGCCCTCCCACAATGTATGGCTTCTTCAAAGCGAGGTAACCTCAGGGAAGCTTCTTCACGATGCCTCAGGGTTCAATGGGCCCATTTTCCATCAGGGATGGTAGAAACCATGGCTTTCACAGCATAGCCTTAAAAATCTCATAGTGTCATTTCTATTTATCCACTGGCAAAATAATTAAAATATAAGGGAAAGAGATTTTGGACCAAACTTTCAAAAGGTGGAAGATTTGTGATCACCTTTAAAAATCACCATAGTGTCCTTGTCCTGTGGACTCAGCACATTTTTAAAAAAATCGCCTGTTAAACTTTTAACTCCAATAAATTCTGTGAGAGTGGATTGGTATCTGTGCTTTTCTGTCTGGGATGGCCTAGGGAGCCCATTCTACAGAGTTAGTTGTCAAGGAAGAAACTGTAGAACTAGGGCCTGCCACTGTAGCCAGACAGCTGAGCCCGAGATGTTGCTGTAACAGTACGCACACCTGTCTGCATTCTGGTTGAGGAGGAATAAGAAACCACTTCACTCTTTCGGTTATGTGTATCCACCGCTTACTCTGGACATTGTTTAGAAAGCCATGTCCAAATACTTGAGCATGAGAGGTTATAGCCCTTAAAAGTCAGTGGTCCTCTCTGCTTCCTCTCCAATTGGAGTTCACCCATCCCAGGCATCTGCACATCTCTCATGGTGAATGTGCTGGGGTTTGGAGCAGTGTACCTCATCTGCATACAGACAGATTTTCTTTTCCTTTTCCTATTTCTTTCTCTTTTGGTAATAAGCCTGTGTCTGTCTCCAGTAGTTTGCTATATTAATCCTCCTTCTATTGCTTGATACCAAATAAAACAAATTTGGGCCTTCTTTCCAAAGGAAAGCATTTACATATTGAGGGTGATTAAATTCCCTCTCCCTGTATCCATCTCCATCCCTATAAGCCCTTCCTTCTATGAGAATGTCTTACACGGAATATGTTTTAGCTCATTTGCCATTTATATGGTGAAAGATTAGGTTCCGAGGTCTCTCATTCTGTTCAAGTCTCTGTATTTGTATCTGCTGCAGGAGGAAGCTTCTGTGATGATGACTGAGCAAGTCATTGATCTATGGGTTTAGCAGAACATCCTTAGGGCTCAGTTTATTGATACGTTCTTTTAGAAGAACGGTAATATTTCGTCTTACCCTAGGTCCCTGGGCTATCTAGTCTCAGGTTCCTGTTATTCAAGCAGTGTTGGGAATGGGTTTCATCTTGTGGTGTGAGCTTTAAATCAAATCAGATATTGGTTGGTTACTCCTGTAAGCGTTACACCACCGTTGCATTGTAATAATACCTTGCAGGCAGAACACTATTGTTTATAAAAGGGTTGTGGCTGGGTTGTTGTTTATATCTCTCCTTTGGTAAGATGCACAGTAACTTCCTGTACCAAACATGCTAGCACAGGATGAAGGCACTCGGTAGGCACTGACTTGACTCATATTCAATGAGTTGTGGAGGTGTGATATATTTTTAGCAATAAGGGCTTACTGATCCTCCTATTCCAGTCCTCCCTCATCCATCCATAATTATTCTATTTTCCTCTCCTAGGGAGATCTATCTGCCCCTTAAAATCCTGTATTCTCTAACTCGGTGGTTCTACAGATTGTAGCATTTCTCTGATGGTTAAGGATGTTGAACATTTCTTCAAGTGTTTCTCAGCCATTTGAGTTTCCTCTTTTAATAATTCTGTTTAGACCTGTACCCTACTTTTTAATTGGGTTATTTGTTTTCTTGATATCTAGGGTTTTTTTTTTTTTGCGTTCTGTGTATATTAGTCCTCTATCAGATGTGGAGTTGGTAGAATTGTCTGATTGATGGTATCGTTAGCTGTAGAGAAGCTTTTTAGTTTCATGAAGTCACATTTATTAATAGTTGATCGTAGTGTCTGTGCTGATGGTGTTCTGTTCAGAAAGTCTTTTTCTATTCCAATGAGTTCAAAGGTTCTCCCCCACTTTCTCTTCTATCAGGTTCAGTGTATCTGGTTTTATGTTAAGGATTTTGATTAATAGTTCTCAACCTGTAAGTTACAACCCCTTTGGGAGTTGAACAACCCTTTCATAGGGGCTACTAAGATTATCAAAAACACAAAAATTTACATTATGATTCATAACAGTAGCAAAATTACAGTTATAATGTAGCAAAGAAATAATTTTATGGTTTGGGGATACTACAACTTGAGAAACTGTACTAAAAGAGTCACAGCTATTAGGAAAATTGAGAATCACTGTTTAGATTATTTTGGAGTTAGTTTCACACAGGATGATAAGTATAGATCTGTTTGGATTGTTCTATATACATTCAGAGCACCATTGGCTGAAGATGCTGTCTTTTTCCTGTGTGTATTTCTGGCTTTTTAAAAATAAAAACTCAGGTGTTCATAGGTGTGTAGATTTATGTCTGGGTCATCCATAGAAGTGTGGATTATGGCTTGGCCTTCAGTTCTATTCTACTGATTAAGATGTCTCCTTTCATGCCAACACCATGCTGTTTTTATTACTGTAGCTCTGTAGTACAATTTGAGGTCAGGAATTGTGATAGCTCCAGCAGTTCTTATTATTCATGATTGTTTCAGCTATTCTAATTTTTGTGTGTGTGTGTGTGTGTGTGTGTGTGTGTGTGTGTTTCAATATGAAGCTGAAAATTGTCTTTTTAAAATCCTCAAAGAATTGTGTTGGAATTTTGTTGGGGAGGCCTTGAATGTGTAGATTATGTTTGGTAGGATGGTTATCGTTTTTACTTTGTAAGTCCTACTGATCCATGAGCTTGAGAGATCTTTCCAAAGATATCTTTGATACCCTTCCTAATTTTTTTCTTTAGTGTCTTAGAGTTTTATCATATAAGTCTTTCACTCACTTGCTTAGAATTATCTCAGAGATATTTTATATCAAAGGCTGTTGTGGGTTTTTCATGCTAGGATACATGGCTGGAGACAGAAGTGATGGTGGGCCTGGGAGAATAGCCGGCCATGTGGCTGGATGAGACATGATGACGTGGGTAAGATAGTTGAGAGTCTGCCCAGCTGAGACCCAAGTTATGAAATTTTAAAGGTCTCGGTGTCTTTATTTTATGGTTTAAAGGCTACTCTGAGGTTTAGGTATTTTGTTCACCAGGGGATAGAAGACATTTGTCTTCAACATTTGCGCTCAATGTAGATGGCACACTATCCATACACTTAAAATTCATATTCAGGTATTAAAAGACTGGCTGACCCTACATGGTTTTCTAGGGTAGACTAATCTGGTCCATGCCCTCTTCTGGTAGCTCTCCTAGTCATTCCACTTGCTGAATAAAAATGTACATCCTGAGCCAGATACAATAAGCATCACAAAAAGATTCTTTGACAGTGAGACAAGTCAGCTCCTGACAGCCTACCTCAAAGATGACTAATATTGAAGAAACTCCATTAGGAGATGGCTTCAAATGTTGCAACGTTACTGAGCAAAGAAATGCCCCTATTCAACTGTAGAAAAATGTTGCCCAAAAGTGGACAAAACTTGGACCCAGCTTCAGTTGACTGCCTAGCTCTGCTAAGGCAGGGTAAGCAAGTCCCTCATAGTTTTCACTTCACAAGTATGTCTTTTAGGTATACTGTGCCACAAGGCTGAAGATGATGCTCCAACACTATAGAGAGATTTTGGATGACTGGCAGCAACTTGTCTGTCATTTTTGTTTGTTTTGGAAGCTGCTTGTCTGTACTTCCTGCTTACTCAAGTAATAATTTTATTCCTTCTCAAATCTCCAGTGGTGTTAAATACTAGATGTTATAGTTTTGTAACTGCTTAGAAGTAAAGAAGATGTTTTTAGGTCTAGATAGATGTTTTTAGGTTCTTAGATACAAAATATGTTAGAAATTGATTTAGGTTCAGAATTTTAGATTCACCAAAATAGGAGAGATTATATTTTCTTCAAGGTTGCCAAACATACATACACTGTGATACACATATACAAATATAAATATACACTGTGAATCCAACTTCAATATATGTTTTTCATGATTGATTCATAATGTTCTTACTGTATATAGTTTATTTTACATATTATATTTAAAAATATAAATAAATATGGCTATTGTGAAAGTTTCCCTGATTTCTTTCTCAGACTCTTTGTCATTTGTACATAGGAGGGCTACCGCTTTGTGAGTTAAATTTGTATCCAACTACTTTACTAGATTTATCAGCTGTAGGAACTTTCTGGTGGACATTTTAAGGCCACTTATGTGTACTATCATATCATCTGTAAATAAAGATACACTGACTGTTGACTTCCTTCCGACTTCTGTTGCCTTGATCTTACGTTTTTGTTTTGTTTTGTTTTGTTTTGTTTTGTTTTAATTGCTCTGGCTTAGTCTACAAGTACTATATTGAACTGCTATGGAAAGAATGGACGACCTTGTATTGTTCTTGATTTTAGTGAAACTGCTTTGAGCTTCTCTCCTTTAAACTGTCTTTATTATAATGAGGTATGCCTCTTGTATTCCTAATCTCTCCAGGACTTTTATTATAGGGGTGCTGGATTTTGTTAGTCCTTTTCTGCATCTAATGAGGTGAGCACGTCTTTCTTGTTTTTCAGTTAGTTTATATAGTAGAATATATTTGAGCCATCCCTGCATCTCTGGGATGAAGCCTACTAGATCAGGGTGGGTGATCTTTTTGATGTGTTCTTGGATTTGATTCGCAAATATTTTCTTTAGTGTATTTGCATCTATGCTCAGAAGGGAAATTGGTCTGTGATTATCTTTCTTTGTTGAGTTTTTATGTGGTTTGGGTATCAGGGTGACTGTGACCTCATAAAATGAATCACGCAATGTACCTTATGTTTCTATTTTGTGAAATAATTTGAGGAATATTGGCATTAGCTCTTTGAAAGTCTAGTAGAATGCTGCTCTAAATCCATCTGGCCTGGGCTTTTGCGGGGGCAAGGGTGGGGGCGGGGGAGAATTTTATTGACTTTCTATTTCCTTGGGAGTTATAGATAGGTCTATTTAACTAGTTTATCTGACCTTCATTTAACTTTGGTAAGTGGTACCCTTTAAGAAAATTGTTCATTAAAAAAAAAATCTCAATTTTGTGGAGTACAAGTGTTAAAATTATGTCCTTGTGATTCTCTGGATATCATTGGTGATTGTTTTTTCATTTCTGATTTTATTAATTTGGATATTTTCTCAATTTTAGTTAGTTTGGATAAGAGTTTGTCTATCTTGTTGATTTTCTCAAAGGACAAACTCTCTGTTTCATTGGTTCTTTGTGTTGTTTTGTTTGTTTGTTTCTATTATATGATTTCATCCCTGAGTTTGATTATTTCTCATTTACTCCTTTTGGGTCTAATTTTTTTCAGTTTGTTCTAGAGCTTTCAGATGTGCTGTTAAGTTACTAATGTAACTTTTTTTTTTTTTTTTCATGTAGGCACTTAGTGCTATGGACTTGCCTCTAAGAACTTCCTTCACTGAGTCCCATAAGTTTGGGCAGATTGTATTCATTTTCACTCAGTTCTGGAGAGTTTGATTTCTTCCTTAATTTCTGTTTTGACCCATTTTTTCTTTCAGTGGTGAGTTGTGCAGTTCCCAATAGTTTGTAAAGTTTCTGTTATTTCTGCCTTAACCGATGTAATGTGTTATTTCAATTTTCTTGTATTTGTTGAGACTTTTTTTTTTTTTTTTTTTTTTTTTTTTTTTTTTGTTGTTGTTGTAGTTGGATTATGTGGTCAATTTTGGAGAAAGTTCCATGAGGTTCAGAAAAGAAAGGTATATTCTTTTGTGTTCAGGTAAAATGTTTTGTAAATATCTGTTAGGTCCATTTGCTTTATAATATCAGTTATCTCCAGCATTTCTCTGTTTCGGTTTTTGTCTGAATGACCTGTCTGTTGGCAAGAATAGGCTATTGAAGTCTCCCGCTATCAGTGTGTGAAGCTCAGGATGTGATTTAAACTGTAGTGGTTTTTCTCTTATGAATGTGGGTATCCATGTATTTGGTGCATAGATGTTAAGAACTGCAATGTCCTCTTAATGAATTTTTCCACTGAGAGGTATGCAGTGTCCTTTCTTATCTCTTGTGATTAGTTTTGGTCTGAAGTATACTTTGTTAGATATTAAAATGTACATACCAGCTTGGTTCTTAGGTATTTTTGCTTGAAATATATTTTTCCATCTTTTTACCCAAAAGTGATGTCTGTTCTTGATGTTAAGATGTGTTTCTTGGATGAAGCAAAAGGGCAGATCTTGTTTTTGCATCTATTCTGTTAGTCTATGTTTCTCTCTCTCTCTCTCTCTCTCTCTCTGTGTGTGTGTGTGTGTGTGTGTGTGTGTGTGTGTATTACCCCTGTTTGATTTGCTGGTCTGGGATTATTTATTCTTTGTGTTTTCTTAGATGTGGTTAACCTGTTTAGGTTGGATTTTACCTTCTCGTACCTTCTGTAGGGCTGAATTTGTAGATAGATATTACTTAAATTTGGTTTTATCATGGGATGTCTTGTTTTCTTTTTCTATGGTAATTGAAAGTTTTGCTGGAGACAGTATATAGTCTCTTAGAGTCTATAGTCCACTGTCCAGGCCCTTCTGGCTTTTAGAGTCTCCACTGAGAATTCGGGTGTTACTCTAACAGGTCTGCTTCTATAAGTTACCTGGTCTTTTCTCCTTGGGGCTTTTAATATTCTTTTCTTGTTCTACACTTGTCATGTTTGACTGTTATGTGCCAAGAGAACTTTCTTTCTGGCCCAGTCTATTTGGTGTTCTAGATGCTCTTGTACCTTGATAATCATCTCCTTCTTTAGGGTAGGCAGATTTCCTTCTATGTTCTGTTGAAAATATTTTCTATGCCTTTGATAACCCATATTTCCCCTCCTTCCTCTATTCCTGTTATACTAAGATTTTATCTTTTCATTGTCCCAGATATCCTGGGTGATTTGTAGCAGGATTTTTTTCTTTTCTTTTCTTTTTTTTTTTTTTTTTTTTTTTTTAGATTTAACTTTTTCGTTTTTTGATCAAGGTCACAGAAGATCTGCAGTTAGCCTAGTGCTTTCCTGGTTGGCTTGGCCTGCAGGTTTCCAGAAAATCCTAATTATTCTTGTATTGTTAGGCTCAACCAGCCACTAGATAATTTGAAAGGAAGGACAACTGGGACTTCTTGGCACCCCATCAAAGCTAATGAATAATTCCTTTCCGCTTCAAACTTGGTTTGTCCCTTCCAAAGTGAAGCACACAGCACAGAGTTGTGGGTGTGATCTAACGCTTCTGCCAAACAGGGCAGAACCAGAAGCTTTGGCTCCAAAATGCACATGTTTGTTAGAAGCAAAGCCTTACGCGGGCATGGAGTATTTTTAGAGATTCAGGTTGTAAGAGTGACCACACTTTTCTTTTTCCTTTCATCTTTCCATTCACATTGTATCTTAATGAAGTTAGAAGTTTCAAGAAGAGTTGTAAGCACAGTGCAAGAATTTCTAACAAAAATTCATTATTTGTTAATATTTTTGCCCTATACCACTACTTTGATGTAGAATAGCTTCGAAAAAGACAACTATTTATTCAGTAGATCATTATGAAGATGTATAGAATAATATCCTTGGTGTGTCTTAGTAAGTATAAATGTGAGTACACTGTGCAGGGGTTAGTCTAGGATGTTGGCTATCTTTTCGTCACTTTCTGGCTTATTCCTTTGAGACAAGGTCTCTCACTGAACCTGTAGCAACCAATTGCCGGGAGTTACAGGCACATGCCTGGCTTTTCACTTGGGTAATTAGACCTGAATTCAGGTTTTTGGGCTTGCATAACAAGCACTATTACCCACGGAGTCGTTTCAGGTTATTAGTTAGAAAGGACTACTTAGTTCGTTAGGTTAGTTGAAAGGAGTTATAAGAAACGTTCTTACTGACAATCAGAAGTTTTAAAATATGGAGCCTACATGATGGTTCCACAGCAAAGGCTTCTGCCACCAAGCATGGCCATCTGAATTTGACCACTGGCATCTACACGGTGGAGGGATAGAACTGACCTCAACAACAAGATGACCTCTGACCTCCACATACTCACCATGTCATGCCTGTGGCCCCACACACGCTCATGAGCAATATAAATAAATGTGTGTGATTTCAAAAAGAGAAGAACTTAAATACAGGCTGCTGAGATATGCTGGAGAGAAACCCTAAGCTTTTCTCATTAACCTGGTTTTACCTGTAGACAGGAAACTGAGACTCAGTTTGCCGAGATAGGGCAAAGGCAGAAGTGACAACATGTAAATGAATGGGTGTGGCTTTGCTCCAATAAAACTGTTTACAAAAGTAATCATTGGACTAGCTTTGGCCCCTAGGGTATAATCTATCGGCCCTGATTTGAGTCTCAGTTTCCTGTGTACAGGTAATTAAGGGGGAAAAGGATCCAAAGGACCTGAATACCAAGGGAGGAGCTGATCCAGAACTTTAATAGACTTTTATGTTATTTTTAACAAAAACCATAGAGTTTGCATTGCTGGGGGACATGCAAATGGAACCTAGGATAAATATTAAAAAAAAGTTTATGGTTAAATTTTTCTGTCCCACAGACCATACTTATAGGATGGTAGTTCTACATGATCATTTCTGAATGGAAATAAAGCTCAAAACCACAGCTAGTATTAACTCCTGAAGCTGTCTTCCAAAAAGTCGGCAATACTCTCCTCTCTCTTCACACTGTAAAAACCAGAGCCTTTTACCAAAAGTCTGGTGAAATTCCAGGTACCACTAGGAAAGGAAGCAAAGGCACGGACCAACAACTGGGCTAACAGCTGCCTAACATCATCACTAATGCACATCTGGGAGACTGTGATTCCTAGCGAGCCTCGGCACCCATACAGAAAGCCAGGCACAGTGGCATGCATATAATCCCAGAGCTGGGGAGACAGAGACAAGTGGATCCCTGGAGCTTGCAGGCCTGGCAGCCTAGCTGAACAAGTGAGTTCCAAGTTCAGTGAGAGACCCTGATGCAGAAAATAAGGTGGAAAATGAGAAAAACACTCAATGTTGATCTCTGACCTCCACATGTAACAAGCTCACACAAGCACGCACGCACACACACACACACACATACACACACGTACATGCATATATACCAACAAAGAAAGAGAGGAACCTGTAGGCTGTATCTATTCAGCTACCCTACATTCTACTGACTGTCTGAAGGCTGATTTTTAGTAATAAGTCTCTCTACCTTCAAATTAAGCTTTTAGACACCATTGACTAAAATAGATGATTAAAAACGTAAGAAAAAAAAAGCATCTGAAGATAATTTTCTTCTACTAAATTCCTCTAAAGTTCTTTTGATGACATGCTGTAAGTTCAGTCCCTCTTGGCTTCTTGACAGTGAGAGCAGAACAATGACTCTCTATAAAAGCTCCCAATCGCTCTCCAGAATCTTGCAGTGTGCCACCGGTCTTATCATCGCTACGTTAGGAGCGCTGCTTTCTTTAGATTTCCTGAGTCAGTTTTCTGCTCCTGTAATAACGTCTGCTGACCTCCTCGAAATTCCTTCCCCAGAACTCAAACATCGACTCCAAGACACACAATGACCTTCCTCTTTCCTGCCTTAATGGATACTAAACTTGACTTCGAGTTATTTTAAGTTAAAGTTTGCCAACCGAAAGCGGCAATGGGCACCTTGTTTAGAGCACAGAGGTGCACACAGATGCAAACACATGTATAGATGCAGACGTGCACAGAGGCATAGAAAGCAGAGACTCGGGTGCAAACTCACCCACATGCACTCACATACAAATTATAAAATACAAAATTCCTGTAAGAGAATTAAAAGTACTTTCCATGATTTTTACACTATGCATATGCATGTTTTGCCTGCGTGCATGTCTGCGCATCACAGGCCCACAAGGCCCGTGAGGTCCATAAGGAGCTGTTGAGTCCCCTGCCATGGAGGTGTTGAGAATCAAACCCTGGTCCCCTGGAGGAACAGCCAGAGTTCTTAACTACCAAGACATCTTGCCAGCCCCTGTAAGAGAAGTTTTAACATCAGTTTCAAAAGGAAGTGCAAATAATATAATAATAATAATAATAATAATAATAATAATAAGTCAGTGTGAACTCTGTTTAGGTCAGTTTTTCGATATAGGTATGTTCCCACAGACGTTGGCTTGGGGCATATTGGACTACATAGAAGGAAAGTAGGTTGTAAGGAGTGGAAAATTTTAAAGTGTGAGTGGGAAATCTAACCTCTAACTATAGTATACTTTTGTAGTTTTTCATCTCAGTGCTAAGCGGGTTCACACACAATAACGTACTAGTCAATATTTACCATCTGGCTGGGCCTGGAGGAAGTGAAATCAGTCCTGATTTGTAGTTTGCACAGTGTAGACACCTCTGCCATGGCCTATTTTAAAGAACTGAGTAGATGCCACTGGAAACAGAGCTTGCAAGATGTGTGCAATTGTATACTTTTCTATTTTATTTTTACCATACTGGTTTAATAACAGGCATCATTAATCTCAGATGTGGATAATGTGAAAAATACTAAAATAATCAGGAAGTGATGGGTTTCAAATTTTTAACACCCTTTTTAAAATATAGCTTATCTCATTGTAATCATATAAATTAGTGTGCAAAAATTGTGTTTAAGAAGTGGCTTGCATTTGTCCAGAAATTTAAATTGGTTTCCTCTAACTGCTTTGGGGGGCTCTTTGTAAATATCTGAGTCCCTAGGCCCTCTAGCAAAAGGAAGGAAGCACACAGCTAAGCCATTGTCCCCCGTTCTCCGGGAGAGCCTCCTGGGTTCCTGCGCATTGCCATGGAATGGCCAGTGTCCACTCAATGTGCCAATATCAGCTGCACTGTCTTCCCAGTGCACTTTTCCAAAATGCCAAAGTTAAGTCGCTATGCTCAGCAGATCATTTGCTCTTTTCCTGGCTTGTAGCCAATTTGAAAAAGAATAGGAGACAGCTGGAGAACTTTGAGGTGTTGAGTAGTAAGCGGAGGGGTGGTTTCTACCATGGCGGCTTCCTAATGTAGATAGCTTTGGAAGCCAAGTAAATCCTGAGATGTGCTGAACGTGGCCTTTAAAAAGTGATTTACTGGGTAATCTACGACCCAAAAGAGAGGCTCCCGAGCTAGGGATGAGAGGTGCTTCTCAAGGATGCAGCACATATTTTTGACAAGCCTTTTACAATCTCCAGGAAAAGCCTGGCAATAGACACCGTCCTCAATTTTAAGAGACAGGCAGCCACTCTCAGGACAGAGTAGCGAGTAGAAAGGGCAGAACTACTTGGTGTTTATATCGGCTACTTTTCTTGCCGCTGTCACCAAAATACTTTACAAGGAGCTCCTTAAGGAGCGGAGGATTTAGCTTGTTTATGGTTTGAGATAATATAAGTCCATCATGGTGAAGGGAGCATGGAGGGGCCAGATCTCTGTGGTCATAGGAGCCTAACGCTGCTTGCTCACCTCTCAGCAGGCATGGAACAGAGGAAGAAGGCCAGCTTTCTCTCTCTGTCTCTCTGTCTCTGTCTGTCTCGCTCTCTCTCTCTTTTTATTTCAATTAGGGACCCCTGCCTACACAATGGTAAATAGGAACAACTTGCCTCCTATGTGAGTTCAAAAAAAACCCACATGGTTGAAGGAAGGTCTCACACATGCCCTGGACCAGCAGTTGAATGGACCCCAAGCAGAACAAATGGAAATGGTAGCACATGCAGACCTGGCAATATGAGCTTGGAAGGAACCAGAAACTTTTAGGATAAACACATATACATACACATGCGTGCACACACACACACACACACACACACACCTATCAGGAGTGAATTATAGGAACTAAAAAAGAGTGGATGACGTGGGCGTGTATTAGTTTTTCTATTGCTGTGATACAATACCATGACCATGGTGTTTGGGTTGACATTTCCAGAAGGTTAGAGTTTCTCATCATGATGGCAGGGAGTACGGCAGCAGGCAGGCTTGGAGACTACAGCAGAAGCTAAAGGATCACACCGTGAACCACAAGCAGGAAACAGAGAGAACGAACCAGAAATGGTGCGAGTCTATAAACTCCTAATTCCTGCCTCCAGTGACACACTCTCACCAACAAAGCCTCCTAAGCCTCCCTAAACAGACCACCAACAGGGAACCAAGCATTCAAATGCTGTAGACTATGGGGGGCATTTCATTCAGTCTACCACAGGATGCTAGAGAAAGAACAGCTTTCGATCATAAGAGGCTAAACCCTTGGGGCCACCATCGAGTGGACCCTGGGCCAGGCATCTGAAAGCATCACCAGCACGGGCAAACAGCAAGGGATGGCACAGTATCCAAGGCCCTAGGCATTAGAATAATTTCTAACTCTCTGGTGCCAAGTTACCTGCATTTCTCATACAACAGGCTGCAAAAGATTCCACAGCACAGCACAAAGCAGGGCCTTCTCTGCAGACAAGCCCAAGGCTGACCTAAGAGCTTACACATTTTTACACATAGATGTTAGTGAAGTTGGCTTACCACCCACTCTCTGAGAAACACAATGCAGTTAAGCCCGGTCCCCTGCTGATGAGACAGGTCCAGAAACATCGTTGAACGGGCACGGTTTTGGCAGCCCCTCCTGGGGAGCAAGTCCTGACCCCTGTGAGAAGCGAACTCACGGCCCAGCTGTGACAATTAACTTCTGGCAGTTGCCTGGATACATCTCTTCCTTTCACTTGGTTCTGGTAACTTTGATTTTTAAATGCTGCTATGTTCCCTTCTGCTTAATACTGTATTTCATTCCAAATAGTTCTTGGAAGTAATTAAAAAATAACCGACCCTTCCACAATCTAATCTAAAGAGAAGGCAGACAGCACTGTTGAAATACTAGCTGAGTGACAGATTATTTTTGTAACAAATATGTATATGAAAAAATATATATTTGAAATTAAGTTTTTAAATACAAATAGGCAATTTAAAAACACATAATACTTGCGTATGTCCAATAAGCACGTGCACTTACAGCATCCCTGTACTCGACTGCGTTTGTGTTTATAATATGCATTATTAATTGAAAAGCATTCTTAAGTTTCCATCAAATGTGCAGAGAATTCTTCACTTGGTTAAGCTATCATCACTCTAATCTTACAGCATTTTCGAATCCCACAGACAGAAGAGGGTTATCATCGCCAGGCGAGCGTGCATGGGCTTGAAAGCTGTAAATGTTTTAAAAGACTGGGGCTTTTTGAGGCATGTTTTTCCTCTCACACTCGGAGGTTTTTGGTTAATCAAAGCCGGCTCCACAAAGCCTCCCTTCCTAGGACATCCATAAGTGACCTCATGTTGGAGCAGGCTCAAAGAGGGTTTCCTCCAACCATGGTGGTAACTGCTCTGTTTTCAGAAAGACTTGTTTCTCTCCACTTTGATGCCAGTTTGGCATATGATCATTCTAAAGCCCAGAACTGGAGCTGTCTACACAGGATGTTTCTGTCTAAAGAACGCATGCAAGGAAGAAATATTGTCTGTGCCTGGCTAAAGCGACACAATTATCTTCTAAGCCAAGGATCTCAGCAGAGGCCAGATTTGTTGATGACAATCTTTTTGAATCCAGAGACAGCGTATCAGAAGGGTATATAGTCAAAAGAAGGCCCTTGTGAAAATTCTTGTTTAAAACAACAATGTGCATTTTTTTTTTCATGACATAGCTCGTCACATTGTATTCACAGTCAGGAAGCAAGCAGACAGTAGGAAGAAAGGGGGCTAGCACGTCAAACCTCAAGACCAACCCGCTCCCCAACTCTCTTCAGCAAAGCTCACGTCAAAATGGCCCACAGCCTTCCCAAACAGCACCATTCACCGGGGAGAGCTAATGTTAGAATGCAGGGCCAGCAAGATGGCTCAGTGGGCAGTGATGCTTGCCAGGCCAGCCTGGCAACCTGCAAGTTGTCCTCTGCTCTCCACACAGGCACCACGTATAGGCACTCACACACAAACAATAAGACACAAAGACTTCCTGAAAAAGATCGCACTGCAGAGTCCAGTGGAGAGCCTGTGTTTAGCCTTTCACACCTGTGACAAGGCTGGCTACACCTCTGAGTTAGAAGCACAGCCATTAAATTAGCCCAATCTGGTTGCCCAGAAGCTTAGAGCAGAAGCCTGCCTTCAAGGAGCAGCACTGATGTGCGCTTGTCAGCTGAAGGTGGAACCAGTAGGCCTCATTGTTCACAGAGAATCCCGGCGAGGCTGCATGAGGAGCCACATCTGTGCTCTCTGGCCCCACTCGCTGCAGTCGTTGGAAGAGAGGACACTATTCTCTAAGGAGCCTTTCAAGTTGTTGCTCTACTCTGTGAAGAATGTGGACAAGGAGACACGGCCCTTGGTGTCTTGTCAGCTATAGCAAACTAGACAGATATTTGGCTTCATTTCCTTCGTGAGCTATCCTAAGAGATACCCCAGGAAGATGGGTGTAGTCATATCCCCCTTCCTGTAAGAAAGGAAAGCACAGGGTTTCTGCTCATGCCCAGTCATGCTCAATGGCAGGGTTTCCATGGCAGGAAGCCAGGGAATTGCTTTCTGGGGGTGTCTGTTTCGAAAGAAAGAAAGAAAAAAAAAAGACCATTTACTCCATGGCTTGGCCTGGAAGGCTGGGTCCTCAGGCAGAGAAAAGGCTCTTCAGGGAGGCACGGTGGGTGTAGAGCCACTGCAGAGGCTGGCTGATACACTAGCCAGAGCAAGAGTAAGTCAGCTCTGAGGGCCAGAATGGAAACGTGTCCTAAAAAAGTCACAGCCAATAATTAGTAAACGTCAGTGTTTGTTTTCTAAAAGAACATTTTAAATGGCTAAAGAAAAAGGTTTGTGTGTGTGTCTCTGTGTGTATGCATGTGTGTGGGGGTGTGCTTGTATTTGGGGGGGGTGTGGGTGTGCTTGTGGAGGCCTGAGGGCAACTCAGTTGTTATTTTTTGGGTGCCAACCACAGGTGTGTGTGTATGTGCTCATGTGTGCACGCATGTTTGTGTGATGTTATATTAGGTTTCTCCCTTTATTTTTTGAGACAATATCTCTCACTGAATCTAGAGGTCACCAATTAAGCTATACCGGCTGGCAGTGAGCACCAAGGAATGTCCTGTGCCCACACACATTCTAGGGCTAGGATTAGAAGTACATACCACACACCCAGAGGATGATGATGATGATGATGATGATGATGATGATTGGCACGGACTCAAGGAACTCTAAACCCAGGCCTTCATGTTTGTAAGGCAAGCACTTTTCCAAATGAGCTATCTTTCCTAGCCCCTGACAAAAAGTTCTGACGGTAAACATCTTATAATATTCTTACAGTAGAAACAAGAGAGGTTACTTTTTCAAAAGAGAAAGAAACAAAAAAAGAGGAAATAAGGCATCAGGCATCAACCTTTCCCAGAAGTGTTTATGAAAGTAAATTTTTAGGCTTTTTTTTTTTCTGGCCTCAAATGTTAAATTTGTTTGTTGAGCCTCTTTGCTGATCATTTCCCAGGCTGAAAGAAAATCAAGGCTGACTGCATCGCCGTGGGCAGCTGAGTCACTGTAAAAAAATCTCTGGTCCTTTTGATGTTTGCTGTGTGCAAACGTTCTGAGAGACATGGGAAGGAAGAAAGGAAACGGAAAGAGGGTTTTAAAGCAGTGTTGAGAAGCCAGGCTTTAAGTCTCTTGTTTACCTAAATCGTTTGCTGGAGGGGAAGGGCAGGGTGCACTTTATAGCAGGACTGTGAAGCAGGGAAGCCGGCTTCCACCCCATGGTCCAGTGTCTTCCTGAGAGAAAAGTGCCCACTACAGTCCATTATCACGAGTAGTTAAAGTGGATAAAGCCTCTCAAGGGACTGTTGATAGCATGTTGGTAGCATGTTCTATTAGCATGGTTTGTGTAAGTTCAGTACTTTCAAAACACATCTTTTGGATCTTTCATCATCAAAAATATTGTGTATCTTTTGAGGATTCTTCTAAAGCTCCCCCCCCCCCGAGTGAAGCTAACTGTTCATGTTTATGCTTTTCTTGCCTTCAAAAACATTGTTTTTGTTTTTGTTTTTTTTTTTTTTTCTGTTCAAATGTAAATAGAACAAGAACTTGAGGAAAGCTACTTTGTTAAGGAAGTTGCATCATGAATTCCCTTATAAAACCCGGTCATTTATTTATTATTTATTACACAGTCATTTGTCATCTTAAAGAATTTTAAAAACTCAAATGCATGTTAATAATGAAGTGAAACGAGTGGGTTTAATTCACTAATTGCAGATTTCTTCAGAGTGTCAGTACAGATGTCTTCTTCTGGTCAAGTTGCCCGATCCTGTATGTACTTTTCAAAATCCCATGTAAGGCTCCACCTTTGTCCGCTTGGGGGTATTTCTACCTGCCCTGTTGCAGCAGTGTGCTCGTGGCTGGGACCATACACCTGGCAAGAGGAAATTTAAGAGAAGAAGGACTTGTTTGGCTTACAGCTCAAGAGGGTTCAGTTTATCACGGCAGGAAAGGCAAGCTGGCAGTATTGGCTCTTGCCTGTGACTCGGGAAGGCGAGGCTGCCCTCTCACATCTGAGTAGACCAGGACGCAGAAAGAAGGGGATGCCCCCGCCTAGCCCCCCTAGTTCATCTTATTCAGTCAGGGGCTCTAGCCTATCCCTAATTTGGAAGGATTTTACCTCCCCAGTTGATCCTCTCTAGAAACGCACTCACAGACACCCAGAGGCATGCCTCCCTGATGCTGATGCCATAGTCATTTCATAATTCAGTTGAGTTGGTGGTAAAAAAAAAAAATAATAACCATCGCTTCAGGGTTTTTTGTTTGTTTGTTTGGTTTTTAGTTTTGTTTTTGTTTTTTTTTTTTTGCTTTGCAGAAATAGGGTTGTCGCACATTTGTGCCCATAGTGCTTTCATCTGCAAGTATTCAGTGTGTGACTTTGTACTGGCAAGAAGGCTAAGAGTGATCTGCCGGGGTGGTCTCATGGCTTTCACGTCACAAGAAAGGAAAAGTAGTGCTGCCACTGAGGCCCATGAAACTCCTCTATAGTCTCAGTTTTAGAGAGTCCATCAGGTTTTGCCATTTGTCTTCCTGACTGTTCAAAGACATCAGATATGAGGTTTGGTTTCCGTTAGTGCCTTTTCTCTTCCAACTCCCCAAATGGTTAAATACCTTACAAAACCAAACCTATTTTATAGGTATAATGGAGGGTATATAGTTAGCATATTGATGATTTTTTTGGTCAATTCCTGTATCCTGGGGTAGTTGATGGCATGGCTTTTCATCTCATTCACCGTTCATTCTGTCTTTCATTCATGGTGTTCATCTTCTATGTCTTAGGTACTTTGTTAGGTGTGGGAGGCACGAGATTAAGTCACAGCTCCTCTGTGAAGGAAATGCAATGTAGCAATGAAGAAAGGCAAAACTATACAAAGCTGTAGTGCATGCCAGTAAGTGGATATATGTCTGTGCCCATTAGTTTACTAGGGAACTCCTGCTTACTTATAAAAGGCGGTAACATTCCCTAAACTGGATTCTACTGACAATTTTTCTGTTACCAAGTAAATTTGGCCAATAAACACATTAAAACTTCCCTTTGAAGACTCCTTATATCTGCCACCAAAGTAATGGAAAAACGAGCAGCTCTTTTATGAAGGCACCCTTTTTACTTCACTTTAGGATTTCTAAAACTTACTTGGACACGTATCATGGTCCACATGTTAATACGCTGTGGGATATTTACATTCCTTGAGTCATCAGTTTGTGAAATGAAGCAGTAGCTGCCATGTCCTTGCACAGTTGGGATCTGGGAACTCTGGTTAGGGCCAAGAAGGAGATGAAGAAACGAGAGTCATACGGACACAGAAAGAGAAGCAGGCGGCCTGGACTCTCTGACGGAGAAGCCACAGCACCCTGGAACCTCAGCATGTTTATCATGTACAGTTAAACAGGGAGGCAGAGTTGTGTTACACAGCTGGACAAGGAGATGAGGTTACTAATAGCAATAGACAAGGACACAGAGTTGTTATGTATGACTGAACTGGGAGGCAGGTTTAGCAGATCTCGATAGAAGCATTCTTGTAGAGGAATAGTTTTTAGGTCATAAACATTTGGGGGAGAAAGCTGTCGGAGAAAAGCATCAGCATCACCCGTCCTGGCTTCACTGGGGGAAGGTTTGGCACTCCTGTGGGGCTTGGGGTCCTTAACATGGCCTTGTCCATATAAAACAATCCATATTTGCTCAGGACTTCGCTTACTTCCTAAGAGCTACCTCCGAAGCGCAGCTAGTTATATGCTATTCTCCTCTAGAGACTAGAAGATACATGTTCTCTTTTTTCATACATGAAACATTTATTAGTCAGGCTCCCTCAGACAACTGACAGAGCCTGACATGAACTAGCTTAGGTAGAGAAGTCCAGAATCCGGTCTCGTTTCAGAGAGTCAACAGGTGTCTTCGGTCCCGCCTACCCTCCTCCTCCTTTCCCAGCATCTGACTGTGTGTTGATAGATTTCCTCCATATGGATGGACTGGACATTAGGACGAAGAGGTGGCCTGATTATAAGCAACTAAAGGTTCAGTATCTGTCTATCCTAGTGACCTCAGAGAGAATGATCTTTGTTTTTGGTATCCATTATAGAAATTGCAGAGAATGATTCTGACAGGCTCAGCTGAAGTCACATGATCACTCAGAGGCAACCACACTGGTCATCTTTATCATTTATTATTAAGCCATATGTGATCACAGGTAAATCCTTATTTTTAGGAAAGGAAAAATGTCTAAATCTCTTAAAACACATACCTGGAATAAGGAGCTGCAGTTCTGCAGAAGAGGGTTGATATCAGTTGGATAATGCATTAATTGCTTTTCTGTTGCTGTGATGAAATACCGTGGCTGTCCTAGCTACTTTCTTATTGCTGTGAAAAGACACTCTGACCAAGGCAACTTACAGCAGAAAGAGCTCATTTTGGGCTTTCCGCTGCAGAGTGTTAGAGTTCGTGTTGGCAAAGTGGAAGCAGGAGGCAGCAGACAGCTGGGGGTAGCAGCTGAAAGGTTATACCCTGAACCACAAGCCAGAGACAGAAAACACACTGGGACCGGCCCAAGTCTTTCGAAACCTCCAAGCCCACCCTTATGACAAAGTAAGGCCTCCTAATCCTTCCCAAACCATTCCACCAACTCAGGACCATGAGCCTAGGTGGGACATCCTCATTCAAACCACCACAATGACCAACACTACTTAAGGAATCAACTTTATTCTGCACTGTGGTTCCAGAGGGTCAGAGCTGTTCATGGGTGGAGAAGCATGGCAGCCATATGAAGCAGGCACGCCGGCTATAGCTAAGAGCTCACATCCTCAACTGCAAGCACAAAGCAGAGGAAACAAATTAGATATAGGTCCTTAAGCTCTCAAAGCCTCCACTGCCCCTTCCCCCGTGACAATATTCCTCCAGGAAGACTGCTCCTTCCAAACCTCCCCAAATAGCCCCATCAACAAGAGACCAAATATTCAAATACTGGAGCCTCTGGGAGACAATTCTCAGTTACCACAGTAAATGCTAGAGAGATTCAAAACAACAGATGTCTACCACAGTGCAGTTTAATTATTAACTTCTAGATTTGGCCGTAATAGGCAGTTGGCTCTGGTTTTCAATTTCTGCTAGAAGAAAAGGATTAAAAAGTCAACTATTTTAATATTTAAGTCATTATTTTTAGAAGACATCTCCAACTTGTAGCTTCTAGCTAATAAATCCAAATATGAAGTTACCTCAGTCATTTCCTTAAGCATATAAGAGACTTTTTTGGCCCCAGGATGTCATATTGCTCAAAGTAATACATTCTGGGAGTGCTTTTCTTAGGCTTTTAAGTAGCTAAAATTCAACTATGAATATTTTAAGCTGAGAGTTTTTACATTCGTGTTATAAGGTATTATTAGCAGCTCAAACTTAACTGTCTGTTCTTGAGCTATAGTGATCCCCAAATTATTGACTGTACAGAATCTTAGCTCTACCTAAGATACATGTGGCTCACCTCCACAGGCTGTAAAGCAGCCTTGGGTTTCTATTCAGACTTGTCATGGGTTTGTCCCTAAGTTTTTAACAAGATGATGTCAGTTGGTTTATCAACCATAGTCAGTAGCTCTGCATTTAGCCAGTAGTGTAGCTCCATTGTTTGTGAGGGATTTATCTGAGAGTAATCCTGAATTTACAGAGAGAAAGATAAAAGATCAAAGGATTTACAGATGCCAAGGAGAGGAAATTCCAGGGCTCTCGGTGAGCTGGCTACGTTTGAAGTCCAGTTTCTGAGAAGTTTTTCTTAATTGAGAAAAATAAGAAGACCCATGTTGTAGCCTTAGGTGGACAGATGTGAAGGAGCCAGCAATAGAGATTTGGGGGGAGCAGTCAGAAGGAGGGGACACATTCCAAGAGAGGGGTGGCTATCAGTGTGGGCATTGACAACAGGTCTCACCAGGACAAGCTCTGAAAGAGACCCCTGAAAGTACAATTTGGAGCCTGTGGTAACATTGAAGAGAGTGATTTCCAGTGAGTGGAGCGAGCAGAGGCTGGACTGCAGCCAGCGTGGAGCAAATGAAGAGTACAGCTTCTTCAATTTCAAAATGGCTTTGTGGAAAGAATAAGGGAAGGAAGATGGCTGGGGTCAGAGTTGATAGATGCATTTCACACCCACTCGAAGAACTTGTGCATATAAGAGAAAAACATGGATGGGCTGGTTAGAGATGGAGGCTGAAATTAAAAGGACGAAGTTTGTTCCTGGAGCAGCGTGCTAGTGACAACAGCTACGTTTATGGGAACAAAAGCTCAGGCTTATGGAGAGGATGAGGGAAGATGGGCCATGGCAAGGGCATCAGGACAGGGCGTGAGAAAGGAACGCTGAAGCCCTCTTCAGTGAAGTAGTAGATCTCTGCCCAGGAGGGGCAATGACATGTGACCTAAGAAAGGTGAATGCCTAACAGATGGAGTAAAGAAAATGATTGTGGAATGTGTTGAAAACCCTGTAAAGCTTTAAATAAATATATAATATGTTTAAGAAAGAATTAGGACGGGGAACTGGCTGGGTAGATATCCAAAGAAAAGAAAGCAAGAAAATCAGTGGATTTTGGTGAGGGAGATGGTACATGGAAGATTGATTATGTCTCCTCACCTAAGAGAAAAAATAGAAGGAGAATTAAATACTATAAACTTTGCAGGGGGAGGGGGCTTAGCCCCGTACTTGGCACATGGTACCCAATAAATAATGTTGAAAAATGCAAAATTTGCTAAGCCAAAGGTGGGGCAGCAGTGAGAGCAAACAGGAACTTGTTAGGCAGTCCACAGGATTGCCTCCCCAGAGCTGTGAAGTCTGCAGACTTTCTCAGCAGATACACGAGCCAAGAGGCCGGAATCATCAGCAGGATCTCCCATGGCAACAGTCATTAAATGATGCTGAGCTCCAAGTTTGGTCTAAGGAAGTAGGTTGTAGAAGAGGTAGGGCCACTGGGAAACAAAGGGTTGTCGGTTACAGTTTCAAATAACTGTTATTCAGTGGTAGATATGACCTGGGCAGCTGGTGTGTGAGTCCATGGACCATGAGAGAGAGAGAGCCATGTAAATGTGAAGTGATAGGGTAACCCCCCCCCCGTGATTGTCACTGTGGAGCAAAGCAAGCGAGCCCCCATAGGTACCCCCTGTTTCAGGGGCTGCCACAGAAGCATTGCCACCTGGAAACAACTGTTGCTAGGAGCAATTAAGAATGAGGTCATGGAGCGTGTTCCTGAAGAGGGGTATTTTATTTTATTACCAACCATGTTAAGACTTGCTGGTACAAAATGGTTGGGGGAAAAAAAAGACCTTTTGTCGGTTTTATTATTGTTTTAAAATCTCTGCAGATGCCACAGTTTATATTCCCTACGCCTACTTAAAATATTATTGGCAAGGAGCTGTGTAGGAAAGACCTTGAGGATATATATCAGGGTATAGAATGGATTGCAGAAAGTCAGGTGGAAACCATCAGGGATGGTGTGAGAGAAGGGTAGACAGTGGCAGAAGTGGCTTTCGGGGTTAACGTGGGGAAAAGGCCAGTATGACATGCGCAACACCTTCCCATGCCGCCTCTTCACACCTGGTCCTCCTCGCTTTCAATCCTGCATTCCCAGGTCAAGCCCACATTCCATCTCAACGTGCCTTGGATGTGTGGCTTAGAACTGCATACAACCAATAGGAAACGGACTTCACTGTCACTTGTGGGTTTTGCTGCTAATAATAACCCACCTTTTTTTGTGGTTCAAAGGACCACTCCCGGAGAGAGCGGCTTATAGCTCCTCTTTTGGGTGGGTATGATTCGAGTTACTCCCTTCTGCCTTGAGTTCACTGAATGGACTCTAAATATGAGCCCGAGGTTTTCAGCTGTCATTAAGATGTTTTGTTCATCTGAGGGAAGACAATCTTTGAAACAACTATTGTTAAGACCGCCTAGCAAGGACACTGACCGAAGTCTGAGAAGGTTGTGGTCACCCGGGGAGCCCGCCATCCATGTGTTTTGGGGGCACAGGCAGGTAGGAGGGGGGCAAGGTTGAAAGCCAACAGCACCATCAGAAATTTCTAGGTTGGACTGGACCTGAAGCGTGTAACTGATGTGTAGCACACAGACAGAAATGAGCGCTGCCTAGGTAGTAATTTGTACTTGGTTTTGTCTTGATAACAACAGTCAGGTAAAGTCCCTTGAATGTATATATTTATCTATGTTGTAGTTCTCAGGATGTGGTCCCTAGGCAAGCAGCATTCAGAAATGCTGATTGCAGGCTCCATTCACTATTCTTGAATCTGAGGCCTTGGGTGGAGGCAGTCAGCTTCCTAGCCTCCAGGTGAGCCTATGGGCTCAGGCTGAGCTGATTTGCATTGTCCTTAGCCTGGCTCTTGTTCATTTGTATTGTCTGAGGGAAAATTTCACCAAGTATCAGTGCTTGGGCCTCACCAGGAGGATTTGATGGAATTAATAGGAAGTTAATATCCTGGCATCAGCTTTTGGTAAGTTCCAGTGGTTCTAATTATGATCACAGCTAACAACTATTGTTCCATTGTTATCCAAGAATTGGCTGCCTAACCCAGGATGTGATCACCCAAAACTAACTAACTGAGAACAATTTGTCTCTTGCTAGAGTGTTGACTTAGTCATTTGTATACAAAGCAAACCACAAATTGTGCAAAAACGTCACAGGGTGGGAATATTTCTCTTCGTTTTCCGCATTGTTGTATCGTGAACCCCTGAAGCAGTGTTTGACACTGAGGAGGTGGGAAGACAGCAGTGTTGACGAAGCACATTGATAGTGAGCCAGGAACCAGGTTCCAAGAGTCTCCCAAAGCAGCAAGCGGGAAGAATGGCCTGTGTTTGGGGCCAGCCTGGGTTCGTCCGTTCCTGGTTCTGCCGAAGCACTCTGAGTCCTCTTTGTTCTTGCCTCAGGCACATCCGTACCAGGACGTCACTGCCTTGAGTCAGGACTCTCACAACTATTTGTGGAATTCAGCCTCTGCTGATGCTCTTCCCAGAGCTGAGTCGAGATGATTTTCCCCTTCTGTAAGGCTAGAGGGATGACGCACAGCGGGGTGATGAGAAGTTTCAATGCTTGCTCCAGACAGACCCCTAGTCGGAAGGTGTTGGCTTCTAACTCACCTCTGCTTAGGTCTATACATCACTCGCTGGGTCCCTTGTAGCTAATGAGAGGCTCTCCCCCATTTGGTGGCAAGAGTAACCTTCGGAGTGAGAGTTGAGCCCTGAACGTTAGTTAAAAGCCCACTCGCCAGGATGCTGCTGCTGCAGCCCCTCCAGCAGGAAGACCTCGGCAGGTACCTGTTTAACGCTGTCAGGTTGAAGGTTGAAGTTCATTACTTCAACTCTATGAAGAAAGTTTGTATACAGACAGTTTACTGGTACACTGGAGTGGGAAAGTTCGGTGTTGATTACCGTACCCTAACCACAACACTGTCTCTCTACTCTATTTTACTTACTGCTTATGTTGTCCTAGGGGAATAGTCTGGTTTCTCAAATGCAGTGCTTGCCACTGTGTGCCCTTCTAGGCAAGCCTCTTGCTCTTGGTTGCCATAGCTGTTTGGATTGTAGTTACCCTAAGATTCCAGATAGGACCATCTAGATCTTCATATGTAAGTTTGCGTAGGTGTTACAGGGGCCCATGGACATCAGACGAAGTTGTTACTGCACCTGGAGGTCCACTCACTTCTTAGAGCGCAGGAGGCATTCAAGTCTCCTCAGGGACACGCAGATTCTCTGCTTCTACATCAAAGCTTACTGTCCCCCCAACCTCACAAAGGCCCAGAAGCTCATGAAGGCCTTCTCAGATTACTGCTAATGCCTGGCCTGATTCAGCAGCGGCTGTTGCTGATGAACAACCTGATGCCCCTCCTCCCCAAAGAGAAGTTGGGAATGCCTCTTCTGTAGCACTTTCCACCTTTGTAGACTCAGGGAGCATAAAGTAGAGTCAGAAATGAATGCAAGGCTCCTGTTTGGGGATTCAGTGCACAGCTTAAAAACTATTGAGTTTAGCCATTTCCTGACATTGACTTTCATAGCAACAGTTTAATTTGGAGAAAATCTGCTACCTCAAATGACTAAAAGTATTTATGTGGAAAATTTTCCAAATGATTGGCTTTACTGTGTTGCTATTTTCTTTCCCCATGAATATGTGAGTGTTTGGCTTCCTCCCAAGAGTTCTTTTCTGCATCACTTCTCTTCAGGAAAAGACAATTTTCTACCCAGAGTTAAAGCAGCTCCAGGAGTCTTCCTCGTTTAAGCAGAGTGTTGTTTGAGTTTAAGCCAGAATATCTGCAAAATGTTAGAATGGCCGTGTTGGTGGTGCCCTTGACTTTTCTTAAAAGTTAAGGTCGTCTGAATATCCTTTAGTGCATTCCCTGTGGAGGGGCCAGCTTGGGCTCTCTGCAGCCCTGCCCTGTGCCTGGCTCCCACCTGCAGCAGTCTTACTAAATGGGTTCTCCACTGTCCCTCCTTCTTCCTTACCCCTCTAAGTCTTCAGCTACCTTGCCAATGTCAGCCCTCGCCAACATCAACAATGACTCCCCATAAATAACTTTGGATTATAATCAACCTTTCTGTAGCCCTTGACATGTTAGATCTCATTTTCCTGACTTCCTTGGGACCATTTATCCTCCTATTTCCTTAAATACTTTCCTCTTTCTTTGTTCCTTTCTTATGTGTTGTTTTCCTATTTTGCTTTAGACCCTCACTCATATCCTGGAAGGCAGCCATCTTTCCCTTGACTCTAGTTCCAATCTGCTCATCAGGTTTCCCCATCTTTGTCTAGTCCAGGCCCAAGAACCAGTTTTGTGTCAGTCTAAAGATTGTTCCCTGTTTCTCTTTTAAGTTTCCAGTCTCAGGGCTGGACACTGTAGTGTTGTGGATATAAGCATGGTTTTGTTTTGGTCCCAGGTGTGGGATGTGGGACAGATGGTCCACAGCAGCAGACTTTTTGCGTCATGTGGGCTCTGAGACGAGCTCTTTACCAGCTTCAGATAGTTTAAATCTGAGGACTCTGGAGAGAAAATAAATTCCAGAGCCCAGAGAGTGGGGATTAGAGAAAGAACAAGGCTGCTTCTTCTTCCCCCTTTGCTCCTGGTTTCTGTTGTGCTGCAGGAAGTTGGAGATCTTCTGAAACAAGGATTGGACTGGCTCCAAGGAACCCTACTACCCCAACCAGCAGGAAGTAGCTAAGAGAAATGTGACCCCTCTCCCACTAACCCTTTCTTTCTTTTACCCCTAGTGTTTAGATGTTGGAAGGGATTGCGGTGGAGTAGGGAGAAAAGCTAAAAGAAGTGTAAATAAAAGTTCTTTAAAAGTACACCAACACTCTAGTTTGCTGTGAAACTAATTTCTTCCTATCTCTGTCACTTTTCCTGCACCTATAAAACAAGCCAAGTGTTTTCTATTTGTTCTATTTCTTCCATGTCTTGATATTCACATCTTCTCTGACCTTCTGCTAGTATGTCTTTCTACCATAGGATGAGAAACTGCCAACTCTGATCTAGATTGCTCTATCTTATCATCATTCATACTCCTGTTCTCTGACCAATCAACCCCAGTTCTCTTACCAAAATCTCTTCTCTCTCCCGCTTACAAAGCCCCACAGTATGATTATCTTTTCCCCTCAGCCTGAGGTCATGTCACCCTTCACTCCACCATATTCATATTTACTGGATTTCTTTTCAGACCCTCAAACCTACCATGGTATCTCATCTCCTGACTTTCATACGATCCTTTCTTCTCCCTAGTCCACTGTTTCTGTTTTCTTTACCTCTTTTGAGTCTTAGGCACAGAATGCTTCTCAGACATGCTACCAAGTCTGGCAAAGGTACCTTTCCCAAAGGCTTTTTTGCCTCATTGTCTCATCAAAGCACTTCTCAAGGTCCATCTCATAGCTGCCCCATCTTGAAAGGTCTTCTCTCTGCTGTGCAAAGACATGAAGATACTACTCCTGTTGACTGGGCACTGCACATGCCTAATACAATATTTGATTCATGATGGCACTGAGCTCAGTAAATATCTATTAAACAAAAAGTGGGCCTCACAATGAACTGTGAGCCAGCCTTCTTCATGAGACAGACCGAAATAAATGCCATAGTCCCATTTGCAGTTTCTTGCCCACCAGTCAAGCTCCCTTGGCAAGAATGACTATTATTTTCCCACAAAGCAGACAAAAACTTTGTTGCAGACAAAGCAACCTATATCTCCCACAGGAAGAAAAACTTTCCAAGGTTCTGAGAATTAGCATATGGTAATTGGCAGGTCCCAGGGTATCTTTTAATTGAACCTTCACAGACGTCCACTTAGCTTATACTCAGTGCTCAAATTGAGTAGAACCTCATTAGGGAGGTTGTGTCATGCCATGCCTTAGTGAAAATGGAGAGAATGGGAAACACAGCTCCCCACATGGAGGACGTGGGAAGCATGCTGATCTGGCCCTTGAATCCACGTGTTGTGTTGGTGCCAACTCTTGACACTGAAGAGCATGACAGTATGGCCATGACCTTCAAAAAAGCCTAGGATTGCCCTTCGCAGAGCCCGTTGTAACTTTTCTATTTCACACGCTTTCCTTCTGTCCTCTCCCCTAGTGTCTCCTTTATGGCCAGTTCATGAGCAAGCAGAGTTTCAAGAACGTGCCTCCCAGAAGCACACCTGAGGAAATGATATGACTGCCAGGCTCAGCCCAACACAGCTATCCTGCACCTCTCTGACACCGTTTACTTCCTCGGTTCTCTGCTCTCTGTGACTAGGATAAGATAGGAAAGGTGGCCACTCTCAGGGGCCGCCCTTACTGTCTCCTCTCTGCTCCTATCACGCCTTGCTTCTCCAAACCCTCATCCTCAGGACCCAGCTCAAGTGTCCCTTCTCTGTGAAGCTTTTCTGACGATGTGAACAGTGCCTCAACAATCCACGAAGAGCCCGCCTCACTATTCTCCAACTCCAGGGGACCATATCTGACCTCCCTGCAAAGTCAGAAAACCTTGTTTGGTTCTTAGGCATGTCTTGTCTCTGTGTTAAGTTATAAACTTAGGGAGACTCTTTTTCTCAGCATGCCCACAGGGTCCAGCACAGTAGGTGTTTAGGGGCAATTGCTATAGGAGGAGATAATCTAGGGAGGAGGATAGCACAGAGGTTAATTGCAGGGGGTGGGAGGGTGGAGGCGAAGCTTGGGTGCTGAGAACAGTCGGTCTGGGTTATACTTCTGCTGTGCTACTTAATGAGCATGAGACTTTGGACAAATTACACCATTTGTCTGTGCCTCCGTTTCTGTATCCGTGAAAGACAAAATTATATATACCAAATTATACCCGACCTATGATTGTTGTGAAGTCTATAAAAGTAATCGTAAAGCACTTAGTACAAGACCTTTGCCTCCTGAGCACTCAGAAAATATCAGACTCTCCAGCATGCAAGGGCTAGCAAAGCTGCCGCCATAGAAAGTACTGTTGTGTATACCAAGGGCGAAGGGCGTTTGTGACTAATATGACAAAGATAGCTAAATCTAAGCTGTCGCCAATAGAGGACCAGCATGGCCTAATCCTCCTGAGAACTCAGGTGCCTGCTTTTTTGAAATGGTGAATCTCATCTCTCCAAGTCAATAGAATCGTTTTGACAAGAAGGCAGCAAGGCTACTCAATACTCACATACAGGCAGCAGAGAGGGCTAGGTGAGCTCACACTATTGAGCTATGTTCTCATGTGTCCTGTTTTAATGTCTGATGATTTGGAAGGAAATGGAAAAACTAATGCTGAATGGAAAAAGTCATGTTTTTGCTGCCATCTACAGATGTCAGAGTGCAATTTTCAAAGCTTCTTAACATGCCCAGCAGCCCAATTCACTGAGTGACACTACATATGAAGCACAGTTTAAGTTCTAGTAACCTAAATAATTTAAGCACATTATTGCAGGAATTTTTTTTACCCTGCTTTCTAAAACTGTGCACATCTAGTCAGGAATTCAATCTTTATAATTCCTCAGGTTGTGTTCAAACTTGTATCAGAAGGCTGTGTCATAACTCAGGGTTGAGTGACTATTGCTCAGGGCACCTTAGCTGTAAGCTATAGCAGCTAGCCGACAGGGTCAGAGTTTAAAATGGTGGCAGACAAGAGCAGGCTCCGCTGGATTTCACTCCAGGCTTTCCAGGATCTCTGTGGTTACTAGAATTACTGTAAATGGTCTCTCATTGTTTGGACGTGAGAAATCAAAACAAGTAAAATCAAACCGTGGGAATAATGTCCCTTCTGCAATGGCTCCTTTGCGATCTTATCTGTATACTGGGTGAGTTAATTATGGCCCTCCAACCTGTCCTGTGCCTCTTTTCAAAAGGGTTAAATATAGACAAGAATTATTGGAGAAGCGTTTGCTGGAGAGAAAAAAACTGGCCCTTCAAGAAGTTCAGGAAGAAGAAGAGAGAGAGAGGCGCCTGGAAACCCTTCGAAAGCAGGTGTTTTCACTTTGGAAATTTTCAGTTCTTTTTAAGTTGCTAAGTGTGCTAATGATATTATTACTGGGACTCGGTTCATGACATCTGTTACACAAAAATGTAACTTTCCCAAACTAGTACATGGTCTTCATTCCCAGGAGCCAGTTAGGTTTATGTTGAACCAGATCCAGGTTCTTAACAGATTTAAAGAAGTTGATCAGCAGCATTTCAAAAGCTCTCCCAAGATCTGAATGTATCTGTATCTCCTCTAGTTCACTTCCCAGACAGTATCTTTTTGCAGCAGTGAAACTCTGTTTCCAGTCAAAGGACTTCACTGTCCTCAAAAACATGTGGCAGAGCAAGATAATCCACTCTCCAGTGGGAACCTTTGCTTGGAAAAATCCCATAGCCAACAAGCCGGTTGGCTTACAAACACCCCCTTTGTGCTGAATTAAAGGCTCCCGTTGCCTTGTCTAATAAAAGTAGGCAAAAGTAGATGGCAGTGGACAGTACACAGCAAACACAGGGATTTAGGAGATAGGGAAATAGGAGATAGTTTCTCTGGTAATTTTTCTGAACTTTGACCCCAGAGTGATTTGCTGAACTGATAACTCTACAACCTAACCGGTGGGAATCGGCTGCGTAGAGAGGGTAGAGGCTGCACAAAGCCACCAGTGACACTTGACCTTGAATGCCCTTCAGTACCAGAACCGCTGGTTAAGTAGTCAATAGCAGAGAAAGCCTGAGTCATTATTGCACCTGCCTTGGCTCCATTCCCTTCTTCATCTGGAAAATGGGCGTAACAGTGATAGTGTCTGCCCCCCGGGGGTTTGTGGTAATTGGAGTTCAAATCTGTGAGTGCTTACTAACTGCAAAGCCTTATTCCAGTGAAATTTGCCTTAACCTCCCCAGTATCCCTATGAGGTAAGTATTATTAACGCCCCCATGTTGAAAAAGAGGAAACCAAGAGGTTGGGTGCCTTTTCCAAAATAGCGTAGGGTATCAAATGGGACTCCTATGAGACAGATCTCACACCTCTTTAAAAAAATAGGCTGTAGACATGAATTCAGAACATGAGAATATAAATTCTGTTCCTATATCTGAAAAATCAAAGTTACTCAGTCATTAGCAAATAATTACATACTATTTCTGGAGACAGACTTAATGTTAAAATTACTGAATATATTTTTGTTGCAAATATAACTTTGGTAACTACAGAGTCCACGTGACTAGAATTCCTTCCATCCAGCAGTCCTTTGAAAGAAGTTTTCTGCTCCCTTCACCTGCAATCAGAGTTTAGATTAAAAAAAAAAAAAAACTATAATAATTAAATTATGTTTGATTCCAGTCATCTTATTTTGAAATGGCATTAAAATACCATTTACTTCATACAAATTCTTGACTTGTGGAATTAACAGGTAGGCATTGGTGATGGTACCTGTGATTGACGAAGTCAATGGCTTCTTTTTCATTAAGATTTGGGTCAGAACTGTCGTTATTATGTAAGACAAAAACTGTTAAAATTACTCTCTGGTTTTGTAGTAGAGAGGCACTCCTCTGTCTTTAACAGACCCAAGGAATCTACTTGCCTAGGATAATTGCTGTCCACCCAGCTTTTCCAGTAATGGCCGCACAGTTGACTTTTCCAGACAGCCTTGTGGCATTGTCACTTACAACCATAGATTGATAGCTGCTAAAATACGAATTTTTTTAAAGCTTTTTCTCATTTCAAGGTGGTTTTTATGGCTTTTCTAAGTAAGAGTCCCTTTGACTTTTATCAGATAAGCTTGTGTCTGAAATAAATTATAACTATTTAATCATTAGCAAATGTTTATGATCTTCAAATATTTTGTTTGACTTGTGTTTTAATTCCTTTGTAAGTCTCTGGGACTGGCCTGGATTCAACGTCCCATTGCTCTTTCCTCTACAATTTTATACTTAATAAAATTTCTTTAATAGTCACTAAACAAACCTGTAATCTTCCCCAGAAACCCTTAGCTTGTACCCTCTTCTGAGTGGTTAGGCTTTCTCTTCTTTCAGGTTGCTGTTGTTGTTCAGTCTGATCCAGTTAGGATGATGTCAGACACACTGGCCTGGAGAGCCAGGACAGACGCTGAAAGTGAAGATGAATTCATTCTTCAAAAGCCACTCTTCTCACTGACTACATACAATGAGCAGCAGGTAATTCTGGGAATTAGCAGTATTGGTGCAAAATCCACTCCGAGAACAGAAAGAACTGCTGAAGTGTGTGCTTTGAGTTACAAATTATTTTCAATATTTACATGTAAATACCCTATATTAGCATTTTTGCTTCTAAATGCTAATACTAATACATAATTACTGCATGAATCTAACTATTATAAAATTGTAACATTAAACAGTTTAAAATAATGTCTATCACTGAAAATGGTATAATATTTTTTTCAAAAGTCACTTATATGAAAAGGGTCATTAGTATGCATTCAAGTTCAAAGATTTCTGTGTTGTATTAAGAGTTTATATCTAAATTCAAGGCATAAATTCCTTTAAATGAGCAACTAATGACACTGACAGGCAGTGGTGACGGCAGCTCTCACAAGGTATGTTTTTAGAGCTAGGTATAAAACATTTTCTGTGGAAACAGCATTGAGGGATTGTAGAGCTTAGAATTTGGGTTGTTCTTCCCCTGCTGTGGGAGCAGCCTTACCAGGCCACAGAGGAAGACAATGCACCCAGTCCTGATGAGACCTGATAAGCTAGCAGGGAAGCAGAGGAGAACCTCCCCGTCAGTGGACTTGGGGAGGGGCATGGGAGGAGGTGAGGGAGGGAGGGAGGGATTGGAAGCGGATGGGAGTGGGGGCTACAGCTGGAATACAAAGTGAATAAACTGTAATTAATATAAAAATAAATAAATTTAAAAAAGAATTTGTGTTGTGGCTAGAACTGAGAAGGGAGATTTAAAAGAATTTTTAGCGGGAGAAGGGTAGGAAAGAAGACTTGTGAATGAATGGATATAACCAAGAGAGAAAGCAGTCATGAATTTTACAGAAGTGGGGAGAAAAAGCCAAAATCTCAGGAAACCTGCTGCCAAATGAGTCCATAGTGCCTCTCTCGTGAGCTGCATACTTGATAGCGAATAGGAAGGCGGAAATTTCATTCATTAGTACTCAAACACATATTTGTGAAATTGATGCTACGTTCTGGTTCTGTATGAGAATGTAGCTGTTGGCTCCACCCTAAGTAGACCAGACTGATCCTTCCTGGAGGAAGTGACTGTCTAGGTCAAGAAGGAAAGTATTATATTCAGAAGTAACGCACAAGGGTGAGGCCAGCTCTGTGCAGGATGTGGGGAGAGAAGGGTGAAGTCTGCCTGGGAGGTTAGACAGATGAAGCTTCTGAGCGTGAGCTGAGTTAAGATTTGGGGCAGCTGCTGCTAAATTTACTCAAGAAAGTTTACAGTTTAAAGGGGGAAGAGGTTGATGTGCACAGGGAGAAGAATTACTTATAAGAACGGGTGGCCATATCTCCAAAACTGGCTGCCCAAGTGGGAAGGCAAGTGGACCGTACACAGACTGAATTTGGAGGAAGGAAAAGCCCTCAGGACTATCAGGGTTTCCCCAGGCAGAAGAGATGGAGAGGAGGCCCTTTCCTTGAATGTCTTCACTGTGAGACAGGGCAGGGGCACAGGGTAAGTGCTGAAACATGAGAGTGGCAACCTGGACGAGGGCCCAACTGTGATACACAATAAGCCTTTTTACTCAGACATCTGACCTTTATCCTGTGAACAGACACGGTATTTTAAGACAGGTAAGTTAAATAATGACATTTGTATTTTATCCCTGTATCATTTTGAATGGAAAATTGATGGGTGTTGGGGTAGAGGAGGGAAGCAGTAGTGAAAGAGTCGTGAACAGCTCTGACTGGAGAGAGGGAGGGCTAAAGAAAGTGAGGAGGACTCCAAGCCAGACAACTACCACCCGTGAAGAGCCCACAGTGCACATTGTGGATTCAAATCCACACCCGCGATTTATTGGTTGTGCGCACTCTCCTAAGCTACTAACATCTTTATGTTTGCTTTCTTTCTCTGTAAAATAATTACTTGCAAAGTTCTTGCGAGGATTAGAAACAATAAATACAAACTGCCTAGATTACTGCCCGGTATTTGGCAGTAATTCAACAGATTATTGCCTTTTTGTGGCTCGGCCACTAACCTTATAAGAATACAGAAGGAAAAACAAGCTCAGGGAAGAGAATTTGTTTTGTTCATGTCATGTTTAGGGTGAAGGGGTCCGAAGCATGTTTCAAGAAATGGATTACCAGCCTCTGGGGGAGGCGAAACCTCTCCTCTTCATTTACTTTTTACTCAAAAATTCAATAAAGAAAAAAATAGATAAAGCTCCATAGCTCGAAGAAAAAGGTAAATCCTGGAGAGAATTTGGGAGCAAATGGCACACGGGTAACAGGGACAGCAGGACTCCTAGAAAGTGGGTGAGAATAAATGGGGTCAGAAGAGAATCCTGGGTCCTAGGCTCAGATGTTTCTCAGACAAGGACCGTTAGGTTGTCCCTGCCTTGCGCGCATCCCCACCCCAGCCCTGCTTCTGATTGGCTGCCACTGAGTCTTCCTTTTGGAGTGCATCCGACACGTGGTTCTTCTCTACTTCCAGACAAGCTTAGGTATTTATTACTTCATGTCTAGACAGTCACGGTCTCCTCCTGTCCACCCATTCCCTCCATCTCTCTTTTCTGACCACCTTCATTTATCCGGACTTCATGATCAGATCCATCTTCACACTTTCATACCAAAAGCAGAAACAAACAGCCTGGTACTAGCTAGCACAATCTTCAAGGCTTCGCCATCCAGTCGCCAGCCAGTCAGAGTGTCCTTTCTTCACAGAGCTCCTGGTGGCACACAGTGTTCTGCCCAAATTCACCTAATCCCAAAACTGACTCACTTCATCACAACATTTGTATGTAAGGCCTCCCTGTCTGATTACATCTCTCCTCCTCCCTCTCTTAGGCTTATGGAAAACTAAGTCAGACTTCAAGGCTGCCCAGTTGTTTCTTATCGCATCCTTATTTCAGAACCCCACACACCTCCATGTTTTACCACAAGAGGCACAGCCATGAGTTAGTTATTTTTGTACCTCTTAATACTACCATTCATTCAGGAACTCACTGAGGAGCCATTTCCAAAAGCTCATAACTGTATCTCGGGGTGTGTGTGTGATGTACTTCAGATTCAAGTAAAATGTCTCATTGGGAATAAATCCATAGGTAGTCACCTTTTGTCAGCACAAAAGGTGTGTTGACATTTAAGAGTCATAGGAAGGTGCCTTAGGTCCAATTAAGTGTAAATGAGAACAGAAGCGGAGCTATTTGTGTGTCTACTTCTACTTAGCATGGGCGAGGTGGGGCATTTCCCAGTTCTGTTTGAGACAGAAATCCACCCTTCGATTCTCTTTTCCAAGGAGTGACCATGTGTTTACTCATAACTTACACATTACTAAATGATAGCAAAGTTAAGTGGCTTTTAGAAGACAGGGGCGTGGGAGAGATGACTTAGCGGTTAGGAGCACTTGGAGCTCTTGCAAAGGTCCTGGGTTTGGTTCCCAACAGCCACCTAGCAACTCACAACTCTCTGTGTCTCTAGTTCTAGGAGTTAATAATTACCAAGTTCACGAAGACCACGGGACTTTTGTTATGCATGGTATCACTCAATAAGCTGTATTTTAAAGGTTGTTTTCCCCATAAATACCATCACAAGAAGTATAGATTCCATAGCTATCTTCTTTCTGCTTGTTATTTTACACTTTGACTTTTGACTATGGAGGATCCATTATCTGCATTATCACCACGTTTTCTAGCTTCTGTAAGCACTTCCCACCCACATGGCACATGAACATTTACATGCATGCAGACACACACTCATACACAAAAACATCATTTTCTTACATTACAGCTTCTTAAAAATATATTCCAAAGGTTGATTTTATTAAAGTAGATTTGCTTATAATGCTTTATCTGTATGATTGTAACCAGCAATAAATAACCAATAATGGGGGAGGGGTAGGAAAGCAGTGTGACAGGGGGAGCCTGTCTGGAGCAAGAGTGAGACTGAGACATGTCCAAATCTTGTCCTGCGTCTGTCAGGAGTAGGACTGCTTCCTCCTTCCCCATACACCTATCCTTTTGACCTCCCCCTCTGCCATCCTTGAGGTAGTCATGTTGCCTGGTGGCCAGGTTTCAGGTTAAACTTCCCCTCTCTTTATAAGGACATGTCTAGCAAGCATGTGCAATTCCTCTTCATGCAAATGAAGTATCCCCAACACCTCCGCTCCAGCCAATGACGTACACTCATCCCCAAAACCCCTACCCACTCCCCAAGCTTTATGGAGTCTTTGTTCACACCCCCCCCCCGATAAAAAGAGAAGTTTCACTGAAAAACATCTCTGGAGAAGGCTGTTCCTATCACACTCAACATTGATCAAGAGTCAGTGTAACCCATATGCCCCTTGATAAGCTTCATTTCTTCCAGTCTAGCCTGGTGCACAGCGGTGCCTGGATACTAAGTAAAGAAGCAGAGCGAGGGCAGCATACTAATAGGCCTGGAAGTAAGGTGTTTTTCTTTAATTCCGGTAAATAATTTTAATATGTTGTAATATATAACATTGAATACATCCTATGTTGAAAATAAGTAATACACTGGAAAGCGATAATGTCAAGAATTGTTTGAACATTTTTAGTAAAACCTCTGCAGCCACAGAACTGACAAGATTTATTGTCATCTAATCATCTATCTACCTTAAAAAATTATGCAACTTGGGGAAATGTGAAACTAAGCGATAAAATTTCCTTCAGTTGAACAACTTATTGTTTACTTAAATTGTATCTTATGTCTACAGATAACTTCTGATCCTAGACTTCGATTTGAGTTAGCGCTTCGAGAAGCTGGACTCCATAAAACACTGTATGCCAAAGAGATGCTACCAAAAATTGGTCCTCACAAGCCTCCAAGGAAGGACACAGAATCAACTGTGTTCAAGAACTAGAGGGCACATGAAACCATTATATGAATATGGATAATGATCATTACCACTTCTAAATGTTTAAAAAGTACCAGATGTAGAAATCATAGCATTTATTAAACAACTTTCCCTTTTTATCTTCAAAGTTTATTCACTATTTGCTTTCTCTTTAAATAACATGTACTATCACCAAATTCACCAAAATTATGAGACTTTGGTATATATGTTGTCATTTGGTAGGCTGTTATTTTGAAATTTTTTTCTAGAAAGAGCAGCTCAAAATAGCCATTTGCAAGAATTGTATATTTCACAGCTACATTCATTTCTGCTTGTTATCTCACTATTTGACTTTTAATTATGGAAATTTCATATTATTAATGCTTACATTGTTTTCTTGGTTATAAGTATAAGAGGAGGTTCAGTCTTTCTCTAAATTTATGAGTCAGTTTGGTACAACATGTTTATTGCAAACCAATTATTTGAACAATCTCAGTTTGCAAATTTGCCTTAAGAAGAAATTAGACATACTGTCTCCATCATGGTAAGATCTGTTTTGTCAGGGAAGACATGACTGTGGTATTTAGAAGAAAAAGTTGACATTTTATGATACTTGAAATGTTATTAAAAGTTCCAAATTACCTATGAAATACCAAGATGATTTTCTTGAAAAGAAGTATTTCAAAGAAAGCTCACCTACAAATTTTTGGCTATCTCTAAAAGGCAGCAAGAGAAAATTTCAGCAAGAAAATGTGTTGTTAAAACTTCCAGTTGCTAATAATAGTAAGGAGGCTAACTCCTTTTATCTCTATTGTCATTTCTTGTATTTTCCGTCTACCTGTAGCCATGGCGTTGTCTCTAGATAGTTATGAGAATGCTCTGAAAGCCACACAAGCCAGGGCTTAGGATGTAGCTCAGTTAGTAGAGTGTTTGCCTAGAATGCCCAGAGCCCTGATTTTGATCCCCAGCATCCTGGATGCAGCGGCACACACCTAGAATTCTAGCCCTTGGGAGATGGTAAGCAGGAGAACCAAGGGTCCAAGGTCACCCATGGCCATACAGTGAGTTTACAACTAGCCTGCAATACAGGAGACCCTATTTTTTAAAAAAAGAGAGAGAGGAAAATATGAAAGAGTAGGGGAAGGGAGATGAAGAGAGAGAGGAGGGAAGAGCAGGAAGAGAAAAAAAAAAGAACACTTCAGAAAACAGTCTCATTGGTACTCTTCATGAGCATGCCCAACATCAATGCAGCCTTTCAGAATACACTGCCTTCTATATAAGAGGTTCTATAGGGGGAAAGATCTTATCCACATCCCACAATTCACCCTAATGCTTTTCTACTTCATCTTGTTACATCATATCTTATCAAAGAGTGGAGAGGTCATTAGGAAGAGGTAGAGAATGGTGGGTATGGATTTATCTTGGGATCTTTCTGCAGGTTAACATTGCTGAGAGAGATATTAAACCCTCTGGGACTTCTCTACCCCAAGAAGTTCCCAAATAATTAAGACAGAGACCACTTGGATTTATAAAAGCTTTAAGGCACAGTAACTGGGCAGGTATCAACCCTCTAAGCTATTTTGCTATTTCTCAGCTACACTTGCTATAATAAAGTTACTTGCCATAATAGTTCCTGCCTGGGCTGCTTCTGTTCTATCAGTCTGTCCTCAGGGCAAACTTTTCTTGGCCCTGTGTTCCTAGTCCATACTGCTCCACTGGAGACTTCCTTCTCTCCAGCTTCCTCTCCTCCTGCTACACCGTCTTCCTCCCTTCTTTCCTTCCTGTGATTTCTCTGAGACCCTAAGCCTGAGAACCTCAGCTCTTCCTTCTTCTCTTCTGCCCCTTCTTTCCTTCTTTCCTTCCTGTGATTTCTCTGAGACCCTAAGCCTGAGAACCTCAGCTCTTCCTTCTTCTCTTCTGCCCAGATCCACAGGCTTCAGCATCTTTATTAACCAATCAACTTTAAGTTAGGTAGAGCAAGGTTTATATACCAAAGACCAGTGTATGAGTACACGAGGATGTACTCATCTGGGAGGCAACCAGATCTTGGGTGCCAGTAATTAGCATTAGAATACATAGCACTAGACCAACCCCAACAGGTTAAGGTATTGTTTTATGGGGCTCTGAGCATAAACCCATGAAAATCTGCTGAACCAGAAAGAGTCCTGTGCAAGCAGCATGGTGAGAATGCTGCTGAGCCTGTGGATCCTTACTAGCCTGGGCATCCACCAAAGTCCTGGGACCACATTCAAATGCTACTGAAATATTAACTCCTTTAAACTCTCTTAATAGCTGGTACCACCTTATTAGCACATAGCAGTGCCATTCTGAGGGAAAAGAAAGGAACATGTACTTCCTATGTTGTGGTTGTAAAGAAAACCAAGTTGAGATCTGGGCTGCAGTCTAACCATTGGCTATGCTCAGTCTGGGTTTTCTTAATTTCTTTTTTAATTGCATTAATAGTAGCTATTAATCACTGAGCTCAAACTGAATGCTTAGCATCAGTATGTGCTTCCTATCTGATATTGGATCATCCTCACAGCCTTATGATATGGTGTCATTTTAAAGATCTAGAAATTTGTTCAGAAAGATGAAATAATATACATTTATCAGTTGCCTTCAAACAGAGACACTAAATTAATGTAGTGAGTTCTGACCATTTTTAAGTGAAATGAAAGAAAAGCATCTGAAATCTAAAGATTAATAGATACATGAAAAGATAAAAATGTTTATTCAGCTCCCCAGTGAATGGCCAGCACCCATCTATAATCCCAGCATATGGAATGTGGAGGCAGGAGAGTCACCCTCAGCGATGTAATTAGCACAGGTGAGGGCCAACCTAGGCTACAGAATACAATGTCTTAGCCAAAAGGGCATGAAACAGCTGTGTGATGAAAAATTCTTATAGTAAGAACAATTAGAAGGTAAAAGCAGGAGGATCACAGGTTCAAGGCCAGCCTCAGCTTGATAGCCAGTCTGAGGCCAGCTGGAGTATATCAGACACCGTCTCAAAAAAAGAAAGAAAAAAGGAAGCATCAATTAGTGTGGATTGGAAAGCTCTCCCTTGCCTGAGGGGATGGTTTTACACCCTTTGATCCGGTAACTCTCCTCCTGATGTGTGCTATCGAGGGCTCTCGGGAGCAGGAGCGCTGGTATGTGCAGAGGCAGAAACTGGGGCTCACAAAGGAAAACAAACACTGAATTCCATCAGTAGTAAACTGGACAGACATAAAAATTATGATATTATCTTTTATGGAATTACATATCACAAAGGAAATGGGAGAAATTTATTGATATGGACATGATCTATTCCGAAAGGAGTGAGTGTCATATTTCATTTATCTAAACAACAAAAACCTGCCAAGATAATCTGTATTGCTTTTGAATACATGGGAGGCAAAACAATGAAGAAAAGCAATAAAATGAAATTAAAAAAAAAAAAAAAAAAGGTGATGATTACCTCAGGCGGCCAGGGAGACAGACAGGATCGAAGACCCACAGCTCCTGAAAGTGCTCTATGGCTTAACCAGGGATGTGGCCACAGAATGTTACTGATTGTTCTCAGATGCATGTATGTATCTTATGTACAGTTACAGGCTGAATAAATTCCCTCAAAATAAGAAGGGAATATAAAAAAGCAAATAATTAAAAGCGTAATTTGTTAATGTACATCTGCGTCAACAATAGTCTTTTTGGTAAGTTCTGGTACACCAACCACAATCTGCACATGTGTCTGAGGTAGGAAGAGCATTCCCTTCTTGGGTTCTTGCTTCTCTTGCCATATGATAGAATTCCCTTGATGTTCTTGCTCCCCAGGACCGTGTTGTTTTACACCTTGGTTCTTGCTGGTCTGATTTCCCTGGCTGGCTTGCAGAAGAAAAACACAGTATGTACCTAAAGAACACCAAGCATTATGTTGGTGCATACGTGCACGCATGTATGTGTATGTGTGTGTTGGGTTATAACAATCACAAAACTTTATTTCTTGGTAGTGCCCCAAAATTATCTGAAACTCTACTGAAGAGATGGCAGCAATTAAGAGAATGTGCTGCTCATGCGGGGGACCCTAGTTTGGTTCTCAGCATCCATGCCAGGAAGCTCACAACTACCTGTAAGGCCAGCTCCAAAGGATCTGATGACATCCTCTTCTGGCATCTGTAGGCATCTATACTCAAACACACACACACACACACACACACACACACACACACACACTTTAAAATAAATAAATCTCAAAAAGAAAAATCGCTATCTTCAATCCCATTGTTATAAAATGGTATCCTCTGATTCATCTCTCAGCTTTTGGGAGTGGCAGGCTGCCTCCATTTGGAAGAAGACTGAGTTATCTATCTTGTAGGAAGCCCTCGCTTCCCCACGAACCCTGTCAGGTGCCCCTTTTACTTCCTATTGAGGACAGCACTACTCTTAGGAGTTTCCAGTTTCCATTCTTCTCAGTGCTACAAGAATGTTGTTGTTGTTGTTGTTCATTTCCTTTCTTATATCTTTAAGCCTTCTTTGAAATTACAAATATGTTGGAATAAATTTCAGGGTTTGAATAAATCTGTGTCTACTGCGGGACTTTTGCGGGTCTCACCTGTGGTATAATTAATAAAGACACAGACTTCTACCTAGTTTAAAGCTGTTGGCCTTTTGCTGGGACAGTCTGTCAGCTAGCCACCTAATTTAACCTTGACTTCTCCACCATCATGTTTCCCCACATGATTCTCGCTACCTGACCATCTTATGGGCAGGCAGGTGAGGAAGGAAAAGCATTTACATACAGAAAACCTGTGCTGAGCCATAGAAATGACAATACCACAATTCTGCCAGCACTTGGCTCTGTGCGAGCACAGAATTAACAATTCAAAATACAGGACACACCTTCTCAATGAGAGGAAAGGTCATTCCAGCACCTGTCAATCCCACGTTTGTCCTCTCACTATCCAGTTACTTCTTGCCCCTCACTCAAGGAACATATTTAAAGAGTTGCCTGTAGACACTCAGTGCCTCTCCTGTCTTCCCCTTCATTAATTATGTCTCCCACTGGAGTTCAGAGCAGTTGTGCTGTTGCGGTACTGCTCTTAGCAAGATCAACAATGAACTCCATGCTGGCCAACGATGGGTTTTAATTTCTGTCTCACTGACTTGGTAGCAGCTTTTGGTCCAGGTGGCAGCAGCCCACCTAGGAATACGTTCTTCTCCTGCTTTCCGTTACTCCGCCTGTTTTCACTTCCTGCTGCTTTGGCTGTGTCTCAGTTTCCTTTGCCAGCTCCTCCATCTCTGTCCAGCTGTCCATGTGGGACTGTTCCGGGATTGTACCCTTTAGGCCTGTTGCTCCTTATCCATGGGGATATTTTTAAACCTTATAGGTTTACTTTTAAGTGTTGTGAGGGTGCCTTTTAAGGTACAGTTCTTAACCTTCTTGACTTCTTCACCCTTTAGAATTTCTTTACTGAAGAACAAACACGTAGAAGTAGCAATTCCTGCTCCAGACTTTGTTCCCCATGCACCTAGCCCCTCTCCCACCTCTTTGTATATGCTATGTTACCCGAGTCTGGCTTTGTCAGGTAAGATTTTTTATTCTTCTTTATTTTTCCCTCCGACACTGCTTTCTCTGGATGCACGTCCTCCTGTTCTCACATATCCATTGGCGGGTTGAGCATCTGGACGCTTTTGGAAAGTTCTGCTGCTATTGCTAGTTCTCTGTGCTTAGAACCGCATGATTAAGGTACTGGAGTGGCTAGTTTCTGTTACCCTAACACAAATCTAGTCACACCCTGGAAGAAGGAACCTCAAAACTGAGACATCACCTCCATCATGTTGTCCTGGAGGAATGTCTATGGGGCATTTTATTGATTGATAGTTGATCCCCGCCCACCGTGGATAATGTGGGAGAAAGGTCGCCGAGAAGGCTAGGGGGAGCAAGCCAATAAGCAGCATTCCTCCGTGGTTTCTGCTTCAGACAGAAACCTTGAGCTCCTAGATGGCGGACTGTGACCTGTGAGATGAAACAAACCCTCTCCGTCCCAGATTGGTTTCAGTCACAACAACAGAAGGCATGCTGGGACATATCCTCCAATATAACTAAGTCTTCTTCCTTCATTGCTAAGAACCTTAGACAAAGAAAAGTTTCTTCTCCTTGTATTTGGTGGTGTCAGAGAAGAATCCAAATTGTTTGTTTCCTCCTTAACAATTTTTTTAAAAAATATAATGAATTGGTTTTCTGACAGCCTCCAAAGATGATTGGTTGTTTTATAGTTTCATGGTCATGGATTTTAATATGTTTGGTCTCAGAATCCAATCAAAGAGTCATTCTTTTTCATGTTCCAATTATCCCCTTCTTGCCCAGTGGCTCAGTAGTTTTGACTAAACCATCTCATAGATTCAAAACTACATGCTGTTCCAGTTTCTACTGCTCTGTCCAAAGTCCTGTGCTCAAAACTAGTTGGTTTTTATCTTTCATCACCCTGTGGTTTGATTTGTTACAGACTCCAGAGTCTGTTTCAATTCCTTATCATTCTTCAGCAAATTACCATAAAATTAGTAATGCAAATTACCATAAAGATTCACGCAATACAGCATAGTCATAATTTGGATATCTGACATCAGAATTGGATCTGTAATCTAACATCAAGCTGTAAACAGGGCAATGCTGTTCTCTCGAGCTCAGAGCAGAATCTGTCTTTTTGAGCTCCTAGGGCCTGCTCATCATCTTTGGCTCATTTGTCTCAAACCGGAGGTGACAGGTGTAGTTTTGTCCACATTCCATCATTTTACACTCTCCTTCTGCCTCTTTCTCTTCCAGTAGTAAAGGCTCTTACAATGACTCACGTTAGAGGATGATCTCCTTACTTTAAGGTCAGATGACTGGTAATCTTGATGTCATTTGCTGTATTACTTAGTCAGATTCTGGGTTTAGGAGACAGGATCTTAGGAGTCATTTTCTTCCTGCCTGATGCAGCGCTATCAGTTGCTAGTTGAAGCTATAGTTATCTCAAAGCTCAGCTTGGCTAGATGGTCAGGAAGATTCGCTAGCATCACTGGCAGAAGATGCCGTCTGTTGGCTAGGAGCTCATCCAAGCTAGATGCTGGACCGGATTCATGTGCTCTCCATAGGAGCTGGGTTCTGGGAAGAAACAGAAGCAAGCGTGTTAAAGTTCAGAAGCCTGTGAAGTACTGCTAGAACTGGCCTGATGTCTGTCTCCACGCTCCTCAAAGCAGTCATAGCACCCTCCCAGATGCAAAGGGATCCCTTATCCATGATATGTGGCAATGGCTGACCTCCATTGTAGAAGAGTTATGTGAATCAGAAGATATTTCATCGCCATCTTTCCAAGTCTGTCACATTTGTCATCAGGCATAACAGAATGGGCCAGGCTCCTTTACACTTCTTCAGAATTTTCTCTAAGAAGCTCAGGTTCCCACTGTGGGAAACTATGTCAGTACCTCAGTTTGGATCCTTTGGTTCCATATTGCTACTGGATTGACCTATTCTAGGCCCTTTCTATGAGCATTGTTCGAATATACATTCATGGGCATGCGTGTACATCCACAGATGCGTGCATATATACACAAAACAAGCCCTGAAGTACAGATCACAGGTATTAGTCCATTCTGTTTCTTTTCACTTGAATTCCATGGAGTTTTTTACTTCACGTCTTCCACTTTGATTTGTATTTTCTTTTTTCCTTATGGAGGATTCTGGTACTCCTTGACAAGAAGTCAAAATATGAGATCATTACTCATTGTATTATCCCACACTTTATGCACATAACAGTCAAGATAAAATACCAGGATGACAAAAAACAAAATCTTTAGCTATCTACATCATATTCTTTCTTCTTCTGTTATAAATCCAGCGTATTATGTTGTCAGAAAATATGTGAATACCTTACACTCTCCGTTAGCTCTTAATGTCTTCGCACATTCATTTGTAAATACAATGACAGATGACTATATATACCTCCTTTTCCTCTCTAACTCCCCTATCCACACATACTTCTTTCAATTTCATGTCCTATCTTTTTACTAAATAACCTGCTAAGGCACTGAAGAGCTGTCTCAGAACTGGCTGTGTTTCCATAGGACCCAGGTTTGATTCCTGGCACCCAAATAGTAGCTCACAACTCTCTGTAACTCCAGTACCAGGGGCTCTCATTTCCTCTCCTGGTGTTTGAGGGCACCAGGCACACAAGCGGTACACAGATATACATGTAAGCAAAACATACATATACATAAGATACAATTTTTAAAAAATTATTTAAAAATACCTCTCTGCAAAGCAAGTCCAGGACAGCCAAGGCTACACAGAGAAACCTTGTGTTGAAAAAACAAACAAAACAAAAAGACAACAAAAACCACTCATTAAGTCCAATTAGTATTGGCCATATATGTGAGTGTAGGGCAATTTTCAGTGGCCACAACCCCCATATTCCCCCCCAAAAGAGTGATTTTTCCCTTAATAGCTCCTCAGTTAGGGCTGGGGAATGGTGAGATAGTCTTCCGTCCCTGCTAGAGTTTTGGCTGACCCCATCTTGTGCAGATCACCACGGCAACTGCTATGTTCACGAGGGCAATGGCCATGCCATGAGCAGACCACAGCAGCCCCCTTCTCCTCCATCTCTCAAAATCTTTCCACCTCTTCTAGCTCACTGTTCCATGAGCTTTGGCACAGAGCTCGACAGGGTGTCCCATTTGGGCTGAACGCTCACAGTCAACCATTCTCAGCTCCGTGCCCTGTTCCCCACCTCCACGTTGAAGGCTGCCCTCTGTAAAAACAGAGCTGCTCTGACCAAGGCTGAGAGCAGCCCGAGTCTGTGGGTATAAACATGGATATTTGGAAGATCATTTGATGACCTGGCCACCGAACCAAACAGCAATAGTAAATTTACCTACGGCTGAAACTCTGCTTTCATCTCACTTTGTGAGTCAGCATGTCTTGCTGATGTCAGTGGGCTCTGTATTCGCTTTCTACCTGTCACTTCAGCGGTCTGTATCCCGTTTTAGGGAAGATTCCTTAGGAGCTGCTTGTGGAAACTGAATTTTTGAGTGTGTTAATAACACCGTGTTGGAGGCCTTTATGGCTGAAAATCAGTTTTTCCAGGGAATAAATGCCATATTTACATTTTCTTCCCTTAGCATAAATGTCAGGGGGCCAGTTGTAAACGGTTTTCTTTCCCTGACAATTTACTTACAATTTGCCTGACTGCACAAAGCATTTCCCTGCCTTCCGTATGATGTAATAGTCACTGGAATTCTGCTGATGCCAGTTACTTAAGTTGACTATAGTCAGCAAAACCAGTTTCCTCTTATGACACAGATCCAAATTTATTCCAAGGATTGTTTGTAAATTATACTGCTTTAGCGTTTGTTGTATAACTTTTGTTTTTCCCTGGGGTCTCTTCTCATAGTTTTCTCTTTGTCTCCTCAGTCCTTCATCTCATTTATTGATTTTCACTGGAGTTTAAGAAACTTCTTTCTTGCTTGTAAATAGTTTCAAATCTACAAAAAAGCTAAAAACTAAGAAGCAATACCTTTAGCTAAGAGTCACGCACTGTTCCATAATCAAAGTGATTTATCTTTTTTGTGTTCTTACTACACCCATGCGCAATACATAACACATATGCACACACACATGTACACACACACACACTCGTGCCCACATATTCATGTACATTCTCTCACACACACATACTCACATAGACACACACACACACACACACATACACACTCTCACACACACACTTTTTTTCTTACCATTCATGTACATTCTCTCTCACACATACTCACATAGACACACACACACACATACACACTCTCACACACACTTTTTTTCTTACCATTTGAGAGTTCTATCAGTCTGTGTCTGCTTACTCAGGGCAAGAATGCTGGCTATTCTGAAGACACAGAAGAGCCAAATACGGCGAAGTGTATCACTGCTATAATGCCTTCCGGTCTAGTCCATGCCTTTCAGCTCTGTCCTCTGACCCATTTTCAGCCTTTGCAGCATCTCCCCTCACATCGGGACCCAGTCAGAAACTGGCTATTGGTTTTCACTGTTGGCTCTTTAAGCTACTTTCATCTGGTCCACCTCTGTATCTTTGTCTTTTACAATACTGGCTTTTTATTTGTGGTAAACATATGTAACAAAAATGTTACCGTGCTAGCTAGTATGCCACTGCCATCCCTCCGTAGAACTGTTTCTCTTTCATCTTGAAACTCTGGACACCCTAACCAAACCTACCTTCCTTCCTCCCTTCAGCCACTGGAAGCCGTTACTCCAGTTTCTATCCCTAGGAATCTGCCTGCTGTAGGTACATCATGTAAGTAGGATCATGCATAATTTATTAGTGTGAGGAAAGTATTTGGTTGGCTTATTTTACTTACCATAATGCTTTTGTGGTTTGTCTGTATCATCCATGAATCAGAATTTTATTTTTTAAAAGACTGAATAATATTTTGTTTCATGAGCATTACATTTTGTATAGAGCTGTCATAAATATTGATGTATAGCTAGCTATCTGTTTAAATCCCTGCTTTCAATTCTTTTGAGACAATGCCCATGAGTGGTATCGAAAGATGATAGAATACTTCTGCATTTAATGCTAGAGGAATTTACATGCTTCTTTCCCATAGTTCCCTCACCATTTTACATTCCCAGCAACAATGCTCAGGTAATCCAATTTCTACACATTCTACCCTCCACCCACTTTTTTTTTTTTTTTTAAACAATAACCATCCTGGTGGGTGTTGATTCACGTATTGATATTTTTCATTGTGATTTCAACTTGCATTTCCCTGATTAATGCCACTGGGGATCTTTTCAGGAGCTTCTTGTCCATTTGTATATCTTCTTTGAATAAACAACGTTTTCATGTCATTTGCACATTTTTAAATTGGGCTATTTGTCATTATTGTCTTTAAGAAGTAGGAGAGATTTCCATATCTCCTTTATCAGATAAATGGTCTTCAAATATTTTCTCCAGTTCCCTGGACTTCTGATTTTTTTTTTTACCCTGTTGATTGTATGATAGTTTCTGATGATGTTCAAGTTTGTTTCACTTGTGTTCCTCCCTCCCTCCTTCCCTCTCTCCCATCCTCCCTCCCTTCCTTTCTCCCTATTGCGTTGCCTGTGCTTTCTGTGTCACATGCAAGAAATCATTACCAAACTCAATGCCACTATGTTTTCTCCCTGTTTCATTCTAAGGGGTTTACAGTTTTAGCTCATTTATATATTTTTTCCATTTAGAATCGCTTTCTAAAATGTTGTAGGATGAGCATGCATTGTTTTATATGTGACTCTCCAGTTTTCCCAGAATCCTTTGTTGAGAATGTTGTCCTTATTCCATTGATTTATTTTTGCTCCCTTGTCAAAAACCATTCGAGCATATATGTGTGGAGGACTTTTTTTCTGGGCTGATGACCTACTCTGCTTCATTTGTCTCCTGTGTCTTATCTCATGTGTGATAGGCATGCCGGCCTCACACTCTTTGATTACTGTAGCTTTGTGCTGTGTTTTGTGATCAGGAAATGTGAGACTTCCATTTTCAAGATTGTTTTGACTATTTGGGCTCCATTGGTATTCCCTATGAATTTCAGGATGAACTTATTTCTGCAATAACAAAATATGCCATGAGAATTTTTTATATCTGCAGATTGCTATGTACATGAGATATCATTCCATTCTGAACTCAAACCATCTGGTCATGGTGTTTTGTTTTGTTTTGTTTTTGTTTTGTATGTGTGTGTTGGGGGGGCTTTTAATGACTGCTTCTATTTCCTTAGGGGTTATACATATATTTAATTTTTATTTGATCTTGATTTAACTTTGTAAGTGGTATCTGTCGAGAAAATTACCCATTTCTGTTGGTCTTTTAAACAAAATCCCAGACATTTGATTTTATCAATAAAGACTCAAGGGCCAGATGCTGGGGTGAAAGCCTACTAGTTCAGAGAGGCAGAGAAAGCACCCAGCTGACCTTCCTCCTTCACACTGCCTTAAAAACTGAATGTTCCTCCTTTCTCCTTGCTGTGACTCTCTTTATCCATCCTCCAGACTTCCTCTCTCTCTCTCTCTCTCTCTCTCTCTCTCTCTCTTTTATCTTCACTCACTGTCAGCTAGTTGCTTGCTCCCATATCCCAGAATGAGAAGCTCAGTTTCCACAGTAGCTTGTGATATAGTGTCTGATTATGTCTCTACTCTAATTTAGGACTTCATAAAATAGCTACTACATAAAATAGCATTTTTGATAAAACCATTTGAAGCTTTCAGCTTTGGCAGGTAATGATTCTCCAGTTTATGGTATTTAGTTCTCAGGACAGTGGGTGCAAGCAAAGGTTTATAGAACAAGCATAGGAATGGTAGATGTTCATGGAGCCATCTCCGGATGCAAGCTGAGCATCTTTCCTGTGTGGAAAGTCCTAACCACAGACTCTGTGAGCCTTCCAGAAATTCTGGAAACTATTTTGCAATCTTTAAAGATTGCCTTCCTACTTAAAGGACTTCAAGCGGCTCCACTCTTTACCACCATCAATGTCATGAGAGCAGTGTTTTTTTCCAGCTTTTCTAATGTATGGACCATGACCTTGTGCACTTGGTAGATAATCCCTCCATCTTACTAGTTCATCTACTCAACCATCATTTCCATTCTCTTCACAAAATAGAAGGGAGCATTCTAGTTCTTCTGAGCATTTCTGTAATTGCTGAGTACTGATTTTCATAGCAATAATTCCTACTTTAGGAAGAACCAACTATAGAATTATTTTATTCTCCACTAAGGAGCACAGTTCACTTTTCAGTATCAAAAGTTCTATTATTGGTGTGTATAGTCCTAATGTGGTAAAAGTCATAGAACCAGTTGACTCCTAACTGCCATGTGTTTGGATAGTTCTCCATTCATTTGCAGGCTCATACTTCCTTGGGTTTTATGTCAATCTTTTTTTTTTTTTTTTTTTTTTTACTAAAACAGCTATTCATTTCTTTTACTCAGAGGCAAAATGTAAAACCAATTAAAATAAAGACAATTTTAAGAAAAACTGGAAACATCTTGCCAAATAAGTGATAGAAGAAAAGTTAAGAAAAAAGACATCTGAAAACCCAGAAAGAATAATATTTGTCCAACAAAGAGAAAAAGACATAGAATTCCTCTGTTTTTGACATCGGATGCGTCTCCATGGAAGATTGGCTGCATGGCTGTCGATTCATTTGAGGGTGAACACTAAATAGATGACTGCCAGGCACCGCAGAGGTCCCAAGGGGGCAGTTCACAGAAGTAAGACAGGACGCTGGGAGTGGCTGCTCCACTTTGGTCTCAACACAGGACTACAGTGTATCCACAGGCTGCAGGGGTTAGTGGAGTTAAAGAGGTCTTTCAGTCCTTAGGGAGAAGCAGAACACCGCATCTATGCTGCTTTTCTACTTTTTGACCTTCAGAGAGATGATTTGAAACTTTCACATTGAGTCTTCATAAACCAATAAATACCTGTAGTTACCATCAACAGTATTTATGTCCCAACCTGATTCATAGTTCTATTTAAATGCATCCATTTTTTATTTCTGTTTTGCCTGTTCTGTTTATAGTTTATTGACATTATTTGACATCCATTTTTTTTCTGTTTAAAAATTTTTAATGTGTTTTTTTTCAGATTTTTGTCACTGGTTTTGTCAATTTTAAGTTCTGATTTTGTGTCACTTTGTGGACACTATTTCCTTCTGAATCCTTGAAAATTCATGACTATTGCTCATATGCTTGTGTCAAGGGCTTGCCGGAGGAGACTGCTCTTTACTTCTTGTTTTTCTTCTCTGAGTACCAGGGGCTTCTGGCCATTCTCAGCTTTGTGGCAGCCCATGGGATTGGCATGGCCTCTTACCCTCATCTGCTCCCCAGATTGCACCATCTGGCCTGGCCAGTGTTCTAGCTGTGGGTGCTTCCCAATTGTGTTGTGACTACAGGAAGCCAACAGAACCCTGATATTTGCACAGGCAGAAGGCTGGTCCTCACACCCTGCTAGATGGATACAGCAATGACAAGCATGGCAGCAGCAAGAAGCAATCCTAGGACAAAGCCCCTGTGGTTCATGCCTTCTAGGGTGCACCCATCATAGACCGTACAAACCATGGGCTGTCTCCAGGAAACTCACCCCTCTGCCACACACAGGCCCTTTCTGGTAATTTATCAACTCTATCGTGAAAACATTAAAAATCCTTTGTTTTTTCTTTCCTCCTTGAAATACATAGTCCATTGTCACAGCCTAAAGAAGTCTAAAAGCATGTTTCTAATGATATTATAGTCCTCACCAATTTGATAAAACATCTTCTTTCCTCAGAGAATTTATTATTTTATATGTAGGGAAATTTAGTTGTCTTATTTTTTCTCCATTTTACACATTTCCTCTGATATGCCAATATTGCTTAGCACCACATATGCTTAAAATTCTTAATATTTATAAATAATTTTACAAACAATTTGCATTCATTTGTTTGACATTTTATAAACATTATGTTAACCTGAAATGTTTGCTGTTAGGGAAAGTATTGGCAAAGGACCCCCAAGACCAAGTTCTCAATACAAAGATTTATTTGCCCCAGAGGGTCAAAGGGCAGGGGATAGAGGACAAAGACAGAAAATAGAGATCAAGGATGAAGAAGAAGGGAACAGGGGAAAGGTGATAGGGATATTTGTCCCAGAGGAACAAAGGACTGCCTCTGGATAGAGAGAAGACAGACAGGACCCACAGGAAAGTGGCAGCTTATAAAGGCAAAGGGGGAACCCTATTCTAGGATGAGGTGTTTAATTTTAATTGGGCATGTTAATTAGGGTGAGCCAAAGGGGGCTTTTCATTGCTGAACTTCAATACTTTGAGCATTGGGCCTTGGTAGTTGGCCTCGGCAGGAGGAAGTGACCAAATAAGGAACTAAAGTTTGGGGGTTACCTTTAGGAATGTAATCTAATGGTTTTGGCAAGGCAGAGGGAATGGGGGAGAAGGGCAAGGCCTGCCAGATCCATACTCACCCCCACACTGACCAGAGTCCCTTCATTTGCCTTCACAGTACATTTAGAGCAAAAGGTTGTCCAAACTGCCTTACTATCAAACTATTCCAGACTTAGCTTGGGAAGACTAGTTTAAAATGACTCTCCTTTTGTGGCTTACCAAAGTGAAATAAAACTTGGAAGTGAAAATGGCTGTCTGTCTGAGGGGAACGCAGAAACTGAACCATCACTTCAGACAACTCTGGGCCACCTCATTCTGTTCTGTTCTTTTTGCTATTTGCTTTTGGCATTTTCACTTCTCTGTACCTCAGATTTTGCCTAGCTCTATTATATACTTCACCAATTCTTGTTTTGGTTGTGTCTAATCTGATTTTGAACTTACTTGACAAATTAGTCTTTAAGATTGTGCTTTTTAAAAATAATTTTGCAATTTTATTTCGAATGAAATTCGATCTTTGCGTTAGTATAATACTTAAGGTCCTCTACGACTGATTAAAAAACAAACAACAAAAAAGACCTTATGCTGATAATAACCCTGTGGCTTGAGGTAAATTTCTTAACCTCTCTAGTCCTATTTCCTCATATACACATGGAAAGACTGTCTTGTGTACACAGAGAATCCTGTTGTGAGGACTGAATGTGTTAATCTGTGCAGTGCGTGTTAGAAGGCTCTTCAGCACGGGGCTGGTGCTGGGCTGCCGGGCTTCCCTCTTGTGGCAGTGTTATGCTTCTCCACCTCTCATTCTGTGTTTTAGTCTTAATCATTTTAATGCTTTTTCTCTGGCAGTCACTCCCTCTGGGTCTCTTTTTGGGAGGCCTCAAGGCTGTTTCTCCTTTAGAGGTCTCTTGTTTTGTTTATTTCCTACTGTTGTAGTAAATAAAATGGCTGCTGGGCTAAAAAATGTTTATCGCTTGCCCTGTAATTGTCACAGTGGTATTATTTAACCCACTATCACAAATAATAAGACACAGACACCTGTTACATTTTATAATTGCCTCTTTACCTTGGGCTGAGCAAATATTTCACCTCACCATCCACCTCCCAGCCCCATCCGCGCCATCCATCTTAATCATTCCTATCTGGGCTACCTTCCATCCATAATCTTAGGAATACTTGCTTTTATTCTTCACCTGGGCCTTTCCATGCCATTATTGGAGTCCTTTCTTTCAGCCCACATGGTTCTTTCTCCATGTTAAGCCATCGTGGCCTCCTTCTGCCTCCTCTCTTCCTGCTTCTCTGTTTCCTGTGATTCTCTAGAACCCAAAGCCCAGGAACCTTAGCCACACCTCCCCCATTCTGCCCTGTCCAAGTTTTAGGCCTTTAATCAACCAATCAGGAATAATGTCTTAGGCAAGTTTACACAACAAGGATAGGTGTATCTAGGCAGTAACCGGATCTTAAGGGCCAGTAATTAGCATCAAAATACAAGCATCGGGGACCAACCCATGACAGGATCCCCTTCCACTTCGATTTGTCTGCTCCCCCACATATTTTGTGTTTATTATGCCAGGAAAGCCAGCAGTGTTTTTGTTTAAAATTATATTTTCTATGTTTTACAACAGGAGTCCCTGACATGTGAATTCAAACTTCAAACCCAACTTAAAGCACTGAGCTGGGCTTTCTTAGGGAATTACATTTCGATTTGTCATCGGACAAAGACAAACTTGCTCAGACAGCAGGTGTTTTCTGTGATGTCATCATGGCGTCATCCAGCTTCACCAGACAAGAGGCCTCATGTCTGCACAGGGGCTAGCAGAAATACCCTCAGGACTCAGCTCTGTCTTTAAATCTCCCCCCTTCCCTGGCATACTTTGCTTCACTTCCAAAAACTTTTTGTATGGTGTGTGTGTGTGTGTGTGTGTGTGTGTGTGTGTGAATGTGTGTGTGTGTTTTGCAGATGTTCAGTCTCCACCTTGCAGACTCCACCTTGTAGACTGTCTTTCTTGTGATCTCATTGCATGAGCATCTTCTTCCCTGTGACCCGCTCATCCTCTTATCCTCCCACCTGCTTCAATCGTTTTTCTTAGACTTCCTTTTCTTCACACCAGTTTCTTTCCTTCTCTGGCAGTGCATTTCGTCCCACTGAGTCTTATATAAAATGACAACCAGAAAAGAGACATCATATTATTAAGTGGCTTTTTACCCTCGTTGAGATCAAAAGCATTTATACCAAGGACATTACATATTGGGTTGGTGCAGGGAAATTTCATTTGAAACAGGCAGATTGATCCTGTAGAAATATTCTCAGAGCCTTTCTTCTTCATTTTCTCCAGTGAGTTGTTTAGATTTAATCATCCCCTCTGATAGCTGCTGATGTGTTAGTCCTATCTTGTCGTATGATTCCTGACTCTGATGAATTGTGCCTTTAAAAAATGACTTTGCTCAGATGCATTATAGTGAGCCAGGGTGCTAGGGCCGGCTGCTGCAAAGCTCAAGGCTTCTTGCAGACATCTTCCCATACTGGAAGTAGGCATTGGGCCTCTCGCACTGCTGGGACCCAGTCTGTTTGCTCTGATTCCCCTTCCAAAGCAACCTTCTCAGAGACCTTTGTTAGCCATGTAGAAATGCCAATTGCCAGGTATGAAAACCAGACTGGAACTTTCTCCCTAAAAACTGGTAAAGCTAATGGTTATTATTTTTAAAAGATCAAATAGATTGAGCCCTTTACTCACAGCAGTATGTTTTTCCATTATGTGTATACACACATATATGTATACAAAGCGTTTGCTGTTCAACCTTTTCTGCATGGCCATGCACACTGACTTACAAACATCATCACTCTCTCTAGAACCCTTTCATTCTTTCAAAATAAAAAAAAAAATCTGTATCTGTTCAACAAGAATTCCCCTTCCTCTTTCCCTCAGGCATCCCTACTCTACCTCCTTTCTCTCTGAATTTGATTACTTTAGAAATTTCATGTCTCAATGGAGTCATAAGATTTCATTATTTCACTTCATTATTTCATTATTTCACTGGACTTAGAGGTCCAGCCATGCTGTGGCATGCATCAGAATGTCATTGAGATCTCACGTTTTAATGAGCTGCACTTTATACTATATGTATATCTTTTGGAAAGCTAATTTTGTATTAGCTAAATTGCTGTCAGACATATCCATCACATAGATGCTGACATCATTACTGACATCTGTCACTCATCAGCCTTTTAAATGCCACTCTCTTCCACAACTGCCAGCCTAGCTCTGTCACATTTGAACTCTTTAGCCTCTTATCAAGAGGAGACGTGGGAAATGCATCATCTCTTATGAAAAAGATGTTTTTATTCCGAAACACAGAAACCGACTTGTAAAGTGAAAATATGAAGCCATTTGCTCTGTCGGGTGTGTTTCTCTGTGTGTCTAACGTAATAACAATAATGAATTTGGAGGTGTCATCTAATCTTTTCTCCCTTTGGGCATTATGGGATGGAGGTGGCTCAGCCTTAGACCCCTGAGCATATTTTCATGCTGCAGGCCCCTGTCTCCCTCCCATTCTCCCTCCCCCTACCTTCCCTTGACAGACTTTTGATTGTTCTTACTACACAACTGTCAGTGAACACCCCCCCATCCCGTTTGCCTGCATAGTAGGTCCACTTTCCTTATAACCCAAATTACCTGTCCAGACGCAGCCAGGGAGGAGTCTAGTCATAGTCTCTTTCCTGTCTCATGCTCTCCATCTGTTGTCAGCACCTTGCACGGAGTTCTCACCAAAATTAGGCCTTAAGTAAAGTTCACTCCGAATGTCCACCTTTGTCCAAGAAACCCCCTCAAATCTTCCTGCTCTACATGAACACTCCTCTTTTTTTTTTTACTTCCCCAAACATTCTTGTTTCTGCGTCTCCTTTGGAGTCTAGGTATTTTCCTTTGAATTACAGTGAGTCACACTGTTGGTGTTCCAAGTATACAAGGCTGTAATTGCTTAAAGGAAGCAATCCCCTTGCTGTCTCATGGTATCTAACCTTGTGACTTACGAGGAGCTGGCTCTCTTTAAATGTGTTTGTTCATTCTGCCCTTTGCTTCCTTGCTTGAAGCTCACACCATTGAAACGTTAGAGCAATCATAGAAATAGTTCTATTTGGCTCAAGCCTTCTGGGATCTCAATGGAAAGAAGGCAGCTTGGGCTGGAGAGATGGCTCAGAGGTTAAGAAAGAAGGCCGCTAGCGCCAACAAGCAGACGGAGAGGGGCAACACTGAGTAGGTGCGTGGTGCACTTGGTGCCCACGCTGACCTTTAACCCAAAGTGAGGCCCTGTCCAAGAGTCTTGCTGCTTTGTTTTATCGTTGTTTTATAACATTGGTGGTGCAGAGCGGGGTGTGTGTGGGATGTAACTCCAAAGGGGCTTTTCTCTCAGATAGAAAATAAAGTTAAAATAAAAATTAAAAGTGTTATCTATTTTTTTCATTTTTTAATTACTTCACTCAATTTACATCTCACCCATAGGCCCCTCCCTCCTCTCCTCCCAGTCCCATCCTCCCTCCTGCATCCCCCCTCTTCTATTCCTCTGAATAGGGGAGGCCCCCAATCAGACACCCCCCGCTCATCTATTCACATGAGAACTGAGTTCGTCTTTCTCCCCTGTGGCCTTGTAGGGCAGTCCCATGAGGGGGAAGTGATCAAAAAGCAGGCATAACCTATATTTTTAAAGATCTGTTCTTTATGGTCTAATGGGAGGTGGGACAAAGTTAGAGGGCTTAGATAATTTTTATTGCTCTAGAATAGCCACAGTGCTTCAAAGTGTTAACAAATTAGACTTCTACAGAAGACAATACTTTTTCCTAGAAATTTTAAATTCTGAAAAAAACAAAGAACAAGAAACAAAAAACAAAGCAGGCATAATCCTAAATTGCCATTTGGCAAGGTAATTCTAGACCAATTCTCCACAAAATGTATGATCCTGCTTTCAAGGTTGTTCACCTAATGAATTTAAAAATTACTTCATACTCATATTATTAATATTACATTTAATGTTTCAAAAGGAAAAGCAGTTAAATGGTGTGGTTTGTTCTCAAGGACAACATACCATGCTCAGTTTTTAGAAACATAAATGTTAAGTTGATTCTATACTGAATGACACCTATCGGGTGGAGTGCATAAGAAATGGGAAAGTTACTGGGAAGTGAATAATAAAGCAGATTGCAAATTATACATTTTTCTAGATATTTATTTTAGGAGACTTTGTGATAGCAACCCTGTTATTATTTAGGATTCCTAAAAGATGGAGAAAGCCTAAAGGAATAAAGAATGTGTGTGTACTGAAAGGAACAGCCTAGCTGTACAGGTTTCTTTATAAATTCTATACCCCGTGTTAAACTAAGTTCTCCCAGCACTTTTCCAGAAAGCAGGAAGAAAGGAGGAGCAGGGGAATTGAAACAAGACCCCACCCTGTTGCAAAGGAATGCCAAAGGTCTCCACCCCAAAGCTGAGGAATGAGATAGAGTTGCTTAGCAACCGGGGAGGACTGACTGGACTTGGGTGTTTAAAATAGACCAATCAGTTTAAAAGTCAACTACCCTATCCAATCTAGTATTGCCAAGCTTGCAACCCCCGCGTTTCCCGTGCTTTTTCCTTTAAAAACCCCAGGTCTGTCTCTCTCGGGGCTGTTCCTCACTGGTTTTCAGGGGCAGCCACATAGTGCCATGGCTTGAATAAACCTCTTGCAGTTGCATCTATCTGGTCTCCTGAGTTCCCTTCATCTGTGTCCCTGGAAATCAGGCTCCTGCTAGGCCTAACATGTACATATATGTATACATATGTCTGTTTAGATATGTATATATGTACATATGTCTGTGTACATATATACATATACGTATATATATTATACATATATAATTTTTAAAGGGAACCAAAGGAAAACTTACCAGCAAGATGAGTTTGTTTAGCTCTAAATCTGGTATAAAGACTGTAAAGCAGATCTTCAATATATCTACTATTGGTATTTCTACATGCTGGATCCTGCAGAGAAGTGTATGCTTTACAAAAGTCAGTATGTGTTAGACAATTTTAATTTCCTTCTATGATAAAAGACAGGAAACTATGGCTTGGAGGCAAGCAATGAGTCCATTTGTTTTTTTGCTCGGGTTTTCATTTCTACCCCACACATGATACCTGTTAGTAAAATGTTGAATGGCATGTTTCTAAAGCTGTGTTCTTGCAGAGATCATGAGAAAGATGAAATGCTGGCATATATTCTTATAGAAAGGGTTATATCTCAAGGTGTCCTGGTTATTTAAAACCACTGACTTCTTATATTATTAATATATATGCACAATAATGCACACATACATGCTTAAACCATCCAGCCTTACCATGCACCAGTCAGCAGCTGGAAAATAAAATTATTAAGATGCTATTTCTGGCATCAAGAGGTTGTTCTTCTGGCAACTACTCCAGTGAGAATGGTTGAAAGGCATTTAAAAGTTCAGCTGGGAGGGGTACCTACAGGACACATTCTTCTGTATCAGTGGCTGTTTTCCCAGGCTATACTCAATGAGTCGTACTGGGCTGGTTTGAGTGAGGCTCAGTCAGTGTTTTTGAAGGGTTTTCCTGGCAACTTTCGTATGCCCCAGTGTTGAGAACCACAAGGGTGCCCCAGAGCAGATCAGTTGACACCCATACCTGCCTGTCACAGCAAGAGTTTGTAAGGGAATTGATCTGGCAGAAATACACTCCTCATCTGACTTTCATCTGAACAACTAGCATTGACAGGTACTGTTTTAGGTGCTTGGAGACAGATAGCAGAAATGAAGCAGACGTAGTCTTTACCCCCAAGAATCTTAGTGTCTAGACATTAAGTATTCACTAAACAGGGACCCAAATCACAACAAAATCTCAAGCTGCAATGAATACTTTGAAGAAGTAGTAGATGGCGCCGTGGGAAGCAAGGCTGCAGGGATTTGACTGAAGGCTGGGGGGGGGGGCGGAAGGGAACGGACACCGAGTTCAGAGGTAAACCAGGAGCAGGAGCTGAAGCAGGGCCCAGAGCACTCAACTGAACGTCCAGCATGGAGGTGTGGCTATCGAGATTCTACACGGCAGAAAGTCCTGTCTGGACTTGGGAAGCCAGAAAGAGGAACAGATTGAGGAAAAGCACAAAAGAGTCCATTCATCTGACTCCTTGACTGTTTGAAGGATGGAATAGGAAGACAGGCTTCCTCAAACTAGTTTTGAGGTATCTAGCTGGACACTGTTTGCTCAAATAGGAGCTACTGGCAAGGAGAACATTAGCACTCTTGGTCAGGAAGTGACAGGAAGATTAAGTGGTAACTATTTCATTCATCTTTCTCAGAGTCTCTCTTTCTCACCTCAAGGTAAAAAGCAAACAAGATTTTCAAAGGCAGCCAGATAAAAGTTCAAACCAAAAGCTTATTGAACCACTTTGAAGTAGATTCCACTTCACGAAATAGGAAGTGAAGTAAAGACTTGGCTAGCACATAGATGCTCCCTGCCTCGCCCTTTTCGTTTGTAGCTCAGGTGTTTGTGTTTGTTGGTCGATTGTTGAGAGGCCTGGGAAGCTGCCCTCCAAGCACTGCCGCTGCCAAAAGAAGTTCACACCCAAAGCATCTTCTACGGGGTTCTTTATTGCTGCTGCTTGAAGAAGAAATCCATTCTTGTCTCAGGCTTCGGCCAGTTGAGACTCAGCCTGGAGCCTGCTGTCTCCATCAGGGAATCCTGCCCTGAGTGCCTGTTCAGCCACATCCAATGAGCAAATGGTCCAGCATCCAAATACTCTTCAGCATGGTGGGAGTCACATTTTATTTGTTCCGCAACCATATAAATATATATACATAACATTACGTACGCACACATTTGCAAGGCTCCCTGCACTCGTCTTATCTAGTCTCTCCAATTTCTAAGCGTTCAAGAGAACCTTCAAGGTGGGATCAATTCATGGAGCCTCTGCTGTGTGCTGCCTCTTGCTGCCAAACAGGGGAGGCATACGTGCAGGCTCTGAAGGAAGCCTGCCTCAAAACTAAACACATGGATTCCGTCACTCTCTCGATTTCCTGTTAAATTTGATTGTTAACTAATTCTTCAGCTTATCCAGTTCTTATAGAAACAACAACAAATACAGCTTTCTCAAGACATACTTCCTTATAGAAAAAAAAAAAAAAAGATTGCTAGAAGGCATTTAGTCACTTCTGATTTTGGAAGAAAAAAAAAAAGGGTCTTTGCATTACCAAGGGTTTTCATTTGAAAAAAAGATGTGTGATCCCAAGCTGTTATGTTCTGTGAGAATCACAAATGTAGACATTCATAAACCTCTAATTCCATTCTGTGTGCACTGAAATTGTGCAGGGATAGAAGAAGAGTATGGGCATATTTCCCCAAGGATAATTCTTTCATGCAGGCCTATATCACACTGACACATTTCTGTAAATATTTTGAATGTGCATAATCAATTTTTGTCACTTGTCCAACACCTAGAAGTGCTGACAGCACCCTGACATACACTTCTGGATCTGCTTCAGCAAGTGACTGGTAACCATCTACAAATGGCTGATCTATTTTGATGTACGCTTAATTAATGCTACATATGAAACTCCAAATGTCACAATTCGTGAGTTTAAAATATTAATTATTACACTGCCTTAGTTAACTGGTTCTAAAATGAAATTTGAACTTAATTTCACATGGGTATTAAATTCTCTTACAATAAATCCAACTTTAGGATAAAAGATTTCATAAAATCTTTTATGGTTTTTAGCCCAAGGAGGAAAAGTACATAAAAATGTTAGGAACAACACATGGCTTCATTGTTGCAACTCTATGTATCAGCTCTCAGGAGGAGGGCCCCGATTCTGAGTCACCGACATCTGGTCACAAAGTCCAAGCTGTTTTTTGATGAAATTCGAGATTAGGAGCTGTGGCCGTTGCTGGTACTCCACCAGGACATCATGGGACAAATTGATTTGGTCACTCTCAAGTCTGTCAAGAAGTGTCACACAGACCACAGCCGCTAGTAAAGAAAGCCGTAGGGTTAGTGAAAAGAACGGCTGATCTTTTCTGTGGGATATTAACATTCACAACATGTACCTTGTTCACCCTGGAGTACAGACATAATCTACAAGTCCCCCTCTAGCTTTTTCTATTTTTCCTTCCTTCTTTCCTTCCTTCCTGCTTTCCTTCCAAGACTAACTTAAATTAGTTATTTGAAAATATTAAAACCCCTCTTTACCCTTTCCTCTGCAGTGTACTAGATAAAGGAAAGCATTGTGCTCAGAAGAGAACAAGGAAAAAAATAATCTTTATATCCAAAGCACACAAACCTCTGGGCTTTCAATTGTACTTGTCAGTGCTGAGAGGAGGCTCTTCCTTTCTGAGGATATATCTGAGTGATGTTCTATTCCTGGGTGCAATATATGAAAGTGATTGCTATAGATGAATGAGGCAAGCAGCAATGAACTAGCTATGGGATGCTGGCTAGAAAATACCCATGAAGGTGAACACTGATTCTTGTGAAATTTAAGGTCTCAAGTCAAATGCTTGAACATAAGACTTAGGCATATGAAAGAGCAAACACATTAACACATTAGAATTTAACTTTCAAAGAATAAGGGAAATAATGTGTTAAAAAAACAACAAAAAACATGTGCAAATATGTTTCAGAAATAAAGTTCTCATTTTTTTTATTATTATTTAAGGGGAGTATCTTTGATTTGTCCTATTAGGAAAATTCAGACCAGAAAAAAATCTGGTCTGGATACTGTATCAATTCCTTGTTCTCAAGTTTCACATCAAGTCTTTGATTCCAAGGAATGTGCCTGCTTATATGGAATCAGTATTGAGCACTTAGGATCATCAACAGTGCTCTAATCTCCATCAGCACCTAAAAGTGCATTATGGCAAAGGGGGTCAGTTCTATGGACATTAGCAACCAGTGCGGGAATAAAAATAAAGTTGGATAATATATATTTCTTGCCTCATTGCTGCAGACTTCACTGGGAGATAGGGATTAAGAAGAAGTATACTAGAGTCACAAGAGTTCATGCCATCTTTTAAATGTTTACTTTTCATTGTTAAATGATACTTATATACACTTGGGGTAAAGTAAAATATTTCAATATGTATATGCACTATAGAAACACTTAGTCAATCTAACTAACATATGCACCCTCTTAAAACCATATTTTTATAATAACAATTAAATTTTACTCATTTAGATATTTAGACATATACATTTATTATCAACAATACTCGATTACAATAGTTATTGGTACATTAAAAATGTGTTCCTTTATCTAACTACAACATTGTGTCCTTTGACAAACATGTTCGAATTTCCCACTCTACCAACTCTCCTCTCCCCATTCTCTTGTAGTCATGATTACAGTCTCTATTCCAAAGAGTCTGAGTTTTTTTAGATTCTACAGAGATTGTGCAAGATCTTTTTCTATGCCTGGCTTATTTCACTTAGCTCAATGTCTTCAGTGTTTATCTGTGTTGTCAAATACTCAAATCTCCTTCTTCACAAGACAGAAGGATTCCATTTTATATGCACATCATATTTTATTCATCCAGTCATCACTGATAAATACTCTGGTTGATTTTATACTGGTGGATGTTGTGAGTGGTGCTATCCTGAGTTCTGGTGATGGCATTTCTTCCACAGACTGATTTTAATCTTTTATTTACATATTTAGAGGTGAGATTGTCAGACTCCAGGGTATTTCTATTTTTAGTCTGAGAGAACATTATTCATTTTCGCAGGATGGCTGTGCTACTTAAGCTATACTTTCATCACCAGTGTACTAGGGGTCCATGTTTTGTTTTGTTTTTTTAAACCTCTTCATCAATACTTGTAATTGTTTGCCTTTTTCAGATCCATTGTAACAGGTGCTGAATAATCATCAAGTTATTTATTTCCCTGCTATTAAATTGTATGAACTCCTTAGGTATTTTGGATGTAAACCTCTTATTATTCAGTTTGAAAATATTTTCCCAATTGATGTATCTTTTTGTTCCATTTAGTTCTTGCTGCGTGCCGGGCATTTGTGACATCGTAACGCAGTCAGCCATGTCATGGACTCATGAACAAAATACTATTTTTTAGACAGATGATGAGATGAAGGCACAGAAAGGTTAAATGAATGCTCTGTTACGATATAACTGCTAAGTAGCCAGTCAGTTCCCAACTTCCCCAGCAGCTGCATCCTTTCCTCTCCTGAGCGGATGAGTACACGGTGAACTGTTAGAACCTGCCTTGGCCTGCCCATCAAGCTAAAGCTTACAATCAAATAACAAGCAATGAAAATTTTCAACTGGAGAAGTCGAATATTTCATCACCTCGGGCCCTGTTTACTCAAAACTCCCTCCCTTGCTTGTACAGCAGCTCGGTTGAACAGGTAAACAAGAGAGCGGGAGAGCCAGAACCTTCTCCCCGTTTTCAAGTTAATGAGCAGCCAGTCTGTGAAGTGTGATGTGGCTGGCAGATGCAGGGAACACTGAAAGTCCCGCTCCAAGCCCTCACTTGGCAGAAGGATAAAGAGACTCCACAGAGCAGGCACCCGAGAGGACTGTTTCCCTTAGATTTCAAGTGTAAGGTCAAATCCGGAGGGAGCTAGTAACAGCAATTCTGGTTTTGTTTTCTCCACCTTGGAGAGACCTCTAACAAGCAGCCTACAATGATCTTGTCACCTAACTATTTCCATGAACAAATAAAAGGGACTAATTACCCAAAACAACCTGTCAAAATGAAGCCCATGGCTTTGCTGCCATAATCCTTAGATGAGGTAGCTCCTGGGGCCAGAGGGACACTTAGTGACCTAGCTGTCAACAAGAACACTGTCAGCTACCTGACCCAGGAGGAATGTAATGGGAGCACACAGCTCTAAAGCAGAGCTTACTATGTTCTGAGGCTAGACAGTAATGCCTAGCAATTCTTAGCCCTTTGGCATCATTTATGGCCTTGTAGAAAAGCTGATGAAAGTTGCTATGCACACAAAATACCTATAGATAGTTTTGGGGAGCCAGGGCCTCAAGAGCTTCCACATTAAATCCTTTAAATTTCATGCAGCCCTCCTAGATGCTGTGTCTAGCAGCCCTTCTCTGATTTGGATCAAACCTCCAGCAAGGTTTTGCAATAATTGGGGGGGGGAACCAAAATAACAGGGCTGGAAGCCAACATCCATGTACACAGCAGAAACCAAATGAGCTGGCTGTTCGAAGAATGGGAAAAGAGCAAGGGCTTGTGTTGCAGCTCCCAGCCTGGCTTATCTGTGTGGAGGGCACTGGAACCACATCATCACCTGCCTACGCCTTTGCACATCCTGTATCTCCGCTGAGGCTTTGAGCTCAGGCTGTTGGAAGTCTATCACAAAGCAGGTGGAGAAGCTCACATTCAGAGCGGCTAGCAGGACCTGGTCATACAAATGACTGTTTTTGTAGGTTTATGTCTGTCAAAACTTGGTTTGCTGGCCACCTGTATCCAATCAGAGACTGCAGATAATTCAAATTCATAGGCTGCAGACCCCAGACACACGGAACCAGAATTGGGGGAGTGTGTGGGAGGGGGGGGAGCAGTAAATACTTATAGAAAGCAGGTCCTTCTGATTGGACTATCTGAAAACTACTTTAAAGACTTTCTGACTTTCAACTCCATTCTTGAATCAAACCAAGTAACCACAAATGTAAGTACCTGGACCCTAATCCTTTAGGTCAATAAAGATGTGCTGAACTAACTAAAGGTTTCACATTTCATCCTTTGAGTGTCCTGAATCTCGTATAAAAGTGTTAGTAAAGATGTTTTCTGCTACAGCATAGCTGACAATTTCACTTGTTTAATACTTGGATAAAGGTTTAACATTTGGATAAAGTTTTGCCAAAACAACAACAACAAAGAGATAACACTTCAAATGCTTTCTTTCAGTGTATAACAAGAGTTGAATAACACAACTTGTTTTCATTTTCACCCTAAGAAACTCAGAACTAAAATCCAGGTGTTTACATTTAGCATTGGATTCCTGGGTAATGTCTTTGATGCTGAGGCTCCTGGGAACACGTCCACTCTCTTACACAACTACCTCTTATTCTTTTTCTCTTGTTTTAAATGCTGTTTAAATATTCCTGCCCATGGAAAGCTGCTGCTGGTGTTTTCTCTAGTACAGGTGTGCACATATCATCTTTCAACAGTAACTGCCAGTTGGTGACACCGCGTGAAGGAAGCATCAGCCAGAAGGCAGTGATGTCAGATCTAATCTGTCCTTGTTCTTGCTTAGCTGTGTTTCCTTAGGCTGCTCAGTTATCTCTCTAGACCTGCCTTCATCCTCTCAGAAGAGGACATCTTTATGAGGCCTTGAAAGCCTCCATTTTCCACCTTGCACCTCATATCATCTTGCCAGTAGAAATGACCATGTTGTCATTTCTCAGGAGGCCTAACAGCAACGCTGGGGCCTTGATCTTCTGCTAGATGCTGGGCCATGAAACAAAGACATCTCGGGAAACATGGGCAATGCAACCTGGTCCCGGGGCCATAGCAGAGAGAGGCAAGTACAGGCTGTGCCAGCCATATGGAGGGTTGGCAGTAGCAAGAGGAGGTTGACGATTAGAATTAAAATCAGTTAAACAAAACCATACTGGTTTTAATTCAAAATACACTAAAACATTGCAAGGTAAGTTGTTTTGTTTTTTTTTTTTTCTTTTCAATCTTGTCTTTCTCAAACTAACAGGCCAAAAATATCTAAAAGTTCACATATTAAACGTTGCCTCTCAACAAACACAAAAACATTTGAGGCGACGCAGATGTTGATTAGTTCAATTTGATCATGATACTGGCTATACACATATGGAATCCTGCACAGTTATTATTCAGTGAAAAACTTAATGCAAGGTATGGTGTGATGACGTGTCTGTAAGCACAGAATTCAGGAGATGGAGGCAAAAGATTTCAAGTCCAAGACCAGCCTGAGCCACATGGCAACACCCCCCGACCACCATCTGAACCAGAGCCAATAGGCTTACTACTGATTTTCACCTGATTTTGCAGATATGAAAATTGAATCATCATGGCATAGCTATGTGATACCACTCGGTGTCTGCTTAACTTTTATTTATTTATTTTTTGACTCCAGCACTAACTCTTGGGACCACCCAGTCCTTAGGGTTTGCTGACTGAAGCAAGATCTGCTTACAGTATTCACAGCACAAAACTGGCTTCTGATTTTGAATGGTGCACATTTTGCTTCTTTGGTCCAGAGACACCCTAGCCTTGTGTTGCCATGGAGAGGCTCCTCCCAGAAGCAGCAGTGTTTCCGGAGCAAACAGAGCTGAGGTCAAATGTTAGCTCAGCTACTTACCTGGGAGAAGGTGGGAAACGTAAGGAACCTTAGCCATGGTTTCTCTTGTGAAGATGTGGAGAGCTACAAGTGGTTGCTAAATATCCTGGTGTAACAATTTCTTTAAAACCTGATTTACTTCTATTTGGGGATTAAGAAATACTATAGCTATAGACCTAAAATAACCACTAATTTTTATGGTAACGTCTTTTGGGCTTTGTCAGTGGTCACTGTGCAGGTCCCAGACACCAAGATCCTTCATTACTGCGAACAACCACAGAAGAATTTAAAAAAAAAAAAAATTGAATTCAAATTGAGTTTCTGTTTCCTTTTATTGAACAGTTTCAAAATAATCCTCTAAAGAATGAATGCTTCCTTAAGTTACAAGTAGCTGTCAAAAGAAATAACCTGGAATTATTCCTTCACTCTGAAGAACAACCACTGTGAATTGCAGACAACTAAAGGCATTGAGAAGAACTTGAGCAGAGCCTAGTCTTAGACAAATATTAGGTTTTATATATTGTCGTGCGTGCGTGTGTCAAAAGGAAGTTCTATCTTTAAAAACTAGATACAGGCTGAATATATTCATCACAAGTTCACAGTCCGAGATGGTTAGCATCTTTGGTCAGAAGGCCAGGGGCTTAACTGAAGTAAATTTCACTGTGAGAGAGGGACAGGCATGTCACAGGTGGACCTGCTCAGCACTGTGTCGTTTTTTCCGTTGTCCAGTTTTGCATCACTCTGAGGGTACGGCTTTCTAATGCTGGGTGATTTTGAAGTCTACTGTTTTCTTACCCAGATCTTTGTTAGAGTGGAACCGGATCCCTACGATGTTTGTCTGAAACGGGGAGCAAATGAACAGTAGTGACAGATGGGTGGCCCTAGTCCAGGCAATTTGTCCATGTACAAATAACAGCGGACTCAGGGACTGTAGGTTTGCATAAATCTAACAGCAGGAGGAAATCTTGGCTCTCACTCTTCAAACAATTCTGAACCACTAATGTGACCCGTGAATGAAGGATCTGGTGTTCTATGGCCACTTTCCAAGGTCAAGTAGAGTCTCATTGCCATTCTTTACATTCATTCTCTTGGCAAATATTTATTAAGTTCCCATAAGGCAGACATTATTCTAGGTGTTGGGCATGGAGCAATGGCAAAACGCCTGTTCTTCTGGCACTGCATCACAATGAAGAGAGAATGAATGCTCACCTTTAAGCACTGTGCTGATTCCTTTCTGTCCGCTTGAAATAAATTAGAGCCAGCGGAGAAGAGAAAGCCTCAGTTGAGGAAGCATCTCCACCACATAGGCCTAGGGCCTGCCTGTGGGCCATTTCCTTGCTTAATGATTGATATGGGAGGCCCCAGGTCACTGTAGGCAGTGCCATCCATAGGGAGGTGGTCCTGGGTTGTTTAAGAAAGCAGGCTGAGTGAACCATGGGGAGCAAGCCTGTGAGCACCATAGGTCCCTACTTCCTTAATGATGAACAGTGGTGTGGAAGTGTAAGCCAAATAAACTCTTTCCTCCCTGAGTTGTTTTTCTTCAGAGCATTGTACCGCAGCAACAGAAAGCGAACTAGAGTGGGCATTATCTAAAGCAATACATAAGTTAATATAGAAGCAAACCAGAAATACAGCTAACAGTGTTGAATATGCAACATAGAAGTAAAATAAAAGATATGAATGGTTGGGTTTGGGTAGTCATGCAATGGTCCCCTGAGAGGCCCCGTCTCACATTAATTGTGAAGATCAGTGGTGAGCCACACGGACACAAGCTCTCCCTGGATGAGGCAGGTGCAGAATGATCTGTTTCTGCAAGGGTTCTAACTCTGTGACTGAGTCCTCTGAGTTAGAACTGTGGCTCCTAGAAGAACAGCGTTAATGGACAAAGTTATCCAAATGCAGAAACTGTCTCAATTCTCACATGGCTGTGAGCTGATGTTTCTTGTTCAGCTGTCTTGTATAAAAAGGCTATCAGAGAAGGCAGCCTGGAGAGTAGGATGGGCCAGTAGTGACTGTGGAGGGTAGTCAGGTCTTGTGAGCGAGAAGCCCATGGGCCCTGGACACTCGGGTCAGGTGAGGCATCTCCATGCTGCTTGCCATTCGTGATTTTAATCTATTATTATTATTATTATTATTATTATTATTATTATTATTATTATTA